>NC_081359.1:46958515-47325428 GCF_030684315.1 Stegostoma tigrinum
TGGGCAGAATGTGAAGCACGCTGCTGGTATTCATATCAGACATAGATGGAACACTCTGGGAGCTGTCAAGAGCATGCCAAGAATTTGCTCATCAAGTGACTACTTAACTACAAGAACACCATACCAACTAATATTGTGCCAGAGAATGATTGATTTTAAAACATGTTTCAGTCATTATGCAAATATGCAGGATTGGATGATGGAAGTACAGTTTGATTAGTATGGTCTGTCTCATTTATTTCAGTTATTTATTTCAGATTGACTCTATCCATGCCTCTCATTACCTTGTATACCTCGATCAGGTCACCTCTCTTCCTCCTTCTCTCCAGAGAGAAAAGTCTGAGCTCAGTCAACTTCTCCTCGTAAGACAAGCCCTCCAGTCCAGGCAGCATCCTGGTAAAACTCCTTTGCACCCTCTCCAAAGCCTCCACATCTTTCCTATAATAGGGCGACCAGAACTGGACACATATTTCAAGTGTGGTCTCACCAGGGTTTTGTAGAGGTGCAGCATAACATAGTGGCTCTTAAACTCGATCCCCCTGTTAATGAAAGCCAAAACACCATATGCTTTCTTAACAACCTTATCCACCTGGGTGGCAACTTTGAGGGAGCTATGCACTTGAACACCAAGATCTCGCTGTTCCTCCACACTGCCGAGAATTGCCTGGCTGTACCTGAATGTTAGTCATCAGTGATTGATTGACAAGGACTCAAGGTTTCTTTTGCAGATTTAAGTTTAGGTATATTGTCACAAATACAGTAAAAAGTGTTTTCTTGTGTGTTATATGCAAAGTGTTGCCACGCTCCAGTGCTATCTTGAAACACTGAATATAATGCAAGATGTTACTGCAATAGAGTTCACCTTTCTCTCTTCTTGTTCCTTCTCTGCTGCTCAACATTGGCCAGAGTCTCTAAAAGGAGCTTTAGGGCCTTTGTTATGGGTCTCCACTACCACCACTCCTGCAACCGCTGCATCTGAGCTAGAGCGTGGGGGCTGGGGGATGCATGTGTTCTGCACCTCCTGTTTCCCATTCAACGTCTCTCCAGATGCTTCCGCTGGCCATTGTTCATCAGGGTCTTCCACTATCCCTTTTGCTGATGCTTCTGCTCCTTCAGGCACCCAGACCTAGCTATGGACCTGGAGCCTTGGCTCAACATGTGAATCCAGGAGATTCAGCCCGGGATCTGCTTCCTGCTCTCCGGAAGATACCAACTGTGATGGAGCTGTGTCCACCTTGCCCTCCTGGTTGGTGCTGGAGGCCTCCTCCTACATCCTTCACTCGGCCTCGGCTACAACCATTCTTCAGGTGGAGAACTTGTTCCATGATTGCCGTTTGCTAAGTGGCTCCCTTGGGGCTAAGGTTGTGCAGTTCCTTCAGGATAGCCAGTGTCATAGTCATCATTACCATCCTCTGAATTCTTGTCCTGGATAGTTTATCGAGGTTGCTGTGGCTATTCACCAAGGCTGGCAGAGATTCAGGTTTGGAACCAGCAATCATCACAGAGACTATCAGAAACTGCCATGATTTTGAGTCACCACAGTGGGGCATTGGTTCAACTTTTCAATAATCAATAATCTCACCTCAGTTAAACTCATAAACTATGAGACTGCTATTGTGCAATTGCACAGTTTTAGTTTCTAATTTCTTTATCTTTAAGAAATATTCTGAACATCTTTTCTTATCAAAGTGGATAACTACACATTTTTCTTCGTCTGCCATACTGTTGCTCACTCATTAAGTCTGTCCAAATCCTTTTGATTTTCACTTTGCACTGAAGTTCTGAAGAAAAATTAATGGACTCAAAACATTAATGCTGTTTTGGAACTTCAGAAAAGCTGCCAGACTGGTTGAATATCTCCAGCATTTTCTGTCTTTGTTTCAGATTTCCAATATGTGTAGCATTTTTCTTTTATTTATATTAATAATTTCCTTAATTCCTCATTGTCCTTAATCCCTTGGATCTCTAATTCTGGGAGATTTCTTGTACCTTATTGAAAGCACACATAAAGTAAACATTTACCTTTTCTGCTATTTCTGAGTTCTCCATCATAGATTCTCCATATTCTGCCTGTAACAGATGTACATTGGTCTTAGCTGAACATTTCCTTTTTTAAGGGTAGATATAAGCTTTCCCAGTGCAATTTTTAAATTTTGGTAGTTTAAATTCATATTTTATTTTCATTTTTTAATCTGCTTCTTGGTCCTCTCAGCCCTTAAGTTTATTATAATGTTTTTCAACTTTATTGGCCTTCTAACTGCTTTTGTTAGCCACAGTTAATTGACTTTTCGGATTTTGTGCCTTGTAGGGGAACCAGTTCTGTTCTAACAAAGGATCACTGGTCTTAAACAATAACTGTTTATCTCTCTACAAATGTTGCTAAACAGTGTTGAGTTTCTCAAACACTTTCGGTTTTTGTTTCAGATCTCTGATGTCCAAATTTCTTTGTTTTATTTTTAGGACATCATGCCTTAAATGGCTTGTCTGAATCCATTTCAGCCAATTTGCTCCTCATACAATCATACTTTCCTTTGTTCAAATCTAACACCTTGGTTTTAGATTGAACTAGTTCGCTTTCAAATGTAACATAAATTTCTATCATATCATGGTCAGTCATCTATTATTGTTCTGAAGCAACTTTATTGATAATTAGCCTTTACATTCCATAATACGTGAACTAAAATAGACTAATCTGTAATAACAAGGTGTAGAGCTGGATGAACTCAGCAGGCCAAGCATGGTCGAAAACACCCTCAACCGCATCTCTCGCGTTTCCTGCAACTCATCCCTCACACCCCCTCAATAACAACAAAAACAGAATCCCTTTCATCTTCACGTACCACTCCACCAACCTCCAGATCCAACACATCATCCTCCAGCACTTCCGCTACCTGCAATATGACCCCACTACCAAAAACATTTTTCCCCTCCCCACCCTTATCTGTCTTCCAGAGGGACCACTCTCTCCATGATTCCCTTGTTTGCTCCACACTCCCCCATCCCAGGCCCCAAGAAAACCTTGGTATACTGTATCCACTGTTCCTGATGTGGCCTCATCTACATGGGGGAAACCAAGCGGAGGCTTGCAGACCACTTTGTGGAACACCTATGCTCAGTTCGTGACAAGTGACTGCACCTGCCAGTCATGAACCACTTCAACTCCCCCTCCCAATCCACGTCCATCCTGGGCTTCGTCCAGTGTCACAACGATGCCAACTGAAGGTTACAGGAACAGCACCTCCTATTTCGCTTGGGAACCCTGCAGCCCAAAGGTATCAATGTGGACTTCACAAGCTTCAAAATCTCCCCATGTCCAACCACATCCCAAAACCAGCCCAGTTCGTCCCTGCCTCCTTGATCTGTCCGTCTTCCCTTGGCTGACCAACCCCCACCCTAACTCTCCACCTACACTCACCTTTACTGGCTCCTTACCCGCCTCCTGGACCTGTCTATCTCCTCTCCTCCTATCTGCTCCTTTATCCACCTTCCGTCCACCTCCCCCTCTTTCTCTATTTATTTCAGAATCCCCTTCCCCTTCCCCATTTCTGAAGAAGAGTCCAGACCTGAAACGTCAGCTTTCCTGCTCCTCTGATGCTGCTTGGCCTGATGTGATCACCCAGCTCTACACTTTGTTATCTCAGATTCTCCAGTATCGTCAGTTCCTACTGTCTCTAGCCCAGTTTCTAGTTGGTTTCTGAACAGAAACATCTGCAAAAGAAAACCATTCCCAACATGCTCCAGAAACTCATTTTTCACAGCATTAGTGCTCGTGAAGTTTATCCATGCTATATGCAGGTTAAAGTCATCCATGTGTATTGAATTACTCATGCTACATATTGGATCTCCAGATTAATGCCATGATTCACACTATTACTATAGTTTGCATTCTATTAACAACTCAAATAAATCTTTGCCACCCTTTACTGTTTTGTAGCTCCACCCATGTATCACATTTGTTCTTCTGACCTGAAATCCTCCTTTACTAATCTGTTTATTATTTTCTCAAAATCACCTGCTTTTCCTTTTCGCCTGTCCTCTCTAAATATCAAATATCCTTGAACATTCAGTTCGCAGTCTTGGTCACATTGCTGCAATGTTTCTGTAACGGCAATGAGTTCATATACTTTTACCTTCATTTGTACTTTCAAATCATCCACGCTGTTGCAAATGTGTGCTTCCAGATAGAGTGTCTTAACACTGCTTTTTTGATATCGTTCCACATTCCAAGCTTAGTTGATTCTTGAGGTAATGGGAATTGCAGATGCTGGAGAATCCAAGATAACAAAGTATGGGGCTGGATGAACACAGCAGGCCAAGCAGCATCTTAGGAGCACAAAAGCTGGTCTAGACCTTCATCAGAAAAGGGGGATGGGGAGAGGATTCTGAAATAAATAGGGAGAGAGGGTGAGGCGGACTGAAGATGGATAAAGGAGAAGATGGGTGGAGAGGAGAGTATGGGAGGGGATAGGTCAGTCTGGGGAGGGAGGATGGACAGGTTGGGGGGGCGGCAGGTGATGAAGTTGGTAGGTGGGAAATGGAAGTGTGCTAGAGGTGTGAGGAGGGGATAGGTGAGAGGAAGAACAGGTTAGGCAGGCGGGTTTTGGGATGCAGTGTGGGGTGGGGGGGAGATTTTGAAGCTGGTGAAATCCACATTGATACCATTGGGCTGCGGGGTTCCCAAGCGGAATATGAGTTGCTGTTCCTGCAACCTAGGGGTGGCATCATTATGACACTGCAGGAGGCCCAGGATGGACATGTTGTCTAAGGAATGGGAGGGGGAGTTGAAATGGTTCACAATTGGGAGGTGCAGTTGTTTATTGCAAACCGAGCGTAGGTGTTCTGCAAAGCAGTCCCCAAGCCTCCGCTTGGTTTCCCGATTAGAGGAGGCCACAATGGGTACAGTGGATGCAGGATACCACATTAGCAGATGTTCAGGTGAAGCACTTCCTGTGATTGCAGGGAAAAGTGCTAGGTGTGGTGGGGCTGGAGGTGAGTGTGGAGCGGACAAGGGAGTCATGGAGAGAGTGGTCCCTCCAGAAAGCATACAAGGGTGGGGTGGGAAAAATGTTTTTGGTGGTGGGGTCAGATTGAAGATGGCAGAAGTGTCGTTGGATGATGCATTGGATCCAGAGGTTGGTGGGGTGGTATGTGAGAACAAGGGGGATTGTCTTTTTTTTATTGTGGGGATGGTGTGTGAGGGTTGAGTTGAGGGAAATGCAGGAGACACGGTTGAAGGTGTTCTCAACCATTGCGGGGGAGAATGTTGCGGTCCTTTAAAAACAAGGACACCTGAGATGTCTGGGAGTGGAATGCTTCATCCTGGGAGCAGATGCGGCGGAGGCAAAGGAATTGGGTATAGGGGATGGCATTTTTGCAGGAAGGCGGGTGAGGAGGTGTATTCTAGGTAGCTGTGGGAGTCGGTGGGCTTGAAATGGATATCGGTTTCTAGGTGGTTGCCCAAGATTGAGACAGAGAGGTCCAGGAAGGTGAGGGAGGTGTTAGAGATAGTCCAGGTGAACTTAAGGTTGGGGTGGAAGGTGTTGGTGAAGTGGATGAACTGTTCGAACTCCTCTTGGAAGTATGAGGTGGAGCTGATAATCATCAATGTAATGAAGGAAGAGGTGACTTTAGGGGCAGTGTAGGTGCAGAAGAGGGATTGTTCCATGTAACCTAGAAAGAGGCAGGACTCACCCCATCCCAAAACCAGCCCAGCTCGTCCCCACCTCCCTAACCTGTTCTTCCTCTCACCTACCCCTCCTCCCACCTCAAACCACACCCCCATTTCCTACCTACTAACCTCATCCCCATCCATCCTCTCTGGACTGACCTATCAAGTTGACAGTCAGAATCTTCTTCCCAGAATAGAAATGTTTAAAATTAGGGGGCATGCATTTAAGGTGAGGAGGTAAAGTTCAGAAGAGATGTGAGGGGCAAGTTTTTTTTTTACAGAGCACAGTAGGAGTCTGAAACACACATCTGGGGGTGGTGGTGGTGGAGGCAAATATGATAGAGGCATTTAAGAGACTTTTAGATAAGTTTATCAATATGCAAAGAATGGAGAGATATGGCCCATGGGCAGGCAGAGGGGTTAGTTTAATTTCGTGTCATAGAGTCATAATCATAGAGCTGTACAGCACAGAAACAGACCCTTCAACCCTACTTGTCCATGCTGAATAGATATCCTAAATAAATTTAGTCCCATCTTCCAGCATTTGACCCATATCCCTGTAAACCCTTCCTACTCATATACCCATTCAGATGCCTTTTAAATATTGCAATTGTACCGGCCTCCACCACTTCCTCTGGCAGTTCATTCCATACATGCACCACCCTCTGCATGAACAAGTTACCCCTTTGGTCCCTTTTAAATCTTTCCCACCTCACCTTAGACTTATGTCCTCTAGTTTTTGACTCTCCCACTCTGGGGGAAAAAGACTTTGGCTACTTACCCTATCCATGCTCTTCATGATTTTATAAACCTCTATAAGGTCACTCCTCAGCCTTCAACCCTCCAGGCAAAATAGCCCTGGCCTATTCAGCGTCTCCCTATAGCTCAAACTCTCCAATCCTGGCAACATGCTTGTAAATCTTTTCTGAACCCTTTCAAGTTTCACAACATCCTACAGCAGGGAGATCAGAATTGCATGTAGCATAGCAAAAGTGGCCTAATCAATGTCCTGTATGGCTGAAGTGTGACCTCCCAACTCCTATACTCAATGCACAAACCCACAAAGGCAAGCATACCAAACGCCTTCTTTACTATCTCATCTACCCTTGAATCCACTATAAACCCGCACTCCAAGGTCTCTTTGTTCAGCAGCATTCCCCAGGACTTTAACATTAAGAGCCTAAGTCCTGCCCTTATTTGCCTTTCCAAGATGCAGCACTTGACATTTATCTAGATTAAATTGCATCTGCCACTCCTCGGCCCATTGGCCCATCTGATCAAGAGTCTGTTGTACTCTGAGGTAACCTTCTTAGCTATGAACTATACCTCCAATGTGCAAATTTACCAACCATACCTCCTGTGTTTTCATCAAATCATCATTTTCTGCACAACATGATGGGCCGGAGGGCCCAATCCTGTTTTCTATAGTCCCATGTTCAGACATGAATTTAGTCCATAACCTTTCTGCAATTGCTCAGTCTGCACTCTCAGTCATTAATGATCTAGGGTAGTCTGATATTATTGGCAAGGTATAAATGAGAATATATGATGCTGCACTTCGGATGACAACGCATATGTCATGTATCTACAATGTTACAGAGTTGGGACAGAAGACCCCAAGGCCTTGTACTGGTGTCTTCAACCAGGCAAACTTCAAAAATGTGCTACCAAAATACCATCAACATGGCCCCTGTCCCACCAGAAGTCTGAACCTCCTTGGCCATTTGTATGCAGCCAAAGATACCTACTGCTCCAGCCACCAAATGACATTTTGGAAAATTAGATCACAATGTTGCGCTCCTCCTCCCAGCTTACAAGCAGAAATTGAAGTTTGAGAACCCAGTACAGGAAGTAGTGCAGTGTTGGTTTGAGGCAATGGAATGGCTTTGCTGGGACTGCTTAGAGTCACTGGACTGGGCCATATTCAAGAACTCAGTGGCCAATCTAAACAAGTATTCCAGTACCACGCAGACTTCAATAGTGAGTGTGTAGGACACTGCATGCCAGAGAAGTTAATCTGAAGGTTCCAACCAGAAACCATGGATGAATTGGGAGATCCACTCCCTACTGAACTCCAGGTTTGAATTGTACAAGTTGGGCAACTCTGATCTACACAGGAAATGACCTTCATAAAGCCATCAGAGATGCCAAGGGGTGATCCCAATCAAAAGACCCAGACCAACCAAATGGTCATCTGCTTTTTGTAGCAAGGCCCACACAATGGGCTGACAAAATGAAGTCAAACAGAATCATGGGCAACAGTACATCCCATCTGATTCTACCTTCGCTTTGAACAGAAGGTCAATGCAATGGTGTAATCCATCCCATCAGCCTCAGATACACCTGCATCCATGGTCACCACCACAGATGTTAGATTGTCCTTCTTGAGAGTGAACCTATGGGAAGTGACCTACCTAGATGGAGCCCCCAGCTATACACTCAGATCTGTGTGGCTCAGCTGGTGAGAGTATTCACAGACATTTCCAACTTCTCCTTACTAATGATCTGAAGTCTCCACCTGCTCCAAGAAGATCACCATCATTCCGCTGCCAAAGTAAAATCATATAGAATGTCTTAATGATGGCCACCTAGTGACTCTGACCTCCATAATTATGAAGTAGTTCAAGAGGTTAGTCATGGCTCACATTAACTCCAGCCTGCCAAACTGCCTTGAACTTTTGCATTCTATTAATGGAAACAAATTTTTCAAATCTACTCTGCCCAGCTCCCAAAATCTTGAATATTTCAATCATATCGGTCAACCTTCTGTTCCCCAAGGAACCAGTTCCGTCTTCCTATGACCTATTCACATTAAGTGAAGTTCTTATCTCTAGGACCATTCTTGTGTATCTTTTCTGTACTCTTCTTTATTCCCTGCTCATCTTTCCTTTAATTTGTCACACACAACGAGAAATAATCCCCCTGCTGAGGTTGAACTAATATTTTCCACAGGTTTCAAACAACTGATTGGTTTCACACTCTGTATCCTCAGTGATAAAACATAAGCTTTATCAACTGTAAACTTGAAGTGCCCTGCCATATTTTTGTATATAGAATACACTGGGGTCCTTCCATGTCTGCAGTTCCTTTTGGAGCCCTTTACATTGTCCCGAGGCTCTTCAGACCAAAAGGAATGGCTTCACAATTTCACTTGCAACTTGACTGCCCAAACTACCACCTAATCTGTAATAATGGGAACTGCAGATGCTGGAGAATCCAAGATAACAAAGTGTGAAGCTGGATGAACACATCAGGCCAAGCAGCATCTCAGGAGCACAAAAGCTGACATTTCGGGCCCAGACCCTTTATCAGAGAGGGGGATGAGGAGAGGGTTCTGGAATAAATAGGGAGAGAGGGGGAGGCGGACTGAAGATGGAGAGAAAAGAAGATAGGTGGAGAGTATAGGTAGGGAGGGGATAGGTCAGTCCAGGAAAGACGGACAGGTCAAGGAGGTGGGATGAGGTTATTAAGTAGGAAATGGAGGTGCGGCTTGAGGTGGGAGGAAGGGATAGGTGAGAGGAAGAACAGGTTAGGAGGCGGGGACAGGCTGGGCTGGTTTTTGGATGCAGTGGGGGAAGGGGAGATTTTGAAGCTTGTGAAGTCCACATTGATACCATTGGGCTGCAGGGTTCCCAAGCGGAATATGAGTTGCTGTACCTGCAACCTTCGGGTGGCATCATTGTGGCACTGCAGGAGGCCAATGATGGACATGTCGTCTGAGGAATGGGAGGGGGAGTTGAAATGGTTCGCGACTGGGAGGCGCAGTTGTTTATTGCAAATCGAGCGGAGGTGTTCTGCAAAGCAGTTCCCAAGCCTCCGCTTGGTTTCCCCAATGTAGAGGAAGCCACACCGGGTGCAGTGGAGACAGTATACCACATTGGCAGATGTGCAGGTGAACATCTGTTTAATATGGAAAGTCATCTTGGGGCCTGGGATGGGGGTGAGGGAGAAGGTGTGGGGGCAAGTGTAGCACTTCCTGCTGTTGCAGGGGAAGGTGCTGGGTGTGGTGGGGTTGGAGGGGAGTGTGCAGTGGACAAGAGAGTCATGGAGAGAGTGGTCTCTCCGGAAGGCAGACAAGGGTGGGGATGGAAAAATGTCTTGGTTGGTGGGGTTGGATTGTAGATGGTAGAAGTGTTTGAGGATGATGCGTTGTATCTGGAGGATGTTGGGGTGGTATGTAAGAACAAGGGGGATCCTCTTGGGGCGGTTGTGACGGGGCGGGGCGTGAGGGATGTGTTGCGGGAAATGCGGGCGACACGGTCAAGGGCGTTCTCAACCACTGCGGGGGGAAAGTTGCGGTCCTTGAAGGACATGGACGTCTGGGATGTGTGGGAGTGGAATGCCTCATCCTGGGAGCAGATGCGGCAGAGGTGGAGGAATTGGGAATAGGGATGGAATTTTTGCAGGAGGGTGGGTGGGAGGAGGTGTATTCTAGGTAGCTGTGGGATTCAGTGGGCTTGAAACGGACATCAGTTTCTAGCTGGTTACCTGAGATGGAGACTGAGAGATCCGGGTAAGTGAGGGATGTGTTGGAGGCCACAAGAACAGCAACTCATATTCCGCTTGGGAACCCGGCAGCCCAATGGTATCAATGTGGACTTCACAAGCTTCAAAATCTTCCTTTCCCCCACTGCATCCCAAAATCAGCCCAGCCTGTCCGCCCCTCCCTAACCTGTTCTTCCTCTCACCTATCCCTTCCTCCCACCTCAAGTCACACCTCCATTTCCTACCTACTAACCTCATCCCGCCTCCTTGACCTGTCCGTCTTCCCTGGACTGACCTATCCCCTCCCTACCTATACTCTCCTCTCCACCTATCTTCTTTTCTCTCCATCTTCAGTCCGCCTCCCCCTCTTTCCCTATTTATTCCAGAACCCTCTCCCCATCCCCCTCTCTGATGAAGGGTCTGGGCCCGAAACGTCAGCTTTTGTGCTCCTGAGATGCTGCTTGGCCTGCTGTGTTCATCCAGCTTCACACTTTGTTGCCACCTAATCTGTATTCTGTTGAAGTTCGACTCTTCCCTCCTTGTTGTTTATGTTTCCAGATTTCAATACATCTGCAACTTTTAAAATTATGTCTTTGCATATAGCATAAGTTATTCATACATAACAGGAAGATTAAGGTTCCGAACACTGACCAGTGGAAACTTCCATCACAAACCCTTCGTGAGCCTGAAAAGCATATTAACTGCTCCTCTCTGTTTCTTGTCACACCCCTGACAATAACAAATGACTGAAAGGTAATAGTTCATTAAGACATTTGGAAATTAAATGCTCTTATAGTGAGCTTTAGAGAAAATTTAGTCAGTTTAGAACAGGGTGAGAGTCCACAAACAAATTTCTCAGTGAGCAAAATAATTAACAGACTAATATTAGAAATTATAATGCTTTCAACACAAAATTGCCCCAAAAATAATGCAATGTGTCAAATATGGTGTCTTTATTATGTACAATAAGCAAAATATTCAAAAATGAAGCAAGAAAGACAAAAAAAAAGACACTTTTGTTGAGAAACATCTTTGTGACATCAAGTTATTTCTCTCCCATTGAGAACTATACAAAAACATACCCTTGATATAATCAGCTACCTGTACAGCACTGGCCAGCCATTGCCTTTCTTCTCTCTAACAGTTAGTTCACAACTGCACCAATTAACTCAGACATTTTTACATAAGGTAGCCAAAAATATAATACAAAGTGCTGTCACGAATGAACTCAGCAATCAATTAGGAAATAAACATCAGCAAATGTATAATAAAATAGCCAAAATCAGGATTCTGGAAAATGCTGCACTTTCCTTTCATAAGACAATTACTAAACGCTTAAAATAAAAAGCACCTTTTAAAATGGATACGATGTATGAGTGAAAAGAGTGAGTTGACAAGGACCACATGTCAATGGGTTATCAAAATTAAATGTTGCAGACTCAATTTAATGGTTATCCCATGCGCCAACCAGAATGCCGGCAGGGACCCTGTCCTAATCATTTCCATAAGTTCTATATAATTACATTCCATGTTAAATAATTAATTTTGTCAAGCTGTGATATTTTCCAAAAATGTCTGATCAGGAACTTTCCCCCCCACCCTAGCTTGCAATGAGGCCATCAACTTCTACTGAACAATGTCATCACATTACATACCTGCCTCTGTGTACCTGGTCGAACAACAGTTGAGGCAAGGAGGATTTTTAGTTTCTAGTTGACCTGGTTGATGACCTAACCTGCCCTTGTTTGAATTGGATGTTGTCATTGACTATTATAGTCAGTCTATCCCTACCCTCCTGATTCAATTGGTAAAATTTCTGACCATTTTAGGACCATATAGCTTGGAGTTTCCTACTGATTCACCCAGTTTACAAATACAAAGTGTCTCTTTAGCCATCAGTAAATATGCGTCATAGAAGCAAGTCACACTGAACAAATTTGATTTGCTTTACCTTTATCAACAGATACAGATGGAAGGATGCGGACAGCAAACACGAATAGGTTAAGACCCAATCAGCAAAACTGGAAACTGTCATTTTACCAAATCTCCACCTGTTTGCATGATACATGACGTTAAAATTGCTTTTGTTTCAGATTATGTGCATCTGCAGCATTTTGCTTTTATTTAAGTGTTAAAGCAAATTGGTTTAAAGACCCACCTAAGTTTGTTGGCACTTGGCCCTGGTTACTTTCTTAACTAATACTTCCCATATCCCTCACACTCATGATCTGCCCATATCCCATCCATGACAGCGCCTAGCATTTTCATGCTCATTCAACCAGTGCAAATACTAAAGAACCAATAAACTCTAGATTAACAATGGCATGTGTAGAAAAGCTTAAAAAAGTCACACAACTTTCTTCACTACAACCTTGTAAAAATGTCAATCAACCAGACCTTAAAAAGTACTCTTTATCTTGTACAAGTAAGCATTGGCGAAACAGATACCAGCAATAAAAAAAAGCTCGAGCTGTCAATCAAGCAATGATTTCTTTTGTTTCGACAAACTGATAGAAGTCAGAGCTCTTCATTAATATATTGGTGCTCTGGGCGAAAATGCAAATCTGCACTTTTAAAAATAATGACATTAGCCATAAAATTTCCTGGAGAATTAGTTTTATAACAACTTTTTTTCTGCAAACGAAGGAGTTGTTTAATCTTTTGGGGTCTACATTTTGAAATTCCACTACTTTTTAAAATATGTGCAATTAGACCAGGTCACATAACTTGTTTTCAGCCTACTTTCAGTTCAGTTGGATAAGGAATAGCAATCAATTATTGTGGCAATGCAGGCAGCTTTTCACCAGACGGGTGGACAACACACTCAATATAAACACAGATTTGGGATATTCATTTTTACATTCTGCACACATCACAAGAATAGAAAATTACAAACTGATGCAATTTGATCTAGAGAATAACTAGCTATACTCTGTAAATTGCCATATGGTCTGTTACGTACTGGAGTTCTGAATTTGAACAGAAACTCTGCTTCTTATATTTTTCAGGTTGAAACATATTTCACTGCAGACAGCTGGTTCAATTTGGCCCCAAGTTTACTATAAATGTAAGCATCAATTTTTATGCCAAACTTGAGTATGCCAAATGGCGGCCTGGGAAAATGTAACCGACAATATTACTTTAACTGTCACTACAACGCTTTGCTCGATAGTGTGTACAGAAAACAATCTTGATATTTACGGTTTGTCAATAAGTATTTAGATTCATCGTTACAAGTATCATCATTGTCTAAAGCAATCCATATTTGTACAAATAATATTTTACTTAACCAGAATTAGTGAGGTTGACCATTCATTATATCGCAGAATAAATGCTGTTGTAATCTGAGAGCCCATAGTGGTTATCAGTCATATAGTGATGTGCAATATCAATGACTCATTTTTATGATAAGCTTGTGCCCTGGCTTCAATTTCTGTTACTCTATATTTTTATTTTTTCTACTTTTGTTTTAATTGTGCACATATTATGTGTTAGAAAGATTGCCTATAGATGTGAGGTTATAGTATTTCCAAATGATCTGCTTTTAAAATGAAATATTGTCCATCATTGCAGTAGTGACCTTTCCTCAAATGATGTTTTGAGACTGAGTTTAGAGTTCACAGAAAGCAGGACTCAACCTTTTGTGAAATGCCTCTAGAATTATACCAGCAAAATTCTAAAGTACACAAGTAGCAGATAAACACTATGCAGGATATTATTTATTCATCTGCCTGTTTATATTCCAATTGGATATTGAATGGCAATAAAGATGCTACTTTATACTGTGTACTGTGTACACGTGGGCATTGTTTTCAGCAGAAGTGCCAAAGAGCCGTAAGAATACTGATCCGCTTCTATATGAATTGAAAATAATGCACAGATATATCATTATGAGACAGAGTATTGAAAATACTCTTAGCTTGTATCTTTTAAGCTTACAGGCCCATCAAATACATTCCAAACAAAACACCCACCATATCCTACCACTCTCATCTACTCATCTTCCTCTTTACAGTCCCAACTTATTTGTATCATGTTCCATTTTGCATATACCTAGATACAAAATCCTTCTTGTAATTTCTACTTCCAAACAGTTTCTGCCTTATTTAAAAAAGAAGTCCTCAACTTCTGAAGATCCATACTCTTGATTCTCCAGCTGTTAATGCAAGCTCTGATCATCTATGGACTGTACAGCTGTGACTTCCTGTTGTTAAATGAGGATTTCCACTAGATCATCAAAATCAGGTTTGTGGAAGGAATAGGTGCCTCTTCCTTTGCTGTCGTGTGATTTGATATGAATGATGGAAGCATCTCCTAAAGAGGTGAGAATACATTAGAATGAATCAGTTCTTCGAATTTTGCACCCTCCTGTTGATTGTCTTAAAGGGCTGCTGCCTCCATGCAAAAATGTTTTGAAAACTTTTATTCCTTGTTATGAACATGTACAATTTGCGTAAGAACAAAGAACAAAGAAAATTACAGCACAGGAACAGGTCCTTCAGCCCTCCAAGCCTGCGCCGATCCAGATCCTCTGTCTAAACTCGTCATTTATTTTCTAAGGGTCTGTATCATTTTGCTCCCTGTCCATCCATGTACCTGTCCAGATACATCTCAAAAGGTACTATAGTGTCTGCATCTACCACCCCCACTGGCAACATGTTCCAGGCACCCATCACCCGCTGCATAAAGAACTTTCCACGCATATCTCCCATAAACTTTCCTCCTCTTACTTTGAACTGATGACCCCTGGTAATTGAGTCCCCCAGTCTGGGAAAAAGCTTCTTGTGTTCTATCTTGTCTATACCTCTCATGATTTTGTAGACCTCAATCAGGTACCCCCTCAAACTCCATCTTTCTAATGAAAATAATCCTAACCTACTCAACCTTTCTTCATAGCATCAAACTGTATGTCATTGCTGTTTGAAAATTCTCAGAATTCTTCTGCATTTCTAAAGAAGAAAGGATTCCTAAAATACTTTTAAGTTTTAATCCAGTGTATAAATCCACAAAAGGCCCATTGCCAGTATAACGTATGATTATAACTTTAATTATTCATAATTAATTATAAATGAAATTTTTTTGTTACTCTAATTTCGTTTTGTTTTCTCATCCTTTCCTAAAATGATTAACAGTAATAAGGGGTCTAACAGCACAAGTGATATTTGTTCTGAGGCCTTAGCTACATGGATAATGGACACATGATTATGTTGACGATGAGTGTAAACAGTTATTCAAGTTGAGATGGACATGATTTTTAAGCTAAGTTCAGATAGGTACATTTCTAACAGGGATCACTGAAGCTCAAACTAATTATCTCTTCCCTAAGATAACAAGGTATAGAGGTGGATGAACACAGCAGGCAAAGCAGCATCATAGCAGCAGGAAACCTTGCGTTTCGGGCCTAGATCCTTCTTCAGAAATGGGGGAGGGGGAGGAGGTTCTGAAATAAATACTTATTGATTTTAGAACCTAGACCCCTTCCCCTTTTCTGAAGCAGGGTCTAGGCCTGGAACATCAGCTTTCCTGCTCCTATGATGCTGCTTGACCTGCTGTGTTCGTCCAGCTCTACACCTTGTTATTTCAGATTCTCCAGCATCTGTAGTTCCTACTATCTCTATCTCTTCCCTAATTCTTTTTTACTATGTCTAGACCTATCATTCTGACCACAGGTCCAGCAATGATCGAATACCTCAACAAAGAGCATACATGATAAAAATCACTTTCCACATGCTTTTTATGACTGTTGCATTTAAAAACAGTTGCACTTGTGCATACATCCTTGTTTACTCATGTACAAATACAATTATTTCACAAATACACAAGGCCTCCTTTAAGATTGCTGTCCACCACAAGCCCCTATGGGCTTTGCACTAAGCAAAAGATCATACTCCATTTTCAACATATTTACTTTCTGATAAGTACCCCAGAAAAAAAGGTTTATCACGTTAAATTACATTGCTTCAACAACTACCAAAACCAACCGTTTTGCAAATACTGAGGACCACATTTGCAATTTGTCTGGTCTGTGTCTTTGCATGTTGAAGCGTTCATAATTTAAGAAGAGAATGTTAAATCAGAGGTATTGGAGTGGTTGTGGATGAGGTGCTCCATGATTCTGGGTGCAAATAACATAGCAGCCGACAGTCACGAATTTAAGTTTATCCTGGGCTTTCTTCCAAGATGACAGCAGAGTAGAAGAGCTGTGTCCGAGCTCCTGGCTTGGGCTTGTCAGTTTTCATCTGCTTTTTTTGGGGTTTTTTGTTTCTTTTACTTACGCTTTTTAATTTTGTTCTTTTATTTTGCGCTCTTCCTTTCTTCTTCTTCTTGAACAGTCTTTTTAGCATCTTTTGCAGAGCGACAGCAGGCCAGGCCTCCCAAACATGTACGACAGCTGTGGCAAGACATGGTTCCTCAATGAGAGGCAACACAATATGGAGCTGGAGGAACATAGTAGGCCAGGCAGGATCAGAGGAGCAGGAAAGTTGACGTTTCGGTTCGGGACCCTTCTTCAGAAATGGGGCAGGCAAAGTTGTGAAATAAATAGAGAGGAGGGGTGTGACTGGGGAAGGTAGATGGGATGGTGATATGAGAGTGCAGGTAGGGAGTAGTGGGGATTCGTCAGTGGGATGGGAGGGGTGGATAGCTGGGAGATAGGTTGTGTCAGGTCAAGGAGGCAGGGATGATTAGATTAGACTTCCTACAGTGTGGAAACAGGCCCTTCAGCCCAACAATTCCACACTGCGCGTTGGAGCATCCCACCCAGACCTATTGCCCTATATCCTACACACCCCTGAACACTATGGGCAATTTAGCATAGCCAATCCAACTAGCCTGCACATCTTTGGACTGTGGGAAGATACCGGAGCACCCAGAGGAAACCCACACAGACACGGGGAGAACGTGCAAACTCCACACAGACAGTTATCTGAGGCTGGAATCGAACCCGGGTCCCTGGCACTGTGAGGCTGCAGTGCGAACCACTAAGCCACTGTGCCGATGAGACGGAGGCTTGGACATGAGTTGAGGATGGGAGTGGGGAAATTTTAAAACTGGCAAATTCCATGTTTTGGCCATTGGGCTGTAGGCTCATGAGTCGGAGTATGTAGTGTTGCTCCTCCAGTTTGAGGGTGGTATCATTGTGACACTTGAGGAGGCCCAGGATGGACATGTCACCCAGGGAGTGGGAGGGGGAGTTGAAATGGTTGGTGACTTGACTGCCCCGGCCAATCCATTGTCTCTGCCTGCTCCTGCTCCACTGAACTCACCTCCGCTTACCTGACTCTTTTTCTCTCTCCTCGTCCAGGAATTCCCCACCTACATCCGGGACACCACTCACACCTTCCATTTCCTCCAAAATTTCCAATTCCCTTTCTCCCAACACCTCAACTACCCTACGGAAATCCAATTTCTGTACACTTGTATCCTCCACGTAAAGGCCCTAAAAGCCCTCCGCCTCTTCCTCTCCCACCGGCCTAATCAGTCCCCCTCCACAGACACCCTCAACTGCCCAACAGAATTCGTCCTTATCCTTGATAACTTCTCCTTTAATTCCTTACACTTCCTACAGATTACAGGAGTGGCCATGTGCACCAGCATGGGCCCAAGCTATGCCTGCCTCTTCATAAGATACATGGAACAGTCACTTTTCTGCTGTTACACTGGCACTATCTCCATCTCCTCATCCGCAACATTGATGACCGTAATGATGCTGCCTTGTGCTGTCACATGGAGCTTGAACAGTTCATCAACTTTACTAGCACCTTTCACCCCAGCCTTAAATTCACCTGGACCATATCCGATATCTTCCTCTCCTTTCTGGACCTCTCCGTTTCCATCTCTAGTGACTGCCTCGAAACTGACATTTATTTCAAGCTCACCAACTCTCACAGCTACCTGGGCTACACCTCCTCTCACCCACCCTCCTGCAAGAATGCAATTCCCTACTCCCAACTCCTCCACCTCTGCCGTGTCTACTCCCAAGATGAGGCGTTCCACTCCCGCACATCCCAGATGTCCTCCTATTTCAAGGACTGTACATTCCCCCCTCTGGTGATTGAAAATACCCTCAATCACATCTCCTGCACTTGCGCCCTCACACTGCCATCCCCCAACAAAAATAAAGACAGAATCCCCCTTGTCCTTACGTATCAACCCACTATCCTCCACATACAATGTAGCATTCTCCGCCACTTCCGCCACCGACAAACCTACCCCACAACCAAAGAGATATTTCCCTCCCTACCCCTACCTGCCTTTCATGGGACCACTCTCTCCATGACTCCCTCTTCCGCTCCACACTCCCCACTAACTTTACCAATCCTGGCGCCTTTCCCTGCCACCTCAGGAAGTGCCAAACTTGCCCCTATATCTCCCCCTCACCTCCATTCAAGGCACGAAACAAACCTTCCATATCAGAAAGGGATTCACTTGAACATCTGTCAACTTAGTCTACTATATCTGTTGCTCCTGATGTGGCCTCCTGTACATCAGTGAGACCAAGCTAGACTCAGAGGCTTGGAGACCATTTTGTAGAGCATCTGCACTCTATACATGACAAACAACACTTTCCAGTTGCCAACTATTTTAACTCCCTCTCCCACTCCCTGATGACATGTCCATCCAGGGCCTCCTCCAGTGTCACAAGAACACATCTAGGCAACTGGAGGAGCAACACCTCATATTCCATTTTGGAAGTCTACAGCCCAATGGCCTAAACATGGAATTCATCAGTTTCAAAATCCCCCCACCCATCTCATAACCAATCCTCCCCTCCTTGACCTGACATGACCTGTTCATCTTCTCTTCCACCTATATGCTCCTCCCATCCCATTCACCAATCCCTACCACTTCCGACCTGCACTTACCTATCAGGATCCTACCTACCTACCTTCTCGAGCCCCACCCCTCCTCTCTATTTAATTCACAGCTCTCTTTTCCTACCCCATTTCTGAAGAAGGGTCCTGACGTGAAATGTCAACTTTCCTGCTTGGCTCCTCCAGCTCCACACAGTGTTGTTCCTGACTCCAGTGTCTGCAGTTCTTGCATCTCCTCAATGAGAATGAGCTGAGTGCGGGGGACATGGAGCCCTTAGTGAGCTTGTGATGGCAGCAAGTGTGGGTCCAGCAGTGAGAGATGGTGCCAGACTGTAGTAAATTTGTTGGTTGGCCCACCAATGAAGGACTGAAGATGGTGGCAGTGGCACCAGCTTTCAAGATGATGGTGACTGCAGGGCATCCTCCGCAGTCAGTGGAGAAAGAGGCATCTGTAGTTGGTGTTGGAATCAGGATGCTAGGCTTCAGCTGCCAGGATGAGGTAGATCTGAATTGGTACTCCTGACAGATTGATGGGAGCAGTGGTTGCATTGGTGATGGTACGGTACTCCTGGAATGCAGTAGTGGTGATTTGTGGCCTTGGAGTAGGACTCCTTGGAATAGACTGTAGGGGTGTTTGTGGGCCTGGAGCCCATTTGGAGAAGGGAGGGTCTCTGTATCCAGAGCAGAGCATGAGAAGGGATGAAAATTGTTTTTGGTTATATTCTAGTATATCTTAATATCTTTTGTTATTCAAATAACACTGGAGCATGGTGGTATATTACACTTTTCAATGTATTCATTTATTAAATACAAGTTACAATAAATAATTCATTCAAGTCTAATAGATCAGCCTTAAGATGTCCTTCCAGTACACCAAATCCTATGATACTTACCTGTTTGAGCAATAGGACTGCTTACAAATCAGGCAGATTAAACAAACACTTAGTCCCTATTTTGAGACAATCTCATATGTTAATTAAAAACCAACATTGCAATAAGCAGTACAATTTACCTAATTTTTCTGTGTTGCTTCGTGCTGATTTCAGTCTCATACTGGGGCTGCTGATGGGGGTTGTGCTGAGCCTTCTCCTTCCGTGGACTGGGGCACTACTTGGACGGACCAGTTCAGGACTTCTATCTGTCTGAGTACTGTTGTCCTTACTGCCAGTTTTAATATGTGTGGAAACCACTGGGAGTGAAGTTGCAGTCATTTGAAGTGAGGTGTGCAAAGAATTTTCCTGTTTGTCTTTAATTTGAAGCAAGCCTGTCAAATGCAACAAGATTAACAGCTGTGTTTATAAGTTTTATGGGTTCACAAGTTTAAATCTGGCATTGGGTAAATGCAGCAAACTTGGCTGTGCAACAGCCGTCAATCTCTCAGATGCATTCCAGCAGGTAAAATTTCCAATGGTGAAATTCAAACATGAACACTCAAGTATAGTACAATGTTAAATTGCTTACTATGTAACTCCTAACCTGATTTTAAAACACTTGTAACTAGCCTCAACAACTGTTGCCAATAGTAAAACAAGACCTGATTTTTTTTTAAATAAGTGCAAATCTTTAATGTGTATTGTACACTGAGTACTGCTTCACTTTATAATTTCAATTACTGGTCTCTCAATGTGACTGTAGAGTAGCCAACAATTTACGTTTATCAAGATGTGGGGGTGTTGGTGTTGGCCTGAGGTGGACAAAGCCAGAAGTCCCACAATGCTGGGTTAGAGAAAATTAAAGCCACGAGAAATGTGAAATAAAGCTTCCTCTGTTACCTGTAGCAAAACTGTAAATAACATCCCTTTTTTTGTAAATAGTAAATTACCTCCATGGTAGTTTTAGAACATAGAACATAGAAAAGTACAGCACAGTACAAGCCCTTTGGCCCACGATGTTGTGCCGTGGAATAATCCTAATCCAAAAATAAAATAACCTAACCTACGTTTCCCCTCAATACACTGCTGTCCATGTGCATGTCCAGCAGTCGCTTAAATGTCACTAAAGACTCTGCTTCCACGACTTCCACTGGCGAAGTATTCCATGCACTCACAACTCTCTGGGTGAAGAAACTCCCTCTGACGTCTCCTCTATACCTTCCTCCTAACACCTTAAAACTCTGACTCCTCGTGGCAGTCAATCCTGCCCTGGGGAAAGATCTCTGGCTATCGACTCTATCCATGCCTCTCATTACCTTGTACACCTTGATCAGATCACCTCTCTTCCTGCTTCTCTCCAGAGAGAAAAGTACGAGCTCAGTTAACCTCTCCTCATAAGACAAGCCCTCCAGTCCAGGCAGCATCCTGGTAAACCTCCTTTGCACCCTCTCCAAAGCCTCCACATCTTTCCTATCATAGGGCGACCAGAACTGGACACAATATTCCAAGTGTAGTCTCACCAGGGTTTTGTAGAGCTGCAGCATAACCTTGCAGCTCTTAAACTCAATCCCCCTGTTAATGAAAGCCAAAACACTATGTGCTTTCTTAACAACCTTATCCACCTGGGTGGCAACTTTGAGGGAGCTATGCACTTGAACACCATGATCCCGCTGTTCCTCCACACTGCCGAGAATCCTGCCTTTAATCCTATATTCAGCCTTTAAGTTCGACCTTCCAAAATGCATCACTTTGCATTTATCCAGGTTGAACTCCAACTGCCATTTCTCAGCGCAGCTCTGCATACTGTCAATGTCTCGCTGAAGCCTGCAATAGCCCTCGATACTATCAACAGCACCTCCAACCTTTGTGTCATCAGCAAACATACTAACCCACCCCTCAACCTCCTCATCCAAATGATTTATAAAATCTACAATGAGCAGAGGCCCAAGAACAGAGCCCTGTGGGACACCACTCAGCACTGACCTCCAGGCAGAATGCTTACCATCTACAGCCACTCTCTGCCTCCTGTCAGCCAACCAATTCTGAATCCAGACAGCCAAATCACCATGTATCCCATACCTCCTGACTTTATGAATGAGCCTGCCATGGGGAACCTTATCAAATGCCTTGCTGAAGTCCACGTACACCACATCCACTGCTCGACCCTCAGCAACCTGTCTCGTGACTTCCTCAAAGAACTTAATAAGATTTGTAAGGCATGATCTGCCCCTCACAAAGCTATGCTGACTCCCTTTAATCACGCTATGCTTTTCCAAATAGTCATAAATTTTGGTGTGTTGAATATCAAGCTGTGTAACTCCAAACTGCATAACCCACTACTGAGATAACAAAGTGTAGAGCTGAATGAAAAAAGCTACGCAGGACCTTGGGAGCAGAAAACCTGATGTCTTGGGCTCAGACCCTTCATCAGAATAACCCACTACAGAGTTTGCCAGAAGTGTAGCTGATAAAAGGGGGTGAAACTGGTTAGTATGGAATTCAGACCAAGAGAAATGCAGATTCAATTGTGGTCTCTGCTCAATTTTCTTATCCTACAAGTTATTTCAGATTAGTGATCCAAAGACACTCTTGTGTGTAGAACATGAGGTTAATTGTTTACTGAGGGCAAGATTAAGTTCAGGTGTAATGAACTACTGTCAAATAAGTTCCAATAATCAGTCTCTGCTCTCTAAATTATAAGTAGATTTTGAAGTGCAGTATGTCTAACATCAATGGGATTGTCTTGGTATGAATCACCTGATGTGGGAACAGTTGGGCAGCAAATTAAATAATGTATCCAAATATAGTACTTAAATATTGTTAGGACCACTTGATTATTTTTTCATTATTTTACTTTTTATCCACTTTGTTTTGAATCTGTGAACTGGGAACTGAGAGCTAAAGATGGCTTTCTTAAATTGGGAGTACCAGCTTGTGTTGAAAGGAAAATGGACAAAACAAGCTTTGGCTTATTTGAGAGGTCAGGCCTGGAAGTTAATCAGAATTACAGTTCCTGATTAATGGTTCAGCAAATGCATCATCACAGGGGAAGAACATTATACTTAAACAGAAAGCAAAAGTTGTCTACTAATGAAGTCAGTACCTGGGAATTAATTCTAACAAGCTTGAAAGGACCTTGTCATTCAGGGACATGGCAGATGTTGAATGATAACTGGGACCTTGTGGATGAGGCAGTCAATCTATTATGGAGAGGTCAAAGTTTTTTAGTTCGGTCTGGACTTTTTTTTTCCAGTGAGGAACAGTCAAGCTGTTGATATCTCAGCATGAAGATTTTGAAAGACTAACTCCCTTAAGAAGCTCAGCAAATAGAAAACTAAGCTTTAAGTATTACTACCTTCATCCATCTGAACTGTAAAGACAGACCTGATTGACATCTTCAGGAAATCAGCCAAGAAACCATCATCTATGCCTGTGGAACAATGCATCATGAAAACCACTTAAATCTAGCCAGTTTTGTTGTTTATCTTTTATTTATCTCTTAACAAACTTGTCTGTCTGACTTTTGTGTGATAGAGTTGACAACAAAGGTTTTTTGGGTTTAAAGTACAGACTAATTAGATTACCTTGTTGTTTAATTTTACTCTACTAAAGTTATTGTTTGATTAATAAATTGAGTCTTAAGATGCAAACTAGCATTGATTAATCAATCCCAGACTTTCCTAATAATTTAAAATCAGGAACTATTGAAGGTTTTATTTTTACTGTGTTGCAAATATAGAAATAAAAAGACTGATTTGGTTTGGCTGTTTGTTTCCATGTTGTAACAATGTAATTTATGCAGTTGCTTATAAAATGTTTTGTAGCAAATAATTTTTTTCAGGGATGCCTAAATTGATTTTGAAGTGAAACATTTTCCTTAATTTTGGTTTAACAATATTTTTAAAAGACTGGTACTCTAAGTTTCAATACAATCCTCCTTTTCATTTAATAAAAACACAGAACACAGTGATAAACCATGCCCAATTGCGTATAGGAGAAGCAGCAGCATACACATATATAGGCAAGTAAAATAAAGTATGAAAACTTAAATTAGGTAATTCCTCTGACTTAACCTGTTTAGACATCTATCCAGGACATTATAGTCCACTGTTTTTAAGAGGTTTTAATTAAGTGTATGGGAAATATAAAACTACACTCGGGCCAGTAGTTTAGGGAAAAAAACCCCTCTTGTTGACATATTTAGACACTAATGTAGAGGTGCTATTGTCTACCCTAATTCAATGTCAAAGGTCACATTACAGCAGGTGTATATAGTCTAACAGGTTTAAGTGAAATCGCAAGCTAATGATGGGCTAACCCTTTGTCAGGTGCTTTTACCTGATGAAGGAGTGGTGCTCCAAAAGTTTGAGATTTTACATGAACCTGTTGGACTATAACTTGGTGTCGTGTGACTTTTGACTCTATAGACTTAAGGAAGCACTTTAACTTCTTCCATTCAGTGGCAGGATGGTGGCACTGTAATTAGCAATGCTACCTTACAGACCAGGGACTAGGTTTCAGTTCCAGTCTAGGGCAACTCTCTGTGTAGACTTGTCCCTGCGTCTGCATGGCTTAACAATGGTACATGTGGGGCCATGGGGTTAGGGTGGGATGCTCTTCAGAGAATTTGTGCCGACTGAATTAGTCAAATAGCTTCTATCTGCATTGTAGGGGTTCTATGACTCCATGAATTATTAAAAGGACACCAAAACAATTTTATCACCTTTACTAGTGGAGTATTCACTTTGCTTAGTAAAAGCAGAGAGGCACAAAAAGGTAGGTGTTAAGAAATACTTTTTAGAGCAAAATGCAACAGAAAGAATGCAACGCTAGTGCGGCCTCAATTGGAATATTGCGTGCAGTTCTGGTCGCCCCATTACAGGAAGGATGTGGGAGCATTGGAAAAGGTGCAGAGGAAATTTACCAGGATGTTGCTTGTCTGGAGTGCAGGCCCTATGAAGAAAGGCTCAGGGACTTGGGTCTGTTCTCATTGGAGAGAAGGAGGCTAAGAGGGGATTTAATAGAGACATCCAAGATGGTCAGAGGATTAGACAGGGTGGACAGTGAGAGTCTTTTTCCAAGGATGATGACTTCAGCTTGTACAAGGGGGCATAGCTACAAATTGAGGGGTGATAGATTTAAGACAGATGTCAGAGGCAGGTTCTTTACTCAGAGAGTGGTAAGGGCGTGGAACGCCCTGCCTGCCAATGTAGTTAACACAGCCACATTAGGGGCTTTTAAACAGTCCTCGGATAAGCATATGGATGATGATGAGATAGTGTAAGGGGAGGGGCTTAGATTAGTTCACAGGTCGGCGCAACATAGAGTGCCGAAGGGCCTGTTCTGCACATGTACCATTGTTAGGCCATGCGATTTCACTCAAACCTGTTAGACTATATACACCTACTGTAATGTATTATATGTTCTATGATCTATGTTAAATGTCCTCCAAGGGTAGTGTAACATAATGTAACATGACACTGTAATGTGGACCACTGATATTGCCCACCATATCCCTACCACTGTCTTCTCAATTGTATCATGGAACGTTGAAACATTAGATAGAACACAGTGTAGAGCTGGAGGAACACAGCAGGCCAGGCAGCATCAGAGGAGCAGGAAAGCTGACGTTTCGGGTCAAGACCCTTCTTCAGCATCCGCAGTTCTTATTATCTCAGGTTAAACATTAGACCAGATTTTACAGCCTGAATCAGTTTTTTTTTGTTTGGGACAGGGAGGTCATACAAATTATTCTGCATTATTTGACAGTCTATCCCTGATGTGGTGCCCATAATATATGGTGGGGTAATGTGCCTAACAGCCTGCATACAACTTAGGCTGACTGAGGCCCTTAAGTGGCCAATTATTGCCATTTCCATTGTAATGATACATTTCCTTGTGGAATGTGAACAAAAATGGGAGATCTAATTTTAAACAGTTTTATTTGGGGGAATCATTCAAAGGGTGCCCTTTGTACATGAGTATTCCACTATGCTAAGATTTTTGCCCTCCTTTTGTGCCTCCCCATTTATAGCATTAAAAATTTGTCCCACAACCCATGTCTAAGCTCCTCAATTCCTCATTGTCAAAAACCCCATACCTTCCTCTCTCTGGTCGCCATGTCCTCATCATCCAGTGGCCCCCTTGCAGTCCCAGAAATACCCACTCCTTACCTCTCATGATGCTGTGGCAGCTACGGGAGAAATGTAAGGTTTCAACAGCTCTTTTGCTGGTGATTTTGATTTTGTAATGGCATTTTCCTTTCTCGGACACATTGAGCCAACTATATAATTAGTTTGATGCTTACCTACACCTCCCTTCCTGCCCTTATCCTCCTTTGCTTCTTTACTCAGGGATGCCCAGTGAGAATGCAGTACAGTATGTCCATGTATAGATGAGTTTGATTTTCCCGGCCTCAGGGATCCAGGCTCCAATTTTCCTGGTTCCTTTCGAGAACGTTGCTGGAGTACTTTTATCACGGCATCCTTCTCTATAAGCTGCGCGTGAAGGTTTTTTATTCTGTTAGAAATGCAGTTGAAGCCTCCTACCCTGTTGGAAATAAAATTGTTTATCCAGATACTATTATTTGAACATTTTCATTTTGCACACATTACATTCCACAATCATTTTTGAAGCTTATTGTGCCTTACTCCTTTCTCACCTGAAGCTCTCTTGAGCTGAGCAATTCAATATTTTATGAGAAACTCACCATTTTTTATATCTGGCATCAAAGGTGCATGTAACTATTTACAGATTCGGTGCATGAAAACATTCAATCTAAAACCTTTAGAATCAAAACAAAAGAATTTCATATATACCGCTTTCATATAACACATGCTATTCTTTTGCATATTCTTTTGTCCTTTATACATCACTGCATTTTCTCACTGACGTTCTTTTTATAAACTGTGATTTGTATCGTTGCTATTTTTCTAAATTCTTAAAAAAAACTCTAATTTCCAAGTACAAAACTGCAACTGGATGATAATTTGCAAAACTGGATTTTCTTGAACCCGTTTCAAGTACTCTGTGGACTGCCTAGGCTTTGGGTTCTCACATTGCAGTGTATGTGGTCAAAGGTATTATATGTACATAACCCTTTTGTTCCCACAGTGTCACCTAATTCGCCATGTACTGTGTGTGTCTCAGGGCAAAAAAGAAATCATCAGAAAACACTGATTCAGAATATAATACTGAGTCATTTAAAATTTTATTCATCCACATCCTACATTTTAATGATCAAATAAATGAAAAATAGGTAATTCCACCCAGCTTATCTCATCTATTCAGTTAACTTTACAGTTCCTCCATCACAACATCCACCTGTCCCTTAAATAACTCAAGGTTTTGTTCCCACAACTATACCCGTAAATTAATTTTACTGGTCCCTCATTTCAAAGACCAACTTACTTTTGGACTCAACTAAATTAAACCTGTCTCCTGGTTTTACTTTAGTGTTTAATACCTTCACTATCTAAATTATGTTACTGGCAAAATTACTTCATGATGATTTGTTATATCTCAAGAAAGAATTGGCCAACTGGGTCTTTTGTGCAAAAACAGGGTCAAGAGTTGATCTAATTTTTAAAATTCTGAAATATTTTGAATGGATATAGAGAGAATATTTTAACTTATGTCAATGACTTCTAGATAAGCTCTTCCTCACAAGAAAGCCGCCAAGAAATCCAAAGAGTGGTAAGAATATGGAACTCATTTCCAGAGTGGTACAGATGTCTTGAACAGGAAGTTATACAAGCATTTGAGAGGGAAAAGAGTACCTGGTCATGAAGGCAGATTTGGATAAAGAAAGCTAGGTGGGGGCATGAATCCAGCACAAATACAGGTTGGATCTAAAGGCCTGCTTCTGTAACACATACCCTTTATAAGTTATCCGTGTTGCTTGAATATTCTGAGTTAATGAAAATTATTAGGATCACAGCAATTTCATTATACTATGTTCAGTTAGTACATTTAATGTCCTAAATTTACTCCATCCAAAAATGTCTAATGATAGTTTTGGACAAGTTCCAACAGACACAACTTATCATGCATTAGCAAGAATGACATGAATATGTACCCATGCTCTGTGTCTTGGTATCTTTGATTTGACTGCACATTCTCCTCTTCCTCATTCAAATTTCGTACTTCCAGTGGAGTACCATTGTAGCTGCTATTTGGAGAGTGATTTATTATATTGGTATCCCTGGTAACAGAAAAACAAACAAAAAACCCTTCAGATTTTTTTTCTAGTTGTTCAATTATTCTTTTGTACATGTCAATGGTCAGCAGTATTTCTAGATACAACAAAGAAACTACTCTAAAATGAAGATAACCCTGACATTACAAACGTAATAGAAAATAGGGACTTATTTAATGCCTACCTTAACTAAAGTGGAAAGCTGCAGACATCATTAATAATGTTAAAAATGACATATTAGCACATATTATATATGTAATTGCTGTTTCAATGCAGCAATCAGCTAATTTACTAATCCCATTTTGCTTCTCCACCGAAGGTTAAGTCAGCTCTGAAAAAGAATAGCTGTGAATGAGACCTTGCAGGATCTCTACCTGGCATGTACTTTCCTTCTCAAAGTCTTTGTCAATCACAATACAAAACAATTTGTTCTTTTTTCCATTCTAAAAATAATCTCTACCTAAAAGCATGAATCTGTCTGTTCTCTTTTCAAATGGGGAAGGGTTTTTTGTAGAGCTAACAATTTGTTTTATGGATGTGAGTTTGCTCGCTGAGCTGGAAGGTTAGTTTTCAGACGTTTCGTCACTTTTTTTATTTAAAAAAATATACTTTACTCATAAGATGTACAAAAAAAAACATATTTATACACCTACCCAGTCATGCAAGCCGCTCTGGGTTACCCAGGGGGTCAATACATCAACTAAAGGAAAAAAAACAAACAAAGAAGAAAAAAAAAACAAAGCAAAGAAAATACCCCGGCAGTTGTCACCCTGCACAGTTCCAGTTGGCCCCCTGGCCAGTTGGGGAAGGCGCCAGCTGGGCCCAGTTACCAGATACGGCCCTTTTTTCTATTCTGGACGAGGGGTTTCATACCGTGGTCTTTCCCCACCGCGCCTTGGCGGCGGCTGCCCCAAGCTTTAGCGCGTCCCTCAGCACGTAGTCCTGGACCTTGGAGTGCGCCAGTCTGCAACATTCGGTCGGAGTCAGTTCTTTCAGCTGGCAGACCAGCAAGTTGCGGGCAGACCAAAGAGCGTCTTTCACCGCATTGATGGTCCTCCAGGCGCAGTTGATGTTGGTCTCGGTGTGCGTCCCGGGAAACAGCCCGTAGAGCACGGAGTCCCGCGACACGGAGCTGCTCAGGACAAACCTCGACAAATACCACTGCATCCTCCTCCAGACCTCCTGCGCGTAGGCACATTCCAGAAGGAGGTGACCGACAGTCTCGTCCCCCCCGCAGCCACCTCGAGGGCAGCATGCGGTGGCGCAGAGATTCCGGGCATGCATAAAGGATCTCACTGGCAGAGCCTCTCTCACTGCCAGCCAAGCAATGTCCTTGTGCTTGTTTGAAAGTTCTGGCAATGAGGCATTCTGCCAAATGACTTTGGCAGTTTACGTGGGGAACCACACGACGGGATCCACCCTCTCCTTTTCCCGAAGGGTCTCGAGGATACTATGTGCTGACCACTGCCTGACGGCCTTGTGGTCAAAGGTGTTCCCTTTCAAAAATTTCTCCACGAAGGACAGGTGGTACGGAACAGTCCAACTACTCGGAGCGTTCTGCGGCAACGAGGCCAGGCCCATCCTTCGCAACACCAGGGACAGGTAGAACCTCAGTAAGTAGTGACACTTGGTGTTTGCGTACTGAGGATCTATGCACAGCTTGATGCAGCCGCACACAAAGGTAGCTGTCAGGGCGAGGGGTGCGTTCGGTATGACCTTTCCCCCATTTTCCAGGTCTTTGTACATGGTGTCCCTGCAGACCCGGTCCATCCTCGACCCCCAAATGAAGTGGAAGATGGCCCGGGTGACTGCAGCGGCGCAGGTCCAGGGAATAGGCCAGGCCTGCGCCACATACAACAGTACCGAAAGCCCCTCGCACCTGACAACCAGGTTCTTACCCGCGATGGAGAGGGACCGGAGAGTCCACCTGCCCAGCTTCTGCTTCAACTTGGTGATAGGCTCCTCCCAAGTCTTAGTGCATGCCCCAGCTCCACCAAACCAAACACCCAGCACCTTCAGGTAGCCTGTCCTGATGGTGAAGGGGATGACGGAGCGGTCGTCCCAGTTCCCGAAGAACATGGCCTTGCTCTTACCCCTATTGACTTTGGCACCCGAGGCCAGTTCAAACTGGCTGCAGATGTCCAATAGTCTACTCACCGACCGACGATCGGTGCAGAAGATGGCGACATCGTCCATGTACAGGGAGGTCGTGACCTGAAGGCCTCTGCTGCCTGGGATGGTCATGCCCTTCAGGCTCACATCCTTCCTGATGGATGCGGCGAAGGGCTCCACACAGCACACGAACAAGGCAGGAGAGAGCGGGCAGCCCTGCCTGACTCCAGATCTAACAGGAAAACTGTCCGATTCCCACCCGTTGATCGAGACTGCGCTAACGATGTTGGCATAGAGCAGCCGCATCCAATTGCGGACGCCCTCCCCGAACCCGAATTTGGAGAGGACGTCCCTCATGTAAGCATGAGAGACCCTGTCGAAGGCCTTCTCCTGGTCCAGGCTGACGAGGCAGGCGTCTACCCGCCTGTCCTGTACGTAGGCGACCGTATCCCTGATGAGCGCGAGGCTCTCAGCGATCTTCCTGCCCGGCACAGCACAGGTTTGGTCAGGGTGAATCACCGACTCCAGGACAGACCTGACCCAGTTGGCTATGACCTTGGCCAGGATTTTGTAGTCCACTTTCAATAGTGAAATGGGACGCAAATTCTTAATTTCTTCCCTCTCCCGCTTCCTCTTGTAAACGAGGGTGATGATGCCCTTCCTCATGGACTTGCACATTTCCCCTGCCCGAAGCGCACTATCGTACACCTCCAGCAGGTCCTGGCTGACCAGGTCCCACAGAGCGGAATACAGCTCGACTGGTAAGCCGTTGCTCCCGGGAGTCCTATTCCTCCCCAAGGACTTGAGGGCTCTGGTCAGCTCGTCCAGGGATATCGGCCGGTCCAGCCACTCCCTCGTGCCGTCGTCTAAGACCTCCGTGATAGACGACAGGAACGACTTGGAGGCCGTGCTGTCCGTGGGCTTCGTGTCGTACAGTCCGGCATAGAAGGATCTGTTCTCCTTCACCGAGCCGTCGTCCTCCTTCAGCCGGCTAAGCACAGAGCTCTCTTTGTGCACCTTCTGAAAGAAGAAACGCGAGCACGTCTCGTCCTGCTCCACGGAGCGGACCCTGGACCGGAAGATTATCCTGGAGGCCTCCGCGGCGAAGAGCGAGGCTTGCTGGCCCATCACCTCGTGGAGGTCCTCCGTGACATCGACCCCCATCAACTGCTGAAGGAGCAGGTTCTGCACGCTTTTCTGGGGTCGCGACAGCTATCCCTGCCTCTCTCTCGCCTTCCGAACACCCTTGAGGACAAAGAACCTCTTGATGTTCTCCTTCACCGTCTCCCACCAGTCGCCCGGAGACTCAAAGAGGGGTTTCACAGTTCTCCAACCGGCGTACTCCCTCTTAAGCTCCTCGACGTTCTCGGGGGTCAACAGAGTCGTGTTGAGCTTTCACGTCCCCTTGCCGTCCGGCTGGTCGTCCTGTAAGTGACAGTCGGCCAGCAGGAGGCAGTGGTCAGAGAAGAACACCGGCTCGACGCCGGTGGACCTGACCGAGAATGCCCGTGACACAAACAGGAAGTCTATCCTTGAGCGGATAGACCCGTCTGGCCGCGACCAGGTGTACCTCCGCTGCGCTCCGTCTGCAGGGGTGCTGAAGACGTCGAGCAGCTTGGCGTCCTTCACCGTGCCCATCAGGAATCTGGATGTGACGTCCAGTTGACTCCCCCCACCCGCTGTCCCGCTGGATCTTCCATCTGCATTGATGATGCAGTTCAGGTCTCCACCTAGGATGACCAGCCTGGAAGTAGCCAGCAGGAGTGGAAGCCGCTGCAGGACGGTCAACCGCTCATTCCGTACCGCTGGGGCGTACACGTTGATCAGCCTCAGGGGAGCGTTCCCGTAGGTGACGTCAGCCACTAGGAGGCGCCCCCCCCCCCACCACCTCCTGAACTTGAGAGATGGTGAAGTCGTGCCCCCGCAGCAGAATTGCCAGGCCCGAGGAGCGACAGTCGTTACCCCCCCGACCAGATCAAAGGCCCACAGGTCCAGGCGCCGGACCACTTCCCATACCTGCCAAGGTGCAGTATCCCGCACTCCTGCAGAAACAGGAGGTCCGCCTTGATGGTGGTCAGGTAGGCCAACGTGGATACACATCTTGCGGTGGACTTGACACTGTGCACATTAATGCTCGCAACTCGTACCCCCATTGTGGGCAGTGACTGCAGTACTCTCCCCAAGTCCAAGGTCCAACCCCTCCATCTGTCCCTTCATGCCCATTGCCCGGGCTAACTGCTGGACGCTCTCCGGGCTCAGGAAACCGTCTGTGCTGCCTTCCAGGTGGCATCCCCCGTCGGGGGTGCGGAGGCAGGAGGGTCCAGCTCTGGGTCAGGCTGGGGAAGCGCTGTTTCCTCTTTCCCGTCTGGAAGTTCCAGGGGGCCCTCCAGTGCCCCAGTGGCACTTGACTGGGTGTCGGAGGGAGCCTCAGGACGCCTCCCGTCACCTGGAAGTGTGGTGCTGCTTTCCTTCTCCCTTGAGATCTTTAACTTCTGCTTCGGGCGGGCCCTCTCCGAATCCCCCTCGTCAGAGGAGCTCTTATAGCCCCCCTGTAGCTGCCTCTTCCCGCCTGATGGTTGCGGTTCCTGGGCCCGTCGATGCACCTTCCTCCTCGCTTTTCGGACTGTCGTCCACTCCCCTGGGTTGCCTGTCGCCGCCTCCATCGACTCTGGGTTGTTGGGGGGGGGGGGGGGAGCGGAGCCTGCAGGGGCACTTTGCTGGCCTCGGGCCCATCCTGCGGGGCTGGGCCCTCCTGCACGACCTGGCCCTCCTGCGCATTAGTGGGGTCCTTGCTGGGCGCTGGTGCCTTCCTCTCCTCTGGGGGGGGCTGGCCCCGCATTGCCCCTGCCGGTGACCTGGGCGTAGGTGGTCCCCCGCTGCGGGCATGCCCTATAGAGGTGGCCCGCTTCCCCGCAAAGGTTGCAGCTTTTCTCTTGTGGGCAATCCTTTGCAAGGTGTCACTCCTCCCTGCAGTTCCTGCAGATGGTGGCTTTGCAGTCGGCTGTCACGTGACCTGAACTACCACAGGCATGGCAGACTTTAGGTTGCCCTGCATAGGTCAGGTAGCCCTTGCTGCCGCCGATCGCGAAGCTGGACGGTGGGTGGCCGTCCGCGCCCATCCTCAGCATCACCTTGAGCTGCCTCTTACTGGTCCAGATGCCAAAGGGGTCCATGATGTCAGTTAGGTCCCCTTCCACCTTCACGTACCTTCCAAGGAAGGTCAGGACATCAACTGCTGGCACATGCGGGTTGTACATGTGTACAGTCACCATACGGCTCCTCTGCACTGGCATCACAAACAGCGGGACCGCGGTCAATACAGAGAGGAGGCCCTCACCTCCTTTCTCCTTGAAAACCTCCAGAAAGCGCTCGCAAAGCTTGGCACTCCTGACTGTCACATCGTAAAAACCTCCACCAGGGAAATCCTGCAGGCAGTAAATGTCCGCAGCAGCGAACCCGCAACAGTCCAACAGGACCCTCTTCATGAAGAAGGTGCGGTCCACAGGTGCACCTTCATCCACCTTCTTTACGGAAACACAGATGGTGTTCCAGACCCGCTGACCTGGGGCACGAGCACTTGCTGCAGCCATCGTTGCAGGTTGGCTGCTCCCCTGAACCAGCGTTCGTATCCTTACATACAGATAAGGAAGGACAACACATAGTGGGTCATGTCGTTTTGTGGCTAGTTGATGTTCATTGATGAGGAAGGACACCACTTTGATTGGGACAACACATCCATCCTAGGACAAGCCAAAACAGAGACATGCACGAGAATTCCTAGAAGCATGGCATTCCAACTGGAACTCCATCAACAGACACATTGGCTCCAAATCAATCTACCAACCTCTGAGAAAAAGAACAGGAAATGACATCACCAATGCAGGAAATGACATCACCAACCAAGGAAACCTAAACAGATAAATAGAAAGCGGGACATAACACCAGCGCTTTGTCGGAAGCTCACTGACGATGTTACCTAGAATGGTGACGAAATGTCTGAAAACTAACCTTCCAGCTCAGCGAGCAAACTCACATCCAGAACCTCAACCTGAGCTACAAATCTTCTCAAAACTCGCTAATTTGTTTTATTTCAGGGTTTCAACTCAGGCATGTTTTACCTCTTGTAAGTGAGATACCAAGTGAAAAACGTACAATCATTCAGATATGACTAATGTTCTAAATTCTATATATCTCTATATATTTTGATAAATTTGATTTTAAAATGTTTTACATTTGATTCCACACATTTCGCATTTGGTGAGCATGCTGCAGTAATGCACTCCAGCATCTTCTCTTCATATCCACTGGGGCATTTCAACAGTTTGTATCACATGGCAAGATATTGGAAAAAAATTTATAACATGCTGATTTCTGTCACCAAACAGGAACTTGATACCCATTCCACTTGTTTTATTTCACTCACCTCCGATATCACTGTTACATGTTTGCAACTGCTATGTGCAAGGTGTGTGGCTTCTGTAATTATCATCAAAAGCAGTCAATGAACAAATACCATTCTTCATCTGCAAATTTCTAGATGGGACTCCCATGTGAGTTCAGAGCTACTCTGAAGGTGAGTGCACTCGATCCAAGACCCATTGACACTCTACCAACAACTGCTCACTTGAAATGGGGTCTAGATGCCCACAGGATCAGGCAACTCTGAAGTTGCATTGCATCAAAATCAGAGAGGGTTTTACTGTAAGAAGGATAACCTGTTTGGAAGCGTACCAGCCTTTCCACTCTGCTTTGTTGAAAGAAAGAGTAAACATTTGACTCTGCTTTGTACCTGCCAGGTAATATTAAATGATACAATTTTCTTGATTCTCAATCAAGCAAGCCATTCAACAACTTAAAAAGTGGCATTTCAAAGTAGGAATTAACTGGCAACTGTCCATTGTAAGTCCTTGTCAATCCACTTAAAGTCTTTATTTGTATGTTTTATTTTCCTTCTTGCTGCAGTTTTCTCTTCATTTTCTCCTGAAGGAACTGACTCCAGCTCCTGTCTATTTACCTTTCGATCTCTACAAAAACAAGCTTGCTATATGAGGAACACACTACAATGTCAACAACGAGTGACTATCCCAAAATATTCTTCATGATCAATTCCCAATTTCAGTCATACTGTCATTGAAGGTATTATGTGGAGTCAAGAAACTTGTAGAAATGATAGGAAGAAACATCAGTGAGTAAACAAAAAATATCAATTAAACTGAGGGAAGCTATCAAGTATGTTACCAAATAAGAGACAGTGGCATAATGGTAATGTCACTGAAATAATTAGCCAGTGATTAAGGAAATGCATTGTATACATGCGTTCAGATCTTTCATGGCAGCTGGTGGAGTCTGAAATCCATTAATAAATCTCAATTGAAAGCTGATCTCAGTTTGGTGACCATGAAACTATAATTAGAGAAAAATCGATTTGGTATACTAACCTGCTACCTATTTCTTAGTTTGGGATACATGAGACTCAAGACCCCAATAATGTCATTGAGTCTTAACTGCCCTCTGAAATGAGATAGCAAGGCACTCTGTTCAAAGGCAATAAGAAATGGGTAATATTTTCTGAAGTCTTTCCAGTGATGTCTAGATTTCATCAAAGAATAAACAAAGAAAGGATACTGAGTCCTTGTATCAAGCAAAGTATATTTTGCACTATAAACCTACGTAGCATTAATGAAAAATAACTTGTGTTTGAGGATTTGGAAAACCAGTGCCAGGGTAGCAAGAGCAACTGACCAGTATTATAGGTTTACTGAAAGTGATTCATTAACTAGCTTTTTCTTGTTCACTGTTCCAAAAGATGGTTCTGCTCTAAGACCAATGCCCATGCGCCCTCAAACTGCTTGATCATCACCTCTGAGCAGCAGCTGTAGCAGCAGCATCCATAGCAAAATGACGCATTGCCCTTTCTTCCAAATATTTCTGCTCCCACTTGGTCATGTCAGCCTCCAGGACCAGGATTCGTTCTTCCTTTACCTTTAATAACTCAATCAATGCTGGAGTATTATGTTGTGGAACGTTAGTCAAAATAGGGCCTCCATGTCGCTGGAAGTGAAACAATAAAACAAAAATATGATTGTATCTGAAACTAATCAACGGAAAAGTTTCCTGAAGCCTTTTTTTAAACCATCTAGTATCATATAAATTTTAACCTGTAGCCAGTGTCAAAACTATATAAAATTTTGCAAGCAGAGATGTTGGCCAGTGCCAATTAATTAATTTTAATTCATGCAAATTGCAGGATATCTATTCTTCCTTTATAAGTTATGGTTTTCCTTTATAACTTAATCATTGCTGCATCTGGGTATTAAACTTTTTTGTGGTACAAGTTTAAAGGCACCTAGATCTTACTGTACCATGGCATTCTGTAATTTGTTTCCATATAAAGTTTTGCTGCTATTCTATTCAATCTTGACAAATTGGAATGTTCAAATTTGTGCACTTTAGACTCCATTTACCAAGTTTCTGCCTCTCAGTCAAGGAATTTGCATAGGGATGTATGGATAGGTTCTGTCCTCTTCATGACTTGCTCTCCTTATGTATCTTTGTCATCAGCAGGCATAACAATGATTTGAATAAATGTTTGGTTGTTCCAGATGATTGAGGCTCCAGTGCTGATCCCTGTAGCACTTCACTGATTACATCTTGTCAACTTGCAAATGACCCACTTATCCCTATCTGTTAGCCGACCAATCCTCCATCCATGTTATTATGTTTACCTTTACAAAATGGATTTTGGTTTTGCGTAGTGACCAGCAGAAACCATGTTTTGACTAAAATATCAGAATCCGTTAAGCAACAATCAACGCAGTTGAAGGGAACCAGTGGATTTGGATAATGCATTTGGATTTTCAGACACCATTTGATAAGGTGTCACATCCAAAGGTCGAGGGTTGACAAGATGTAATCAATGACTTGCTACAGGGATCAGCACTAGTGCTTCAAACATTTATCATGTGTAACAATGATGTGGATAAATGCTTCGTTGTTATTTTTGTCATCAGCAAACTGCACAGGACAGCAAGTTATAAAGAGGACATAACCTATTCATATATCCCTTTGAAAACTCCTCAAGAGGGGCAGAAATTTTGGCAGATGGAGTCTAACATGCAAAAATTTGAATGTATCCAATTTGTCAAGATAGAATAGAATAGCAGCAAAACTATAGATGGAAAAAGATTGCAGAATGCCATGGTACAGAAAGATCTGGGTGCCTTTATATTTATATCACAAAAAAAAACCTAATACCCCAATGCAGTAATGATGAGGAAGACAAATGAAATGTTGTAATTTATTACAAAGGGAATGGAATATAAAAGTTTTGCTACATACATTCTGGGTGGGACCATATCTGGCGCGCAAATGAGTAATGTGGCATATGAATTACAGTGCCAGAATAACATATATCCTTTGGGGCGTATGACTGGCATACAAAGGCCGGCAAATTGTATCAAATAGCATATTACTTTGGATGTTTACAACAAGCAGGTACTGACAACCAAGTCGGTCCACATTTTCAAAGCTCACAACGTAGTGGTCCATTTTGGATGCATTTCCATTGTAGTGCAAAGGTTAGAATGAACAGAGCTCCCCACTATACGGCCAAACTCTGAGTCCGCCATGTAGATGACATCTTCGTGATTATCAAATGCACAAGACTAGAAGAAACCACCAACATATAAACAACATCCTCACTGGAATAAAATTCACAAAAGAAGAAGAAGAGAAAATAAGAGATAACAAGGTGTAGAGCTGGATGAACACAGCAGGCCAAGCAGCATTATAGAAGCAGGAAAGCTGACGTTTCGGGCCTCGACCCTTCTTCTAGGCCCTTGTTATCTCGGATTCTCCAGCATCTGCAGTTCTTACTATCTCAGAAGAGAAATTAACCGGCTACCCTTCCTAGACATAATGGTAGACCATAAGGACAATGGGGAACTCCAGACTAGCATATACAGAAAGATGAGATACTGAATTACTCCAGCAACCACCCCAACACCCATAAACAGAGCTGCATCCGGACATTATTCAAATGGGCCACAACAAGCTGCAGCAAGCCAGAATTGCGCAAAGTAGAACAGGAGCACTTATACGGAGTTTTTAAAAGGAATAGATACCCAAAAAGCACAATCTGTCACTACCTCCATGACAGACCACAACAAGAAGACACAACATAGCCAGACAAACTAGGCACTCTACCATATATCAGAGACATATCTGAGATGACCATAAGACTACTCAGACTCCTAGGTATCAGGGTAGCCCACAAACCAACAATCACCTTGTGATAGCTACTGACAAATCTATCTCAGATACCTACAACCAATAAAACTAACATAATATACAAAATACCATGCAAGGATTGTGAGAATGATTACATAGGCCAAACTGGAAGAAAACTAACAATAAGGATACACAAACACCAATAGCCACTAAGACAGAGGACCAATTCTCACTGGTCTCATTACACACAGACAAAGAAGGACACTAATTCGACTGGGATAACACATCCATAGTAGTGCAAGCCAAACAGACACGCCAGGAATTCCAACCACAACTCCATCAACAAACACACCGAACTGGAACCAATATACAAACCACTGAAAACTGAACTGGAAGTGATGCTAACCACCCCAGCAAATTGAGGCATATAAATAATAAGCGGGACAGAACACCAATACTTCATCGGCGACAGGGTGATGAAACATCTGCAATCAAACACACCTGCTCGGTGAGCAGGCCTACAACCTCATCCATAAACCAAGCTACAAATCTGCTCAAAAACGTTTGTATCGAAGACTACATATGATTAGATCTCTAAATGTTAATCTTTGTGAATGGGAAGAACATATACATGTACAGAAATAGTAGGAATATATGGCACTTGTTTCAACTGAAGGAAATTGGCAACATTCATTCTCTGATTGGTTTTGCACAACAATACAATGACAAGAGCCAGAGTCAATCTGCCTGGCAGTTATCATTAGTCATCATTAAGTGGTACGTTCTCTGGCAATACCGCTAGTAATTTGAGTCCAGCTACCAATCAATCAGCACACTGTCTCATAGTAAACGTTTACATCCCCTTGATATTTCTCGTAAATTGTTCTGAAGGACACAAGACCAAAAGGCTTCAAAAATGTGTCTTTTATCAGCAACTCTCAAGTTCTGTATTAACAGATAGTTATGAACAAGGAAGAGAAAATAATTGTGTTAAAAACAGTTCAGCCACCTTCAGGGTCACTTTGATCTACTGCTTGCTGGTCTAGATGCTGAAGGGTGCCTCTACGTCAGTGCTGCCTCCTTCTAGCTGGATGTACCTTCTTGGGAAGGTCAGGACATGGGAATTGTACAATGGATTGTCACTACTTGGCTCCTTTGTGCAGGGAGAAGGAACAATGGTGCCGCAGACAGTATACAGAGAAGGGACTCATCTCTTTTCTCCTTGAAAATGTTCAGGTGACATTCAAGTTGCTTCACACTCCTGAAGGTCACATCAAAGAATGTGACCACTGGGATGAGTGGTCATCCCAGTGACCACTGGGAAAACTCTGTAGCCAGAAAATATCTGCTGCTTGGAGTCCACAACAATCCAAGAGGACTGTTTTCATGAAGAATGTCTGCTCAACTGGCAATCCTTCCTCTACCTTCTCCACAGTCACCCTGAGTGTGTTCCAAACTCCCAAGATTCACTCCACAGGTTCTTTTGATTGGAAGTATTGTTATATGGGAGAATAGTTGGAGTTAAAAGAATACAAGGTAATTTTATAGAAATATTTAAAATTCTGAATGGACTCGACAGGGTGAATGCTGAAAGGATGTACCGCCTTATTAGACAGACTAGAATCTGGAATCAAAATTTAAGAATAAAAGATGTAAAAGATGATAAAAAATATTTTCTTGGAAGGTTATTTTTCTGTGGAATTCATTTCACCAGAGACAACACATAATGTGAGGTCACTGAATCACAGAACAGAACAGAATCCCTAGAGTGCAGAGTACATAGCCTCCAATCCATCTGCTCCTGCTTTTCACAGGCTGCTTGCAGCTGTGTCAAGGCCTGTTGCAGCCACTCTACCCTTTTCACATACACTTGTTTCTTCCTCAACTGTCAACAGAAAATAAGGTGAGAGGGGAAAGGTTTAAGAAGGACCTGAGGGGTTACTTCCTCATGCAGCGAGTGGCGTCTATATGGAATGGACTGCCAGATAAAGTGGTCAAGGAGCAGGTATAATAGCGACAGGGCAGCACAGCGGCTCAGTGGTTAGCACTGCTGCCTCATAGCACCAGGGACCCAGGTTCAACTCCACCCTCAGTGGAGATTGCACATTCTCCCCATGTCTGTGTGGGTTTTCTCCAGGTGCTCCGGTTTCATCCCACAGTCCAAAGATGTGCACACTAGGTGGATTGGCTGTGCTAAATTGCCCATAGTGTTCAGGGTGTGCAGGTTTATAGGGGTTACAGGTCTGAATGGGTTGCTCCAAGGTTCAGTGTGGACTTGATGGGCCAAAGGGCCCGTTTCCATACTGTAGGGATTCTATAAACATTTAAACAACATTTGGATAGGTACATGGATGTGAAGGGTTTAAAGGCACAAGGATCAAGTGCAGGCTAATGAAGCTGGATGTACACAGCAGGCCAAGCAGCATCTCAGGAGCACAAAAGCTGACATTTCAGGCCCAGACCCTTCATCAGAGAGGGGGATGGGGTGAGGGTTCTGGAATAAATAGGGAAAGAGGGGGAGGCGGACCGAAGATGGAGAGAAAAGAAGATAGGTGGAGAGGAGAGTATAGGTGGGGAGGTAGGGAGGGAATAGGTCAGTCCAGGGAAGACGGGCAGGACAAGGAGGCGGGATGAGGTTAGTAGTAGGAAATGGAGGTACGGCTTGGGGGGGGGGAGGAAGGGATAGGTGAGAGGAAGAACAGGTTAGGGAGGCAGAGACAGGCTGGACTGGTTTTGGGATGCAGTGGGGGGAGGGGAAGAGCTGGGCTGGTTGTGTGGTTCAGTGGGGGGAGGGGACGAACTGGGCTGATTCTGGGATGCGGTGGGGGAAGGGGAGATTTTGAAGCTGGTGAAGTCCATCTGCAGGCAATTGGAAGTAACTGAGTGGGCCACTTGGGCTAAAGGGCCTGTATTACTCTGTAACGGCAGAATTTTTTTGATTGTGGTAGATTTGAGTTTGATAGAGATCTGTTTTCAGTGGGTTGTTTAAATAATTTATTTTTGTTTGCTGTTCAGTTATGTAAAAATTAACTATTGTTTCTGCTTCACCATTCCTATGATATCTGGAAATAAAGCAGTGGTCAAAGTGCACTTGACGGAATGCAGGTTCAACTCTGTAAGGTTTCCCGATAAATGTGAACGTCAGTCCTCCCGATCTCTAATTCCTCCATCCTTTTAAGATCTGGTCCCTCCTCCAATTCTTCATTATTGCACATCTCTAGACTTGCTTATGATGCCTTGGCCTCAAACTCTAAATTCCCTCCCTAAACCTCACCAGCAGTTTGCTTCACTCTTCTTTTGCAAGATGTTGTGGAGATGTGTTAAATCTACTTGTGACTAATTATTTATCGTAAATAACCACTCTATGCTGGGATATTTGCTATATTAACTGCACTTAAAAAAGACACTGAAATGGCTTTATGTGATCCAATTGTGCTAAAAAACTTACAGATTAATTATTAGCATTGAATAGAATATCCTTGTAATAAACTAAGAGAAAACAGACAGATTTAAGTTCCCTAAATTCTAGTTTTGCCAATCTTTGCATCTCCTATAATTGAAATTGCCCTTAAAATTCTGCACTCTGCATTTTTGCAGTATTAATAATTTTGAAATGATGCATTGAAATTCTTGACACAAAATGATGTCTGAAAGCAGGTGATACCTGTTGTGCTCGAAGAGATTCTAGCTCTCGTTCCAGCCGAGTACGTAGCCTCCGTTCCATCTGTTCCCGCTTTTCACAGGCTGCTTGCAGCTGTGTCAAGGCCTGTTGTAGCCGCTCTACCCTTTCCACATACACTTGTTTCTTCCTCACCTGTCAACAGAAAATAAACATCAACATCATGGTGATGCTAGAAACAAACTTGCTTTTCAGGCCCAGAACATGTTGAAACTCTTTGGAAAAGTATACCATATGTAACACACAACCTGATTTTGTTCCCTTCGTATTCAAGCTATGGCACTTGGTGTTGTGGTGTTCTGATATCAAACTAAGAGTAAAGTGCTGAAAACTGGATGCAGAATCCTGTGGAAACAATGGACATTTTAGCCTCCAACTGGAGAATTAGCTAAAAACCCCTGGTTGTCTTCTCTGTTGGCAGGGGAGATCCCTTGATCAAGTTGTGAGTCATCAGAGCTACTGACATCATTACTGGTTGGAGATAGAGATCATGATTGGATGTTGGAGGGCTGTTGGTTAAGTTGACTTGCTCTTGGTAGATCTTTATGCTGGCTTCAGCCTAACGCCAATTCAGGGAAAAGGCAACCTAGAGCTATGACCTCAGCAACCGCACACACCCAGGTTAGGGAGTTTGGAACACAGTCAGGGTGACTGTGAAGATAATGGAGGAACGATTGCCAGTTGAGCAGACATTCTTCATTAAAAACAATCCTCTTGGACTGTTGTGGGTTCCAAACAACAGATATTTTTTGGCTACAGAGTTTTCCCAATGGTCATGTCCTTTGATGTGACCTTCAGGAGTGTGAAGCAATGTGAATGTCGCCTGAATGTTTTCAAGGAGAAAAGAGGTAAGGGACCCTTCTCTGTACTGTCTGTGGCACTGTTGTTCCTTCTCCCTGCACAAAGGAGCCAGGGTGTGACAATCTATTGTACAACTCCCATGTCCTGACCTTCCCAAAAAGGTACATGCAGCTAGAACGAGGCAGCACTGATGTAGAGGCCCCCTTCAGCATCTAGGCCAGCAAGCGGTAGATCAAAGTGACCCTGAAGGTGGATGCCAGTGGGAACATCCCCCAGCTTTGCAATTGGAGAGAACCAAGGTTACGTGGTGTACATGGGGCAGCTTAGAGTGTGCTGAACCTACAGGAGGGCAGGGCACAAGGCAGCAGACTGCAAAGGTGACCCTCTGCATGAGCTGCAAACAGGAAGGACACCAAACTAAGGAGTCCAACAGCTGCAATCTGTGTGGGGAAGCAGGCCACCTATACAAGGTCCAACCAAAACAGTGAGGGGGCAAGGGGAGAGTGGTGCCACTTCCGATGGCTGAAGTAGCAATGTGAGCCGTGGACACCCAAAGGTCTGTAAGGTGCCACCTCCCAGCAAGAAAACTGAAACTATGGGCACTCAAAGAAGACCAGCTGGAGTGAAACAAAAGGTAGCCAGCGTGGAGGCACAGCAACTAACCCAACATCCACCTGAATAGATAGAATCAATGGAGAAGAAGGAAACTAATGACACAGGGGATTGGATTAGGGTGAGAAACAACCAGTGAAGAAAATCAAGTCAGGTCTCCAAAGTCCCGGAGCAAAATGGAAAGAGGCAGCTGCATAATGGCTATAACAATAGTTCCTCTAATTACAAAGATGTGCAGAGGGATGGGCATCAACAAAATAAAGAGACAGAGCTCCACTGGGGAAAAGGACAGGAGTACCTCCCAACCCAGAAATGAGAGACTCTCCAAGAGGCCAGATGAAATCCAAATTCCAGCTGATGAGAACCAGGGGATGCTCATCACAGCACAGCTTCAGGAAACTGGGAGCTGTGTCACTCTGATAGTCACGCTATCAGACTCAGAAATGGACCCTGCTGGCTTTGCTGTCATCCCGACGACACAGGAGATGGGCAATTCTTCCAGGAATGAACATGACAGCTAGCTCAGTGCAGAGAGTGTCCAACAGTTTGTCCACACCACAGGGATGCAGAGAGACCCCAATGACAAGACTGCGAGTGAAGGGACATTGGGTGATTCTGTAAACTTTTAAAATGGGTATTAAAATCACAAGAATTAATGTGCTCAGTGCTAATTCTACCACATGATGTGTTTCCACATTAGCTTACCTGGTCAATGTCAAAGCAGACCCCCTGCTTCTGCCAGAGCATAGGATAACACATCTCAGCAGCTACAGGAGATGATCAAGCTTATGGGCCCATGGGCCTTCGATTTGCTCAGGGGGAAACAATAGCTGTTCCTCCAGCCTGCGTTCTGCTGTGAGGAGGCAACTTCACCATCATCGAGGTTAAGGAGGTTGTGGGCCTGTGCCTCTTCATGGCAGACGTGACATACAGAAATGCTCCCCTGAGACTAAACCATGTGTATGGCCCAGTGGTACAGAGTGAGCCACTGGTGATGTCAGGATGGTCATTCTGGCCAGTGACTTCAACTGCATCATCATTATGGATGGACGATTCAGAAGGGCTGAGAGCGAACTGGACTCTGTCCAGATTCCTGATGGAAATAGTCGCCAAGCTGCACATCTTCAGCACCCCTGCAGATGAAGTACAGCATAGATACACTTGGTCGTGGCAGACGGATCTATCCACTCGAGGATTGATTTCTTGTTTGCATCCCACACCTTTTTGGTCAGATCCACTGATGCAAGCCAGTGTTCTTCTCTGACCACTCCCTCCTGCTGGCCGACTGTCACATCCAGGATGACCGACAGGCTGACAAGGGAACGTGGAAGCTGACCATTAAATTGTTGACCTCAGAAAACACTGAAGAGCTCAAAAGGGATTACACAGATTTCTGAACTTCTAATCTCCATCAGACTGGTGGGAAGCAGTTAAGGGGAACATCAAGAGGTTCTTTATCCTCAGATGTGTTCAGATTATGAGAAAGAGGCTAGGAAAACTGTCCAATTCCAGGAAACCTTGCAAAACATACTCCAGCTGCAAATTATGGGGGTCGATGTCATGGAGGATCTCCAGGAGGTGACAAGCCATTAAAAAAGGGAGATGGAAGGTTCAGAGGAGACAGAACATCGTGACAGGAAGATTGGCGGTGATAGTTCCAGCTTGTAAAAGAGCACAAGCTTAAACTATGTTTCTGGAAACTTGCTGGTGAGCAACAGGTAAGTTTTGAGATAACATGGTGTGAAGCTGGATGAACACAGCAGGCCAAGGAGCAGGAAAGTTGATGTTTTGGGTCGAGGCCCTTCTTCAGACCCGAAATGTCAACTTTCCTGCTCCTCTGATGCTGCTTGGCCTGCTGTTTTCATCCAGCTTCACACCATGTTATCTCAGATTCTCCAGCATCGGCAGTTCCTAATATCTAGGTAAGTTTTGATTCATTGTTTTTGGAGCAGAGAGCATCAGAAGCTTCAACTTCATATTAAAAGTATTTAACATTGTGAGGATTAATTAATTTAAAGGGGCAAGACATTGCAGGAGAGCTCCAAATCATAGTCTGCTCCTTTTGTTCAATCTGGGAAGCTGGGCACATTTCCAGTGCCCAGGACCTGCATGGGTGCAAGAAGTGTCTCCAGCTGCAACTCCTGGAAGCCCAAGTTTCAGAGTTGGAGCAGTATCTGGAGACACTGTGGAGTATTCACAAGGCAGACTGTGTCATGGATAGCACATATAAAGAAGTGGTCACATCACAGATTCAGACTCAACAAGCAGGAAGGGAATGGATGACCACCAGGCGGATCAGGAGGGTTATGCAGGCAGTGCAGGAAATTCCTGTGGTTATTCCCCTTCAAAACAGATATATAGGGTAATGGCCTCTTGGGATAACAACAGCAGCCAAATTCATGACACCATGGTTGGCTCTGCTGTAGAGGGAGGGAGAGACTGGCATAGAAATGCTACGGTTATAGGGGAATCAATTATAAGGGAAACAGGCATTCTGTGGCAGCCAACAAGAGTCCAGGATGGTGTGTTGTCTCCCTGGTACTGGGGTCCTGAATGTTTTGGAGTGGCTGCTGGACATTCTGGAGGGGGAGGGCAAACAGCCAGAGGACATAGTATACATGAGTACTAATGACATAGATTAAAATGATGAGGTCCTAAAAGCAGAATATATTGAACTAGGAAGAAAGTTGAAATGTAGGACCTCAAAAGGTAGTTATCTCAGGATTACTACCAGTGCCATGAGCTAGTAGGAGTAGAAACAACAGGATATATAGGATGAACACATGGCTGAAAAGATGGTGTGGTGGGCAAGGGTTTCAGATTCATGGTGCATTGGGACTGGATTGGGGGAGGGTGGGACTTGTACAAACCAAAAAGATATGCCTAGGGAGGACCAGGACTGATATCCTTTGGAGGTTACTTGGTGGAGTGGTTGGGGAAGGGTTATACTAGTGTTTCTAGGAGATGGGAACCAGAGGAATAGGGTAGTAGATGCAGAAATTAAGGGACAGGTAGAAAGGAAAACATGACTAAAAACAAGAACAGGCAAGGAAACACCACTGAAAAGAACAGGATGGTGGTCTGAAAAGCATTTGTTTCAACAGGCAAGGCAGATGAACTTCAAGCTTTGGTCAGTACTTGGAACTATGACTGGCAGCTAAATGTTGCAGGTGTTAGATGTTTCAGGTGTGGTAGAAAGGTAGATAAAATGGATGGATCAGTTGCATTACTGGTGGAAGCGTATCTCAGAGCTTGTGCAGTGAGGCAATATGTGTAGAACCAGGAATAGCAAAGGTGAAATCACAATGCTGGAGGTACACTACAGGCCTCCCAATAGCCACTGGGAGATAGAGGAAAGAATATTTAGACAGATTTTGGAAAGATATAAAAACAGCTGAGTTGTTGTGTTGGGTGATTTTAACTTCCTCTGTATTGACTGGGACTCACTATGTGCTAGGTGCTTGGATAGGGCAGAATTTGTCAGGACCACTCAGGAGAGATTCTTGACACGGTATGTAAACAGTCAACCAGGGAAGGAGTTATGTTGGACCTGGTTTTGGGAAATGAGCCTGGCCAGGTGAGTGAAGTTTCAGTGGGGGTGCATTTCGGGAGTATTGACCACAATACCATGAATTTTAAGATACTCAGGGATAGGGATAACTGCTGTCCTTGCAGGAAGGCAAACTACAACAATACTAGGCAGGAACTGGAGCAGTTTGATTGGAGGTGGCTGTATGAGGGTAAATTGACATTGGACATCTGGGAGTATTTCAAACTGCAGTTGATAAGAGTACAAGAGTGGCACATTCCTATGGGAATGAAACGTAGGTAAGGCAAGTTACGTGAACCTTGGATGACCAGGGACATTATGATCTCAGTCAGAAAGAGAAAGGAAGCATACGTAAAGTCTATGAGGATGGGAACTGATGAAGCCCTTGACGTATATAAGTAGAAAAGAACTTAAGCAAGGAACTGAAGGGCTAAAACGGATCATGAAAAGTCATGAGCAAATGGAATAAAATGAGAATCCCAAGGCTTTTTATGCATATGTAAAAAGCAAGAGCAGCCAGGGAAAGGGTTGGCCTACTCAAGGGCAATGGAGGGAATCTGTGTGGAGCCAGAAGAGATGGGTAAGCTCCTAACCGAACATTTTACGTCAGTAGTCACTAAAGAGAAGGAATTGGACGATGATCTCAGGAAAGGGAGTTTCTAAAACAAGTTGCTATCAAAAAGGAACAGATGTTGTCTGTCTTAAAAAGTATGAATGTAAATATGTCCCCAGGTCCTGATGGGATATATCCCAGAATATTGACTGGAGAATAGCCAATATTGTCCCATTGCTTGTAAAGGGTAGGAGGGATAATCCTAGAAATTACAGACCTGTGAGTATCACGTTGTCGGTAGAGAAATTATTGGAAAAGATTCTCAGGGACAAGATCTATGTGCTTTTAGAAGCAAATGAACTTATTAGCAATAGACAATATGCTTTTGTGCAAGAATGGTTGTGCTTCACTAACAATAAAGTTTTTTGAGAAGGGGATGAAGATGATTGATGAGGGAAAAGTGTTTGATGTTGCCTTTATGGACGTCAGTGAAGCCTTTGACAACGTCCCTCAAGGCAGACTGGTACAAAAGGTGAAGTTGCATGTTGTCAGTGGTGAGCTGGCAAGATGGACACAGAGCTGATTTAGTCATAGTAGATAGAGGGTAGCAGTGAATGGGCATTTTTCAGAATAGAGGGTTGTGACTAGTGATGTTCCAAAGGGATCAATGCTTGGACCTCTGCTCTTCGTGGTCTGAATAAATGATTTGGAGGAAAATGTAGCTGGTCTAGTTAGTTAATTTACACATGATACAACAATTAGTGGAGTTGCAGATAGTAACTGGGATAGGGTTGTCAGAGGACATACAAGGATATAGATAAGTTGGGGGCACAGGCAGAAAAATAGCAGGTGGACTTTAATCCAGACAAATGTGAGGTGATGCATTTTCGAAGTTTATGTACAGATGGAAATTATACAGTGGATGGCAGAGCCCTTAGGAGTATTGATATGCAGAGGGATCTGGGTGCGCAGGTCCACAGATCCCTGAAGGTGGCAATGTGTGTAGATAAGGTAGTAAAAAAGGCTTATGGCATCTTGCCTCCATTGGAAGGGGCATTGAGTGTAAGGATAGACCAAGTTATACAGCAGCTTAATAGAACTCTAGCAGTTGGAATATTGCATACAGATTTGGTCTCCACACTACCTGAAGGATGTGGATGCTTTTGAGAGGGTACAGAGAAGGTTTACCAGGATGTTGGCTGGTACAGAAATTTTAGCTATGAAGAAAGATTGGCTAGACAGGGTTTGTTTTCATTGGCATGCAGGAGGTTCAGGGGCAACTTAATAGAAGTCTATAAGATTGTAATTGGAATGGATAGACTGGAAAGTATGAGGCTTATTCCCAGGATGGAGGGCTCAAATACTACAGGACACAGGTTCAAGGTGTGATTAGGGAAGTTTACAAGAGATGTTTGAGGTGGGATTTTTACACAAAGGGTGGTGAGTGCCTGAACACGTTGCCAAAGGAGGTGGGAGAGCTCACACAATAACAACATTCAAGAAACACTTGGACAAATGCATGAATAGGATGGGAATACATGAATACGGATCCTGGAAATAAAGAGTGTTTCAATATGGCAGTGCAGGCTTGGAGGACCAAAGGGCCTGTTCCTGTGACATGTTGTTCTTTGTTCTTCATATTCTGAGGCCCACCTGGCTGACCTCATTACAAACACTGCACCCTTCCCCCTCTGCGTCCAAGGACTTAGTCCAATTCTTTTTTTTTGTAGCTTCTCCTGGGGCATTGTAGCACTGAGTAAAGTTCCTCTAACTCTGTCTATGAAAAGGGTGATGTGAAATGTACACTGACTCTCATCTTGCACCCAGACTGTCTCGGAAGAAGTTCCTTCTCCTCTTCAGGTGGCAAAATCTGCCGTGTCTATCTCAGATTCCAAGGTATCTTCAATGTTTGATGGAGAGGGAGAACCCATGGATTCCGGAACAGTCAGAGAGGTAGTCGAGAGCCAGGCTCCTGTATCGTTTGTGAGTTTGCAGCTTACATATGGTCCATGTGCTTGTTCAGGGCCATTACATGTACCTGAACTTTATATGTCACTGGGCCTGACCTTGTTCAACCATGTCCATTATCCATGGTTCCTACATCAAACTTTATATCCTAAAGTAAACTGTTTCTCCTGCTTAGCGGAGTCTTGTGTCTGACATTGGCATCCCTGATGCTGTTTCAACTTCATTCCTTCACAACGCCCAGTCCAGGAAGAGCAGATTTAACCTGATGCAGAGTCCAGCCCAAACCATCACAGAAGCCAACCTTCCACCCATGGTCTCCATTTATATGGCTTGTTGCTACGAAAAGTCTGCCATTATCATTAAAGTCACATTGCACCCAGTAATGTTGTCCTACATCCTCTTCTGTCAGGCAAAGGAAACAGGTTAAACACACACACTAGCAGGTTCAGGATCAGCTTCTTCCAAGCTGTTATTATACTGCTGAATGAACTCTCTAACTTCAAATAATACTGATCTTGCTAATGTTGATCTTGCTCAGTGCACGCCCTGTGCAACATTACCCGTATGCCTCTGTTTAAGCAATTTTTTTTCCTCATCCTGTGACCTGTATGTCCTTATTTACTGTGATCTCCTCGTAAATAAAGCTTTTCATTGTACTTACGTAAACATGACACTAAATCAAATCAAATCAAGTCTTCTCCCCGTTAGCAACTCTGCTGGAGCTATTCTGTAGTTGCAGGAGGGGTGGTCCTATAGTCACTAGGAACCAGGACAGTTGGTTTCTAGTGAAGCTACAAGCTGTTTCTTTAAGCATGCCTTCAATGTTTGGACTGCTCTTTCTGCCTACCCATTGGATGATGGATAGTATACAGCTGTCTTTCTATGTCGAATCCCATTTGACTTCAGGAAATACTCAAATTCCGAGCTTATAAATGATGGCCCTTTATTTGTGGCCAACAATTCCAAGAGCCCTTGTATTGGAAATGATGTGAGCAGCTTGTCTATTGTCACCCACATGTTCTACTCTACATGTCCAGCCAATTTCAGCCGCTGTCCATATGACTAAGAACATAGAGCCATGGAAAGGATCTGTATCGTCAACATGTAACTGAGTCCAAAGTTTACTCAGCTGTTCCCACAAATGTGAGGGTGCTGCTGTCCTTGTTGGCACTCGTGGTACTGCTCCATTAATGTGGTTATGTCTGCATCCAATTTTGGCCATCCACCAAAAAAGACCTAAGCTCCAGTACAGATGTGGGAGACAGGGGACACTGGATCTCCCTCACTGTATATTCCAATGGATGAAACCTGGCCTTGTTGACTTTGTACCCCAAGAAGGTTACTTGAGATTCCTGGAACACATTTTTCCTTTCTAAGGTATATGGCCAGTTGGAAGAAGAGTCTTAGGACTGTCTCCAAGTTTCCAAGTGCCTTTCCTAGTCTTCCTTGTTATTAGCATGTCATCTAGATAAATGTCAACCTGGGGTAGACCTTGTAAAATGTTCTTCTTCATCTGCTGAAAAATTACACAGGCTGACAATACACCTAATGACAGTCTTGTATATTACAAACTATTATGGGCATTAATTGTCGCAAACTTCTGGGAATCCTACATGCCTCACATTCATTTTGTGAAGGACAGATCCCTTGCCAGCATTGCATATAAATCCCCATTGCAAGGGATTGGGTTTTTATCCAGCTGTGAAAAGCAGTTTACTGCTTGCTTAAAACCCCTACAAAGGCAAATTAATGCTTCAGGCTTCACAGTGGTATGACTGGTGCTGCCCATTCTGCCAAATGGATTGGTTTGATGATTCCTTCGCTTTCCAGCCTTCTGATTTCTGCCTCTACTTTTGCCCATAACGCCCGCACCGGGCATGCCTTGCAGAATTGTGGAATGGCTTCCTGGTCAATGTGCAAGGTGGCCTTGGCTACTTTGATAGTCCCTAGACCTTTCTGAAAAACATCTGGGTATTGAATTAGGATTTCACTCAGTCAGCCATTTTCTAATCAAACATTATTGAGCTAAACTAGATGAATCTTTCTCAACCAATTTTTCCCCATGAAGCTTGGCCCAGAGCCTTTTACTACAATCAGTGGTAACTTAACCAGGTGCTTCTCATAGGAGACTGGAACCAAAGTTGCAGCCTCAATCTGGTTCCCTGGTATAAATTCTCAGTTTAGCTGAGGTCTTACACAAACTTAAAGGTTGGAGTTCAGAGTGAATTTTTTTAAAGACAGGTTCTGCAGTCACTGAAATGGCCACGGCAGTATTGAACTCCAATAGATTTGAGTGACCATTTAACCAGACGTTTATTTTAATTGGTTCTGATTTGGATGTTGCTAAGCAATTTAACTGTTCCAAACAAGATATAGTGGACTTTTCAGGGTGTGCACTCTCCTGGACACTGGCCTATGAGTTCTCCTAATCAATTTAGATCTAGTGGGAACCTTTGCTGTTTCAAATCTGTGTACCGGCAACAAATGCAATGGCTTGTTTGACTGCTTTTATTGTCACGTGTACTGAAATACAGTGAGCGATTGTTTATGAGGAGTACAGGCGTATCATAGTAAGCAAGCATGTAAAGATCAGTGACTGTAAAAAGACTTAGGTACAGGCATACAGGTTACATTGCACAGGGCGTGTGTTAAGTGAGATCAACATCAGCAAGATCAATTTTCACAATCTATTCATCAGTCTAATAACTGCTGGGAAAAAGCTATTCCTGAAACTAGTTGTTGAGGTTGTAGGAGAGCATGACTGGGGTTTCTCTGATGATGTTGGCAGCCCTACCGCGGCAGTGAGCCACGTACATGCAGTCTATGGATGGAAGGTTGGCTTTCGTGATTGTCTGGGCTGTGAACACCACCTTCAGTAGTTTCTTACAGTCCTGGGCAGAGCAGACATCATACTAGGCTGTTATGCACCCAGGCAGTATACTTTCAATGGTGCATCTGTAGATGTTGGTAAGGGTCCTTATGGGCATACCAAATTTCTTGAGCAGCCTGAGGAAGAAGGGGCATTGTAGTGCCTTCTTAACCATAGCATTTATGTAAGAAGTCCAGGGCAGTTTTTTTGTTATTATCACTCTGAGGAACTTGACACTTTCCACCCTGTCAACTTCAGTTCTATTGATGTAAATGGGGTGTGTTTTTCTACTTTCTTTCTAAAGTTAGCTGGATCCTGAAGAAAATTTTAATTGTTTAGCCAAGGCTTGGCTATGTTTCGGGGTTTTGCTGTGGGTTGACCTACAGTCCCTCCATTCAGGATATGTCGTGAGTGAGGCTATGCAATTGCCTTCACTCAAGTGGTGCTTCCCAAGCTTAACTGGACTTGCAAGGGAGTCCACTTCCATTGGAATACCCTGTAACTCATACACTTCACTTGGCTCATTTTCCAATGATAAAGTCAGTTGTAGTGCCTGTTTGAAGTCCAGTTAGGCTTCAGCCAGTCACTTTTGCTTGGTTACATTGTTAATCCCACATACCAAATTGTCTCTCACCACCTTATTCAGGATTAAACCAAAGTTATGTTCCTCTGCCTGTCCTCTTAAGTCAAAAATCTTGACATGGATTCCCCTGGTTCTCGAGTTGTTAAGTAAAACTGATAGCATCTCAGAGTTAGAGGAGGCTTGTGTTTGTAATATTATTTAACTAAACACACCAACTCTTGAAAGATTTTAGTATCTGGTATCTCAGATAAAGTTAGGCTCCTAATAACTGAAAAAGCAGTGGGTCTACCAGTTTTCAGAAGAATTGCTTGTTGCTTTTCATCTGCCCAATGTTGTACCGAATAATTCCACAGAGGCTGGTATCCCATCACCAAGTCACCCTTTATTTACATGTAGTGAGTCCTTGACTATCAGTGTCAATGTTGTTCTCCTTTGCTTCAGAAGGATGGCAGGGGTAATCCAGCTAATTACAGGCTGGTGAGCTTTACATCAGTGGTAGGGAAATTATTGGAGAGGATTCTTCACAACAGGATTTGGTCCCACTTGGAAATAAGTGTGCATATTAGCAAGAGGTAACATGGTTTTGTGAAAGGGAGGTCCTGTCTCACTAAATTGATTGAGTTTTTTGAGGAAGTGAAGAAGATATCGATTAGAGTAAGGCAGTGGATGGTGTTTACATGGACTTCAGGAAGGCCTTTGACAAGGTCCTTCATATCAGGCTGGTCCAGAAGGTAAAGTCGCAAAAACTTGGCTCGGCCATAGAAGACAGCAGGTAGCAGTGGAAGGGTCCGTTTCTGAATGGAAAGCTATGACAAGTGGCATTCCTCAGGGATCAGTGTTGGGACTTTTACTGTTTGTAATATATTTATAAATGATTTGGAGGAAAATGTAACTGGTTTGTTTAGTGAGTTTGCAGATGTCACAAAGGATGTTGGAATTTTGGATAGCATTGAGGGCCGTCATAGGATACAGCAGGATATAGATTAGTTGGTGACTTGGGCAAAGAGATGGCAGATGGATTTTAATCTGGAAAAATGTAAAATAATACATTTTGGAAGGTCTAATCCAGACAGAAAATATACAGTAAATGGCAGAACCCTTAAGAATACTGATAGGCAGAGGGAGCTGGATGTACAGGTACCCAGGTAGTGGAAACACAGGTGAAGAAGGTACTTAACAAGGCATATGGCATGCTTTCTGTCATTGGCTGGGGCGGTGTTTAAAAATTGGCAGGTAATGTTGCAGCTTTACAGAACCTTCGTTAGGACTTATTCGGGATATTGTGTTTAATTCTGGTTACCACACTACCAGAAGGATGTGGTGGCTTTGGAGTTGGTACACAAAAGATTTACCAGGATGTTGCCTGGTATGGAGGGGATTAGTTATGAGGAGAAGTTGGAGTAATTTGGGTTGTTCTCACTGGTAAGACATGAGATTGAGGGGGCGACCTGATAGAGATCTAAAAGATTATGAAGGGCATGGACAGTCAGAAGCTTTTTCCCCAAGGAGAAAGAGTCAGTTACTAGGGGGCATAGGTCTAAGGTGTGAAGGTAAAGGTTTAAAGGTGATGTATGATTCAAGTTTATTACACAGAGGGTGGTGGGTGCCTGGAACTCGCTGCTGGGGGATGTAGTGGAAGCAGATACAATAGTGACTTTTGGAGGGCTTCTTGACAAATACATGAATAGGATGGGAATAGAGGGATACAGTCCCCAGAAGGGTAGGGGGTTTTAGCTGTGATGGACAGCATGTTGGCGCAGGCTTGGAGGGCTAAAGGGCCTGTTCCTGTGCTGTAATTTTCTTTGTTCTTTTATCCAGGTCCTACAGAGTCAGCTATCAGAGTGAACGGAAACTGTCAGCTAGAGCTCCCCAAAAGAATCAGATTGACAGCCCCAAGCAAGGAACCCATATTCCGTGAGGACCACCTGGCTGACCTCATTATAATCACTACAGATAACTGCCCAAGGCAGCCACAAATGTTGTACTTCCTTCATGCAGAGTCCCCCGTCAGCCCTGAATTAACACTAAGAGCAGCAGGAAAAGATGTTCAAATAGCCATTTCTTTAATATCCATGGATCTTCCTACTGAGCATTTAATTGGGGTGAAAGAAGGACAGTCATGGGGACACCAACGAGCACCCACCCATCTGAATAAATACCATCCCTGTCATGAAACACATCACGGGAAGGCACAAAGTTTCACCCATGATTTATTAAGTTTTAGTTAACAATGATATGGGCCACAATGAATTAGTCCAATTTCTCCAACCCTGACATACTCAGTGCAGACAGACAGAATTAGAATGTTCCAGTCTGTATACTTGGCTTTATAAGAATGGCATTTGTTTTAAAGTATGTGTCAAAAGTTACCACTGGGCAAATTTTGGGATGTCTGCTAGTCAGTGCCTAACCAATGACATTCGGGAAAACCAAGTCTCCATTTGTCCCAACGAGAGACATTTAAAGGGACAGCTACAGGCTGTCACGAGAGGTTAGTATCTTAAATGATGTCCAAACATGAAGCAGGGCAAGAGGCTATCTCACAGGCTGCCCATTTAATCCACAGTCTGCTACTGGCTGTCTCTCAATCTTTTCTTAAAGACCTAATCAATACTTCTTAGTTCAACCCCTCACAATTACTCTCCCACCCCTTTCCAAGCATTCTCCCAATGGATTAGACCTTCCAAAATACTGGTCGTACACAGGCCTGAAGTAAAGGCCTTTTGTTTGCGAATTACCAGTAGGTGTTTGCAGCTTACACATCTAATCTTTGTGAGGCTGAAGTCCAGTAATGAATGGGCATGGGGACAAACCAGTCTGAGGCAAGTCTAATTTCCAAGTCTCAGGTTTGAATTTAAGGCTCAAATGTTAAAATAGGTTTGAAAAGACCCATGCGTGATCACAAAATTAGATCAGAATTGAAAAATTTATTTGATCAAAAACAAAACATTTATATATTTTTTAAAATCAATTGCGCAGTCTTATAAATGTCTAAGAATGCCTCAAAACTGCTTTAAATAGACGCTAAAAATCTGTGCAGCTCAAATCCTAGGATAGAGGGTCTAGAGGTAAATTGACCTAACTTACAACACTCACAATTTTCCTTTGGTTAAAACTAATTACAGGAGACTCAGCAGCACCACAAATTAGATGCAGAATTATAATGCATTAACAATATTGTTCAGCACTGCTGCCTCACAGCACCAGTGACCCAGATTCAATTCCAGCCTTGGGTGACTTTGTGCAGAGTTTGCACATTCTCCCAATGTCTGCATGGGTTTCCGCCAGGTGCTCTGGCTTTCTCCCACAGTCCAAAGATGCACAGTTAAGGTAGATTTGGCCATGCTAAATTACCCCATGCTGTCCAGGGATGTGTAGGCTAGGTGAATTAGCCATGGAAAATGTAGGGTTACAGGGTTAGGGTAGGGGATGGGTTTGGGCAGGATGATCTTTGGAGGGTCAGTGCAGACTTGATGAGCTGAACAGCCTCGATCTGCACTGTAAGAATTCTATGAGTCTATGCCTCTGGAACTGACTTCATAATTATCTTCAGGAGATAACCCTGAAGTACAAGGCCAGATTCCCATGCTGTATGTAAATGCTCACCTTCGATGGCATGAGGTGAATGTTAATAATTTGCAAAATAGCCATTCTTGGTCACAACCAAGTGAGGCATTTCACTATTTTCTTCAGTTGGTATCAAGTCAACTCCAAATCTTGTTAAATTTTACTTCACAATATCAGTACAACCACAAAGAAATGACAGAAGCAGAAGACAAACTTCAGCAGATGTTGGACTTAAAGAAATTGTAACAGCTGTATTTCCTGTATGTGTTTTGCACAGGGCAGTGGCCCATTTATGTGCTCATTTTGTCCAGGATTTAGAGTAGTTTTTAATCGTTTGAAGACGGTTATAGTACATAATACTGCTTCAACCTCTGATGAAATGCTCTCTTTGGGGACTTTAAAGTACATACAACAGCAGAGGAATTAATACATTTCTGGAGTGATAAACACATGGAACACGCCAAACAAAACACAGCATGGCAAGATCAGCCACTGATATTAGCTCCTTTAGCCCTCATGTTTTTCCCATCAGAAAGTCTGCTACTGGCCAATTCCCTTTTGAAAGCCATAACTGAATCTGCCTCCACCACATTCTCAGGGAATGCATTTTAGATCTTAGTCCACACACTGTGCAGAAAAAAACATCTTTTCCTCGTATCAACCCTGATTCTTTTTAATTCAGGCTAAGTCAGTGTCCTCTGGTACTTGATCCTTCTACAAGACAATAGTTTCTTTCTACCTACTCTGTCAAGGTTTTCATGATTTGAAGCAGCTACATTAAATATACTCTGAATCTTCTCCTCTCAAAGAACAGTCCCAACTTTTCCTATCTATCTACACAACTGAAGGTCCTCACCCTAAAACAGTCTTGTGAATCTATTCTTCAGTCTGTCCAATGATATCAGATTCTTTCTAAACAAAGATATCCAGAATTGTATACTATTAGGGGGCAGCACGGTGGCTCAGTGATTAGCACTGCAACCTCACAGCACCAGGGGCCTGGGTTCGATTCCAGCCTCAGGTAACTGTCTGCGCAGAGTTTGCACATTCTCCCCGTGTCTGCATGGGTTTCCTCCAGGTACTCCAGTTTCCTCCCGCAGTCCAAAGATGTGCAGGCTAGGTGGATCAGCCATGCTAAATTGCCTGTAGTGTTCAAGGGTGTGTGGGTTATAGGGGGATGGGTCTGGGTGAGATGGTCTAAGGGGCAGTGTGGACTTGTTAGGCCAAAGGGCCTGTTTCCACACTGTAGGGAATCTAATCTAATCTAAATTTACCATTTGAAGTTATGCTATTTATATAAAATTTAATCATAACTTTTTGGCTTTTGTACCAAATGCCTCAATTTATAAAGCTAAAGTATGCCTTTTAAACTTTTCTTAACCTTCCTGCTACTTTTTAATAATTTGTGTATACATAGCTCCACTATCTTTGTTGTTGCGATCCGTTACAAATGTACTTTACAAATTTATACTACCTCTGATCATCCTTCCTGTTAAAATCTCTGTGTACTTCCTGGTGTTAAATGTCATCTGCTACTTGTCTCCCAATGGCACCAGCTTGTCTGTATCTTCTTGGAGTCTGCAGCAATCTTTGTCTCGATTCACAATATGTCCAAGCTTTGTCTCATCTACAAATTTTGAAACTGTCCATGCACACCCAAGGTTAGGTCATTGACATAAATCAAATGAAAGCCCCCCCCGAATGACCACAGTATACTTATCTTCAGTTCAAAACACCTATTCACCACCATTTTCAGCTTTCTGTCACTCAGCCAATTTTTCACCTGTGCTGCACTTTGCAGACTTACTTCAGGGACTTTAACAGGTGAAGTCTATTTTGTGACATTTTGCTTTAAACTTTTTAGAATACTATGTAATGCATTATCCTCATCAACCAACATCATTATCTCAATCACAAATGCTCAATCATGTCAATTGAACAAAATGTGCCCTTAACAAATTCATGCTTTCATTAACTAATCTATATGTGAGGAAGTGACTCATTGTTTTGAACTAGATTAACATTTCTAAAGGATTTTCCACCACCTAGGTTAAACTCATTCGCTGTAGTTACATTGCCTGAATGTTTATAACCTCACTTGAAACAGAAACATCAGGTTGCAACACTAATTCTCCGATCCTCTGGAACCATCCCTTTATCTAAGCAAGATTGGAAGATTATGGCCAGCTCAGTATTTTTAGATATATCTCATAGAAAGGAGGCAATGGCATAATGATATTATCGCTGGACTATTACTCCAGAGATTCAAATAATGTCCTAGGGATCCAGGTTTGAATCCCACCATGACAGAGGGTGGAATTTGAATTCAATAAAAAAAATCTGGAATTAAGAATCTAATGTTGATTGTCGGAAAAACCCATCTGGTTCACTAATGCCCTTTAGGGAAGGAAACTGCCATCCTTACCTGGTCTGACATATATGTGACTCCAGACCCATAACAATGACTCTTAACTGCCCTCTGGGCAATTAGGGATAGGCAATAAATGCTGTTTGGCCAGTGTTCCCCTCACCCAGTGATTGAATAAAGGAAAAAAAAATCCAGTCCTGGTGATTTATTGGTTTGTGGTCCAGGCAGCCATCCTAATTCCTCCTCTTTATCATTCTATCCATTTTTTAGCCCAAACAGTGTCTCAAATACCACCTTTTTCATAATGTCTTGGGTAATATTTTCTTTCTTGGTAACTCTGCCTCCAAGCATAAATCTCCTTTTTGATCCCTCATTCACCTCTTCCTCCTTTAACCATTTATTTCTCTGAGATGCTCGAAGTCCATTTTATGTTAAATTCCATTCTCTTCTCATTCTCTCCAATTGCTTCTCACATTTCTTTTATCCACTTACCCTCCGTATTCAGTCAGATTTTCATTTGTTGTTACCCACCTGATAGCTATCATATAAACCCTTCCACTTCATATTCTCTCTACCTCTTTTGTCCTGGGACTTTTGGGTTTGATAGCTCCACCATTTCCTTTCATGAAAACGTACTTCATCTATACCTGAACTATCTTTCTTTAAAGGTAGCCTATTGTTATATTATAATTTTGTCTGGCAATTTTTGATTCCAATTTACTTGTGGCATATCATTTCTCAGCAATTAATTTTTTTTTTAGTCTGGATTGCTCATTGTCCTTTTCTATAGCCAATCCAAAGCCTGTCATGCTATAAACATTATTCCAGAAAACGTTTGCATTAGTGATACTTCTTTCACTTCATTCCTCAGAACCAGATGCAGCAATTCTTCCTTCCTTGCTCGGCTGGAATCAATCTAATCTAGAAAATTCTCCTGAACACAATTCTGAAATGCCCTCATCTATGTCTTTACACCATTAATATCATAGTCTATGTCAAGATAATTAAACCCTTCTATCATAATACCAGTGATAATGGGAACTGCAGATGTTGGAGAATCCAAGACAATAAAATGTGAGGCAGGATGAACACAGCAGGCCCAGCAGCATCTTGGGAGCACAAAAGCTGACGTTTCGGGCCTAGACCCTTCATCAGAGGGGGGGGATGGGGTGAGGGTTCTGGAATAAATAGGGAGAGAGGGGGAGGCGGACCGAAGATGGAGAGAAAAGAAGATAGATGGAGAGGAGAGTATAGGTGGGGAGGTAGGGAGGGGATAGGTCAGTCCAGGGAAGATGGACAGGTCAAGGAGGTGGGATGAGGTTAGTAGGTAGGAGATGGAGGTGCGGCTTGGGGTGGGAGGAAGGGATGGGTGAGAGGAAGAACAGGTTGGGAGGCAGAGACAGGCTGGACTGGTTTTGGGATGCAGTGGGTGGAGGGGAAGAGCTGGGCTGGTTGTGTGGTGCAGTGGGGGGAGGGGATGAACTGGGCTGACTTTGGGATGCGGTGGGGGTAGGGGAGATTTTGAAGCTGGTTAAGTCCACATTGATACCATTGGGTTGCAGGGTTCCCAAGCGGAATATGAGTTGCTGTTCCTGCAACCTTCGGGAGCATCACTGTGGCACTGCAGGAGGCCCATGATGGACATGTCATCTAAAGAATGGGAGGGGGAGTGGAAATGGTTTGCGACTGGGAGGTGCAGTTGTTTATTGCGAACCGAGCAGAGGTGTTCTGCAAAGCGGTACCCAAGCCTCCGCTTGGTTTCCCCAATGTAGAGGAAGCCACACCGGGTACAATGGATACAGTATACCACATTGGCAGATGTGCAGGTGAACCTCTGCTTAATATGGAAAGTCATCTTGGGGCCTGGGATAGGGGTGAGGGAGGAGGTGTGGGGGCAAGTGTAGCACTTCCTGCGGTTGCAGGGTAAGGTGCTGTGTGTGGTGGGGTTGGAGGGCAGTGTGGAGCGAACAAGGGAGTCATGGAGAGAGTGGTCTCTCCGGAAAGCAGACAAGGGTGGGGATGGAAAAATGTCTTGGGTGGTGGGGTCAGATTGTAGATGGCGGAAGTGTCGGAGGATGGTGCGCTGTATCCGGAGGTTGGTGGGGTCGTGTGTGAGAACGAGGGGGATCCTCTTTGGGTGGTTGTGGCAGGGGCGGGGTGTGAGGGATGTGTTGCACCAACTAGTTTTTGTGCTAACTTATTCCTCCATGACTTTCCCATTTGTTGAGAGTCTATAAAATACAACTAATAGTGTAATGAGAAATAGTGGGAACTGCAGATGCTGGAGAATCCAGGATAACAAAGTGTGGGGCTGGATGAACACAGCAGGCCAAGCAGCATCTTAGCAGCACAAAAGCTGACATTTCGGGCCTAACCCTTCATCAAAAAAAAGTGTAATGGTCTAGTTATTGTTTCTTAGCCCCACCAAAATACATACCACCTCTGATCTCTCTAGGACAACTCTTTCTTTTTCACAGTCGTATTTTCCTCGATCAACAGTGTTTCCCATCCTTCTTTCTTTGCTTCCCTACTTTTCCTGAAACATGCATCTAGGAATATATCGTATTCTATTCTATTCTATTTTTGTGATAGGTTTCCTACTATCACAAATAAAATCACATTCCCACTTCTTGGATCTGCTGATAACTAACTTTATTTATTACGCTCTGTGTATTGACAAACACGTTCTTGTTATGAGTTATGAACTGCATTTTCACATGTTTTAGGAATATAACTTGTAAGTGTTCAATGGAAACATCTAATCAAGAAATTACTCAAGTCTAATTCAAATAGACCCGGGGTAAAAACATTTCAAGGTATGTGTTTAATGAGATCAGACTTACAAGGGAAAGTACTGAGCCTTGGAAGATGCATCTCTGTTTTCTTGGTAGACCAAGGGCACGTACATTTAGCTTAATTAAAGAAGCCAAAAGCAGCTTTTTAAGATTTAGATTAGACTCCCCACTGTGTGGAAACAGGCCCTTTGGCCCAACAAGTCCACACCGCCTCTTGGAGCATCCCACCCAGACGCATCCCCCTATAACTCACACACCCCTGAACACTACGGGCAATTTAGCATGGCCAATCCACCTAGCCTGCACATCTTTGGGCTGTGGGAGAAAACCGGAGCACCCAGAGAAAACCCACACAGACACAGGGAGAATGTGCAAACTAAACCTGAGTAGTTGCAAGGATTCTGGAGAGAGGGCAATTATATTGGATAGAAATATAAATTATTCCTATGGGTTAGACAATCAAAGAGTTGTAGGTTTATTTTGTTGATAACTGTGTGGCATGTTTTGCATAATCTCAAAGATGGACTGTGGGGTAGAAGGTTCTTTTATTTAAACTAGCTGTGTGTTTACTCAGAAAACAGACAGTTGCAGTGCTTGAATTGGTGTAGGCTGCAGCTCATTGAATTGAGAAAGCCAACAGCAAATGATTATTAGTTAGGCCTGCAATTGACCAGACAAGATACTAACTTCTTCATTCATCACAGACAATTGTTTTAACTTTAAGGTTTTCACCACTACTGCTTTAAAACTCTTGTTATCTAAAGAAAAATGAAGACTACTAATTTGCTTAAATGTGGTTTAAAGAAAGACAAAGAAAGATCCACTGAGGGGGTCAAAATATATGGATAAAACATCCTTAAAATATGGCCAGTTTGAATTTTGACTCTTCATGCTGAAGTATCTTTCAGTAGCATTGCAGAAACCCACTGAAATATCCAGTCAGTTTTCTAATTGCTGATTGCTTTGTGGCCAACAGTGTTGAATTGGCTGTCATCAACGAAGTCAATCAAATCAAATTAAACATTAAGCCCACCTCCTCCTCCAACATGACCACCTTGGCTTGGGTGCTGTTCAATGCCTGATCCAAGATTTCAATGCACCTCCGCTGATCCTCATTGGCTGAACGCATTGTGGCCAGTTCCATTTCCAGCTTTTCCTCTTCCTTCAAGAGCTCTTTGTTTGCATTAGAAATAGAGAACAAGGTTAGCTTTGTGTGGCAGTTTTCCTGTTAACTGGGATCATGCCAAATTGCCTCAGACAGGAAGAAAACATAAAGCAGACTTAAAGTTACTTGGCATTTTTCTTCTCATTTGAAAACCTTATCCGTTATTCGGAAATAACATAGAAGGAATATCAACGGCTAATCTTTCAAAACTGAATGGATGATGAATTTACATTTTACCATTTTTTCTTACCAAGATCAGTTATAGGAAAATAAGAAAAAGTCATCACAAACTTAAACAGAGAATTCACTGATGTGTTAAGTCCACAAATGTAATTAATTGGATCTCTCTCTGCAGGCGTTGATGTGTGAAAGTGGCAAAAGTCACTGCTAAATTCACTAGATGTGGTGCAGGATTTACTTTAAGATCAGGAAAAAATACTGAAAAAAGTCACAACGATACATAGATACAGTTCAGATAAGTTAACTTCAACACCTATTTTGTTTTATTTTAATCAATATTCTTATTAAGAAAAGATTCAAAATATGAATATTCCTGAAAACAGACAATTTTTTAAAAGCTTTTCATCTTGCACTCATCAGAACAATTCACAAGAAACACCAATGTAAAGGAAAACAACATTTATACTATATGAACAATGGTGATTGATTACCAAGCAAACTCTAATTGGCAGTGGAGTTGCATGAAGAAGCATCGATAAATGATGACTGACAGTTAACGCCTAAGCTTTTTTTTTAAACCAGGTAGGTTCACATTGCTTGGTTAAGCCATTGCCCTGAGAAATGAACCATAAAATGTACATCACGTATTTTAGTGAGTTGAAAAAGGCATGGTGTATATGTGTTTTTTTCGACTGCAAAGAGCTAGGCTCAATGTGTTCATATTTGTAGCTTCTGGTACATGCAAGTGTACCAATCTTCAAGCTTAATTCTTAGCACACATTTAGCAAACATTGTCCAATCAGAATTCATCTGATGTTGAATACTGTGTTTTACGTTTTGCAAGCATGGGCTAGTTGCATGTGGTCAGCATCTTGCTTGCAGCAAACAGGAAAAGGGGTTTGCTGCTTGATGTGATCTTTGGGGTATGTGGCCAATAGGCCTAGCTTCATACCAACATTGGAATTCATATTATTCATTTATGTGATAAGCAGAAAGTATTTTTGGCTTGATGGCAGCAAATGTAAATGGCAAACATCATTTTTATTGCTACTATTCATGTCAGTATGAAACAGATATGTAACTCTAGTGTTTTACATACTTTACCTTTATTTGGGGTAGAATATGTACTTTTCAGGTCCAAAAACAAGTGACAACTTAGACCAGATTATGAGGTTATGCAATATATTATCAAAAAATTGATACAGCACCAACTTGATTGAATATTTCAAGGAATTGATGAAGGTGATAGATTACACCAGAGCAGTAAATGTTGTTTACATGGATTTTAGTATGGCTTTTGGCAAGGTCCCTCATGGTAAGCTCATTCCAGAAGATTAAGATGCATGGGATCCACAGCAATTTGGCCATGTGGATTCAGAACTGGCTTGACCATTGAAAACGCAGGTAGTCATGAAAAGGTGTTTTTCAGGCTGGAGGTCCGTGACTAGTGATGTTCTGCAGCAATCTGTACTGGGGCCCTGCCATTTGTGATATATACAAATGACTGAGGTAAAAATGTAGCTGGGTGTGTTAGTAGGTTTGCAGATGATACAAAGAACAAAGAAAATTACAGTATAGGAACAGACCCTTCAACCATCCAACCCTGCATTGACAGGCTGCCCGTCACAACTTAAACCCCCTACCCTTCCAGGGACTGTATCCCTTTATTCCCATCCTATTCATATATTTGTAAAGACGTCCTTTAAAAGTCACTATCGTATCTGCTTCCACTACCTCCGCCAGTAGATTGGGTGGTGAAGAAGACATATGACATGCTTACTTTTTATTTGTTGGGGAATTGCGTACAAGAGTCAGGATATCATGTAGCAGCTTTATAAGGCTGTGGTTAGGCCACATTTAGAGTATTGAGTTCAATTCTCGTTACCACATTACAGGAAGGATGTGGAGGCTTTGGAGAGGGTGCAGAAGAGGTCTACCAGGATGCTGTTTATAGAAGGTATGAGCTACCAGGAGATACTGGAAAACTCTGGCTGTTTTCTCTGGCATGGCAGAGGCCAAGGAGAGACTTGATTGATGTCCATATAATTATGAGATACACAGATAGGTTTGACAGCCAGAATCTTTTTCCCAGAGTTGAAGTGTCTAATACTTGAGGGCATGCATTTAAAGGTTTTTTAGATTAGATTAGATTAGATTCCCTACAGTGTGGAAACAGGCCCTTTGGCCCAACAAGTCCACACCACCCCTTGAAGCATCCCACCCAGACCCATCCCCCTATAACCCACACATCCCTGAACAGTATGGGCAATTTAGTATGGCCAATTCACTTAACCTGTGCATCTTTGGACTGTGGGAGGAAACTGGAGCACCCGGAGGAAACCCACGCAGACACGGGGAGAATGTGCAAACTCCACACAGACAGTCGCTTGAGGCGGGAATTGAACCCGGGTCCCTGGCGATGTGAGGCTACAGTGCTAACCACTAAGCCACCGTGCTGCCCTAAAGGTGAGGGGGGAAGTTCAAAGGAGACAGTTGCGGCAGGTTTTGTTTTACACAGACAGTGGTAGGTGTCTGGGACGTCCTGCCAGGTGTGGTGGTGGAGGCAGATACAATAAGGGTGTTTAGGGGACTTCTAAATAAACACATGAATATGCAAGGAATGAATGGACACAGACCAAGTGCAGGAAGAAGTGATTAGTTTCATTTGACGTCATGTTCAGCATAACATTGTGGGCTGAGGGGCCTGGTCCGCTGCTGTACAATTCTGTGTTCTAAATAATCTGCTCAGGGTTGCTGTTACCCCATAGAATGATATGCCCTATTACAGCGTCAAGCTTGTACAGTGAAAAAAAATAGCTTAAACCCAATAAGGTATGGAACAGTAAGTTTACTAGGCCATGAATTTTCAGTAGACAGTTGTAAAAATCCATGGAAGGATGGTGGGATAGGGGCTGATTTGACTGTTCCATTACAACGGTAAATTCAGGCACAGGACATTGCCCGTGAAGAAGCCCATGAACAAAATTCTTGCATGCAGCTGTGGATTCAAATATTGGAAATATAGCATCTAACAGAACAGATATATGCAAGTGGTCACTCCATAAAAAACATGGAAGGGACCTTATGGCAACACTGCCTTTTTGGGAATATATGGTATTGTTAACACTCAAATCAACTGCATAAGTTGCCAAATTCAGAAGTTCAAATGAATACTAATTCACACCATTGTGGTGAATATGGTTCGCTATTGTACCACACCTCAATGAAAATGTTAATGGCTTCCTTCAGTTGTTGTACAGACTATCAGTATCAAATTGGGGCAGGCGATGGCCTACTGGTATTATCACCAGACTATTAACCAGAAACCCAGCTGATATTCTGGGGAGCCAAGAATGGTGATTTGATTACCAAGCAAACTCTAATTGGCAGTGGAGTTGCATGAAGAAGCATCGATTAGACGATGACTGATAGTTAACTCCTAAGCTTTTCTTTAAACCACGTAGGTTCACATTGCTTGGTTAAGCCATTGCCCTGAGAAATGAACCATAAAACGTACATCACATATTTCAGTGAGTTGAAAAAGGTTCAAATCTCACCACAGCAGATGGTGGAATTGGAATTTAAAAAAAACTCTGGAATTAAGGGTCGACTGATCACCATGAATTTATTGTCGATTGTCAAAAAACCCATCTGGTTCACTACTGTCCTTCAGGGGAGGAAATCAGCCACCCTCACCTGGTTTGGCCTACATATGACTCCAGACCCACAGCAATGTGGTTGACTCTGAAATGGTCTAGCAAGCCACTCACTTTTACCAATTGCTACAAAGGCTCAAAGAAATGAATCTAGGTGGATCACCTGGCATTGACCTAGGCAACGGAAAAGACAATGGCAGAAATAGCCTTGTCGATCATGCAAATTCTTCCTCATTGACATCTGGGATTTAGTGCCAAAATTGGGAGAGCTATCTCACAGGCTAGTCAAGCAACAGCCTGACATAGTCATACTCACAGAATCACACCTTACAAACAATGTCCCAGACACCACCATCAACGTCCCTGGATATGTCCTGTCTCACCGGCAGAACAGACACAGCAGAAGTGGCGGCACTGTCATATGCAGTCGGGAGGGTGTTGCTACTGGAGTCCTCAACATTGACTCTGGGCACCATGAAGTTTCATGGCTTCAAGTTAAACATGGGCAAGGAAACCTCCTGCTGATAACCATCCTCCCTCAGCTGATGGATCAGTATTTCTCAATGTTGACAATACTTAGAGGAAGCAATGAGGATGGCAAGGTCACAAAAGCGAATTTCAATGTCCACCACCAAGAGTGGCTCGGCAGCAGTACTACTGATCAAGCTGCTGGGGTCCTAAAGGACATAGGTCTGCGGCAGGTGGTGAGGGAACCAACAAGAGGGATAAACGTATTTGATCTCATCCTTACTAATCTGCCGGCTGCAGTTGCAACTGTCCATGACAGTATCGGTAAGAGTGACCATTGCACAGTCCTTGTGGAGAAGAAGTCCCACCTTCACACTGAGAACAACCTCCATTGTGTTGTGTGGCACTATCACCATGCTAAATGTGACAGACTTTGCACAGACCTGACAACACAGGACAGGTCATCCATGAGGTGCTATGGGCCATCAACAGCAGCAGAATTGTACTCTAACACAATCTGTAATCTCATGGCCCAGTATATTCCCCCACTCAACCATTACCATCAAACCAGGGAATCAACCCTGGTTCAATGAAGAGTGCAGGAGGGCATGCCAGGAGCAGCCTCCAGGCATAGCTGAAGATGAGCTATCAACCTGGTGAAGCCACAAAACAGGGCTACTTGCACACCAAACAGCAAAAGCAGCAAGTGATAGACAGAGCTAAACAATCTCACAACCAATGGATCAGGTCTATGTTCTGCAGTCCTGCTGCATCCAGTTGTGAATGGCAGTGGACAATTAAACAACTCACTGGAGGAGGAGACTCCACAAATATCCCCATCCTCAATGATGGAAGAGCCCAGCACGTCAGAGCAAAAGATAAGGCAGAAGCTTTCGCAGCAATCTTCAGCCAGAAGTGCCGAGTAGATGATCCATCTCAGCGTCCTCCAGTGGTCCCCAGCATTACAGATATCAGTCTTCAGCCAATTTGATTCACTCCACATGATATCAAGAAACAGTTGGACGCACTGGATACTGCAAAGGCTACCGGCCCTGACAACATTCCGCAATACTACTGCAGACTTGTGCTCCAGAGCTTGCCACTCCCCTAGCCAAGCTGTTCCAGTACAGTTACAACACTAATATCTACCCAACAATGTGGAAAATTGCCCAAGTATGCCCTGTATACAAAAAGCAGGCCAAATCCAACACAGCCAATTACCGTCCCACCAGCCTCCTCTTGATCATCAGTAAAGTGATGGAAGGTGTCATCAACAATGCTATCAAGCAGCACCTGCTCAGAAATAACTTGCTCAGTGACGCCCAGTTTGGGTTCTACCAGGGCCACCCAGCTCCTGACATCCTTACAGCCTTGATTCGAACATGGACAAAAGAGCTGAATTCCAGAGGCGAAGTGCGAGTGACTGCCCTTGATATCAAGGCTGCATTCGACTGAGTGTTGCATCAAGGAGCCCTTGCAAAACAGGAATCAGGTGGCTATCAGGGGGCAAATGCTCTGGTGTTTGGACTCATGCCTGACACATACGAAGATGGTCGTAGTTGTGGGAGGCCAATCATCTCAGCTCCAGGACATCCTCAGGGTAGTGTTCCAGGCCCAACCATCTTGCAGCTGTTTCATCAATGACGTTCCCTCCATCATAAGGTCAGAAGTGGGGATGTTCGCCAATGATTACACAATGTTCAGCAGCATTCATGACTCCTCAGATACTGAAGCAGTCCATGTTCACATGTAACAAGATCTGGACAATATCCAAGCTGACAAGTGGAAAGTGACATTCATGCCACACAAATGCCAGGCTATGACTATTACCAATAAGAGACAATCTAACCACTGTCCCTTGACATTCAATGGTGTTATAATCACTGAATCCTCCACGATCAATATCCTGGGGCTTACTATTGACCAGAAACTCACTTGGACTCATCATATTAACAGAGCAGCTACAAGAGCAGGCCAGAAGCTGGGAATACTGTGGCAAGTAACTCATCTCCTGATTCCTCAAAGCCTGTCCACCATCTACAAGGCACAAGTCAGGAGTGATGGAATACTCCTCACTTGCTGGGATGACTGTAGCCCCAACAACACTCAAGAAGTTTGACACCATCCAGGACAAAGCAGCTTGCTTGATTGGCACTACATCCACAAACATTCACTCCCTCCACCACCGACGCTCAGTAGCAGCAGTGTGTACTATCTATAAGATGCACTGCAGAAATTCACCAAAGATCCTCAGACAGCAGCTTCCAAACCCACAACCACTTCCATTTAGAAGGACAAGGGCAGCAGATATATGGGAACACCACCTCCAAGTCACTCACCATCCTGACTTGGAAATATAATTGCCATTCCTGCACTGTCGCTGGGTCAAAATCCTGGAGTTCCCTCCCGCACAGCATTGTGGGTCAACCCACAGCAGGAGGAATGCAGTGGTTCAAGAAGGCAACTCACCACCACCTGCTCAAGGGTAGCTAGGGATGGGCAAGAACTGCTGGTGCTGGTGTGTGTGTGTGTGTGTGTGTGTGTGTGTGTGTGTGTGTGTGTGTGTGTGTGTGTGTGAGAGAGAGAGAGAGAGAAGAATTTAAGATCGTGGTTGGTTCACAAATGTGAAGCACTTGCATTTACCAGAAGTCACAGCTGGAGCCCCGTTCTGTGAAGACAGGAAGAACATATGTACGCATTGTGTCAGGTTTATCTCTATGATACAGGTGACAGCCATTCTTTTATCCATTTCTCAGAGTAGAACAAAGAACAAAGAAAATTACAGCACTGGAACAGGTCCTTTGGCCTTCCAAGCCTGCACCGATCCAGATCCTCTACCTAAGCCTGTCACCTATTTTCCAAGGATCTGTATCCCTCTGCTCCCTGCTCATTCATGTATCTGTCTAGATACTTCTTAAATGATGCTATTGAGCCCGGCTCTACCACCTCCGCTGGCAACATGTTCCAGGCAACCACAACCCTCTGCGTAAAGAACTTTCCACGCATATCTCCCTTAAACTTTTGCCCTCTCACCTTGAAATCATGAACCCTAGTATTTGTGTCTCCCACTCTGGGAAAAAGCTTCTTGCTAGCTACCCTGTCTATACCTTTCATGATTTTGTGGACCTCAATCAGTTCCCCCCTCAACCTCCATTTTTCTAATGTAAATAATCCTAACCTACTCAACCTCTCTACATAGCTAGTGCTCTCCATACCAGGCAACATCCTGGTGAACTTCCTCTGCACCCTGTTACATCCTTTGGGTGATGTGGTGACCAGAATTGTACACAGTATTCCAAATGTGGTCGAACCAAAGTCAATAGACAATAGACAATAGGTGCAGGAGTAGGCCATTCAGCCCTTCGAGCCAGCACCACCATTCATTATGATCATGGCTGATCATCCACAATCAGTATCCTGTTCCTGCCTTATCCCCATAACCCTTGATTCCACTACCTTTAAGAGCTCTATCCATCTCTTTCCTGTAAGTATCCAGAGAGTCGGCCTCCACTGCCTTCTGGGGCAGAGCATTCCATATATCCACCACTCTCTGGGTGAAGAAGTTTTTCCTCAACTCTGTTCTAAATGGCCTACCCCTTATTTTTAAACTGTGTCCTCTGGTTCTGGACATAGCCATCAGCGGAAAATTGTTTCCTGCCTCCAGAGTGTTCAGTCCCTAATAATCTTATACGTCTCAATCAGATACCCTCTCCTCCTTCTAAACTCAAGTGTATACAAGCCTAGTCACTCCAAACTTTCAACATATGATAGCCCCACCATTCCAGGAATTGACCTCGTGAACCTACGCTGCACTCCCTCAATAGCAAGAATGTCCTTCCTCAAGTTTGAAGACCAAAACTGCACACAATACTCCAGGTATGGTCTCACCAGGGCCCTGTACGGCTGCAGAAGGACCTTTTTGCTCCTATACTCAATTCCTCTTGTTTTGAAGGCCCACATGCCAGTAGCTTTCTTCACTGCCTGCATGCTGGCTTTCACTGACTGATGTACAAGAACACCTAGATCTCGTTGTACTTCCCATTTACCTAACTTGACTCCAACAAGATAGTAATCTGCCTTCCTGTTCTTGCCACCAAAGTGGATAAACACACATTTATCCACATTAAACTGCACCTGCCATGCATCAGTCCCCTCACCTAGCCTGTCCAAGTCACCCTGTATTCTCATAACATCCTCCTCACATTTCACACTGCCACCCAGCTTTGTGTCATCAGCAAATTTGCTAATATTACTTTTAATGCCTTTGTCTATATCATTAATGTGTATTGTAAACAGCTGTGGTCCCAGCACCGAACCTTGTGGTACCCCACTGGTCACCACCTGCCATTCCGAAAGGGACCCGTTTATCACTACTCTTTGCTTCCTGTCAGCCTGCCAATTTTCAAGACAAGTCAGTATTTTGTCTCCAATACCATGTGCCCTAATTTTGCTCACCAATCTCCTATGTGGGATTTTATCAAAGGCTTTCTGAAAGTCCAGGTACATGACATCCACTGGTTCTCCCTTGTTCATCTTCATGGATACATCCTCAAAAAAAATCCAGAAGATTAGTCAAGTACAATTTCCCCTTCGTAAATCCATGCTGACACTGACCTATCCTGTTACTGCTATCCAAACAGTCCTATAGTCCTATATAAGTATAGTTTAGGATTAGTATAGTCCTATACAAGTGTAACATGATCGGCTAACTGTTGTACTCAGTACCCCGTCCGATGAATGAAAGCATGCCGTATGCCTTCTTGACCACTCTATTGACCTGCGTTGCCACCTTCAGGGTACAATGGACCTGAACACCCAGATCTCTGAATTTTTGCATCAATTTTTGCCAGGGCTTTTCCATTTACCGTATAGTTTACATGACTAATGACGTGACAATGACATGACTAATCAAAGTCAACTTGCCTGTTTTAAATTTCATCAAATATTAGCAGTTAATTGTCATCATCTAACTGATGCAAGCTCCATGGCAATACACTGCTAAACAAAGTCCACTTGCCAATCAATTCCACTTGTATTTACATTTCTGAAATTGACGTACTTTGTAATAAAATTTGGACTTATGACTGTCAGTCCCTAGTATTTCATCTCAAACTAACACTGAACATAAACTAACACTCTATAAAACTTTGGTTAGACCGCACTTGGAATACTGCGTCCAGTTCTGGGCGCCCTATTATAGGAAAGATGTGGATGCTTTGGAGAGGGTTCAGAGGAGGTTTACCAGGATGCTGCCTGGACTGGAGGGCTTATCTTATGAAGAGAGGTTGACTGAGCTCGGTCTCTTTTCATTGGAGAAAAGGAGGAGGAGAGGGGACCTAATTGAGGTATACAAGATAATGAGAGGCATAGATAGAGTCGATAGCCAGAGACTATTTCCCAGGGCAGAAATGGCTAGCACGAGGGGTCATAGTTTTAAGCTGGTTGGTGGAAAGTATAGAGGGGATGTCAGAGGCAGGTTCTTTACGCAGAGAGTTGTGAGAGCATGGAATGCGTTGCCAGCAGCAGTTGTGGAAGCAAGGTCATTGGGGTCATTTAAGAGACTGCTGGACATGCATATGGTCACAGAAATTTGAGGGTGCATCCATGAGGATCAATGGTCGGCACAACATTGTGGGCTGAAGGGCCTGTTCTGTGCTGTACTGTTCTATGTTCTATGTTCTATGTTCTAACATCTCTGGTATAAGTGGATGAGAGGTTTGTTAAAGATGTTTGTTCAGTTTGTAAGAATGATACTGAGCTAAAGATTCTTCATCTCTCATTCTTACCTCACCAACCTATACTCTATTCACTGAACTCAATATCAGCTCATGGAATGGGACTTCATCTTTTGGTTTGGCATTTTATTGTCTTTTGCACACAACACTGAGTTTAATAATTCCAGATCATAACTTTAGATTGGATTTCTTTTTCAATATATCAGTTGTTGACAATGGGGTTCTGCTATCTTGACTTGCATCTCCCGTGGACACATTTTTGTTTACTTGCCCTTTTATCAGCAAGGGAAAAGGATAATTTGCTCCCAATTTATCACATACCTTCCCCATATTTTATTCTTCCATATCACCACACACCCCAACCCCCAGTCCCAACGAAATATTTTTCCTGCCTCTGCACTTCCTTTAAACCTCTTACAATTCGAACTAAGTTCAGTTCTGATGAAAGGTCATGGCTATGAAACATTAGATTAGATTCCCTAGTGTGGAAACAGGTCCTTCGGCCCAACAAGTCCACACCGCCCTTGAAGCATCCCACCCAAACCTATCCCCCTATAACCCACCCACCCCTGAACACTATGGGCAATTTTAGCATGACCAATCCACCTATTCTGCACATCTTTGGACTGTGGGAGGAAACCGGAGCACCCGGAGGAAACCCACGCAAGACACGGGGAGAATGTGCAAACTCCACACAGACAGTCGCCCGAGGTGGGAATCGAGCCTGGGTCCCTGGCGCTGTGAGGCTGCAGTGCTAATCACTGAGCCACCATGTTGCCCTTAATTATATCTATTTCTTTTTCCAATGATGCTGCCATACCTTCTGAGCATTTCCAGAACTTTCTGTTTATGTTATGGGGAGCCAATATTTTCACTACAGAGAAATGAAGGCAGGAGCTATAAATATCAGAATATTAAAAAGTTGAACTGTTACATTAAGCATCTATTTTCATTTATTCATAAATACTTTATTCAGTTCGTGGTTGCCTTACCAAGCTATACGTGTATCATACTCACTAGCAGATAGGAATAATTCTGACTCCACTATAAGGGTTGCTGTTGAGATTTCCACAAGAGCCATGTTTTGAAATACTACGGACATTTTTCGATTTTTGCTGGTTACCTTTCAGTTTTCAAGGGGTCATTTCCATTCTTACTCATTCATTTATTTGTTGATACCGTCATGTGGTAACAATATCTTTTGTATTTCGGTTGGCATAATGGTATTTGGACTGAGGCAGAGGCAGAATTAAAATAATTCATTGACATACTTGTTAATCATCACCCCATCCGTGAAACTTAAAGTCACAACAGACATGCAAAGTATTTTATAGACACCACAATACTTAAATTGGCACAAGACAACAGGGGTAAGTTAGCAATAAGTTTTGTTTAACCAAAAAAACCGATACCCTACACAATAATGGCCATTGCCTTAAATTCGCCTTCTACAGACTGAAGAGGTCAAAGCTAACATATATCTATCCAAAAGTATAAAACTGCAAGATTTTAACCAGTTACTAATCATTTTAACACTTCTCAGATCTCAACCTCAAATTTATATTTAACATTTGGGGACTCGTCAACTGAGGTAGTATGGGCTGAGGTTAGAAACAGAAAAGGAGAGGTCACCCTGTTGGGAGTTTTCTATAGGCCTCCGAATAGTTCGAGAGATGTAGAGGAAAGGATAGCAAAGATGATTCTCGATAGGAGTGAGAGAGACAGGGTAGTTGTCATGGGGGACTTCAACTTTCCAGATATTGACTGGGAACACCAAAGTTCGAGTACTATAGATGGGTCAGTTTTTGTCCAGAGTGTGCAGGAGGGCTTCCTGACACAGTATGTAGATAGGCCAACAAGGGGCAAAGCCACATTAGATTTGGTACTGGGTAATGAGCCTGGCCAGGTGTTAAATTTGGAAGTAGGTGAGCACTTTGGTGATAGCAATCACAATTCTGTTATGTTTACTTTAGTGATGGAAAGGGATAGGTGTATACCACTGGGCAAGAGTTATAGCTGGGGGAAAGGCAATTACGATGAGATTAGGCAAGATTTAGGGAGCATAGGATGGGGAAGGAAACTGCAGGGGATGGGCACATTAGAAATGTGGAGCTTATTCAAGGAAAAGCTCCTGTGTGTCCTAGACAAATATGTACCTGTCAGGCAGGGAGGAAGCTGTAGAGTGCGGGTGCCGTGGTTTATGAAGGAGGTGAAATCTCTGTTCAAGAGGAAGAAGAAGGTTTATGTTAGGATGAGATGTGAAGGCTCAGTTAGGGCACTTGAGGGCTACGAGGTAGCCCGGAAAGTCCTAAAGAGAGAGCTCAGAAGAGCCAGGAGGAGACATGAGAAGTTGTTGGCGGATAGGATCAGGGTAAACCCTAAGGCTTTCTATAGGTATTTAAGGAATAAAAGAATGACAAAAGTAAGATTAGGCCCAATCAAGGATTGTAGTGGTAAGTTGTGTGTGGAGTCAGATCAGATAGGGGAAGCGCGAAATGAATATTTTTCAACAGTATTCACTCTAGAAAATGACAATGTTGTCGAGGAGAATACTGAGATACAGGCTACGAGATTAGGTGGGATTGAGGTTCAGAAGGAAGAGGTATTAGAAATCCTTCAGAAGGTGAAGATAGATAAGTCCCCTGGGCCGGATGGGATTTATCCTCGGATCCTCTGGGAAGCCAGGGAGGAGATTGCCGAGCCTTTGGCATTGATCTTTAACTCGTCATTGTCTACAGGAATAGTGCCAGATGACTGGAGGATAGCAAATGTGGTTCCCCTGTTCAAGAAGGGGAGTAGAGACAACCCTCGTAATTATAGACCAGTGAGCCTTACCTCAGTTGTTGGTAAAGTGTTGGAAAATGTTATAAGGGATAGGATTTATAATCATCTAGAAAAGAATAAATTGATTGGGGATAGTCAGCACGGTTTTGTGAAGGGAAGGTCGTGCCTCACAAACCTTATTGAGTTCTTTGAGAAGGTGACCAAACAGGTAGATGAGAGTAAACCGGTTGACATAGTGTCTATGGATTGCAGCAAGGCGTTCGATAAGGTTCCCCACAACAGGCTATTGTACAAAATCCGGAGGAATGGAATTGTGGGAGATATAGCAGTTTGGATTGGAAATTGGCTTGCTGAAAGAAGACAGAGGGTGGTAGTTGATGGGAAATGTTCATCCTGGAGATCAGTTACTAGTGGTGTACCGCAAGGGTCGGTGTTGGGTCCACTGCTGTTTGTCATTTTTATAAATGACCTGGATGAGGGCGTAGAAGGATAGGTTAGTAAATTTGCAGACGACACTAAAGTCAGTGGAGTTGTGGATAGTGACGAAGTATGCTGTAGGTTGTAGAGAGACATAGATAAGCTGCAGAGCTGGGCTGAGAGGTGGCAAATGGAGTTTAATGCAGACAAGTGTGAGGTGATGCACTTTGGTAGGAGTAACCAGAAGGCAAAGTACAGGGCTAATGGTAAGATTCTTAGCAGTGTAGATGAGCAGAGAGATCTCGGTGTCCATGTACACAGATCCTTGAAAGTTGCCACCCAGGTTGACAGGACTGTTCAGAAGGTGTACAGTGGTTTAGCTTTTATTAATAGAGGGATCGAGTTCCGGAACCAAGAGGTTATGGTGAAGCTGTACAAAACTCTGGTGTGGCTGTACTTGGAGTATTGTGTACAGTTCTGGTCACCACATTATAAAAAGGATGTCGAAGCTTTGGAAAGGGTGCAGAGGAGATTTACTAGGATGTTGCCTGGTATGGAGGGAAGGTCTTACGAGGAAAGGCTGAGGGACTTGAGGCTGTTTTCATCAGAGAGAAGAAGGTTGAGAGGTGACTTAATTGAAACATATAAAATAATCAGAGGGTTAGATAGGGTGGACAGGGAGAGCCTTTTTCCTAGGATGGGGACGGCGAGCACGAGGGGGCATAGTTTTAAGTTGAGGGGTGAAAGATATAGGACAGCAGTCAGAGGTAGTTTCTTTACTCCGAGAGTAGTAATGCTTTGCCTGCAACGGTAGTAGATTCGCCAACTTTAGGTACATTTAAGTCGTCATTGGACAAGCATATGGACGTACATGGAATAGTGTAGGTTAGATGGGCTTGAGATCGGTATGACAGGTTGGCACAACATCGAGGGCCGAAGGGCCTGTACTGTGCTGTAATGTTCTATGTTCTATTGTTTGTGCTCAGAAGCTAATCTGCCCATGTCATCTTCCTTCCCTCACCAACCCACCCTACAGTTTCTTCCTCCTCCCACTAAACACCAGCCTCTCTCTGACTTCCAGGAGATGCCTCCCTGATTCTATGAAGTGAATGGGCCAAAATATGCTTTCAAGTACAAGCTGCAGTGTTTTGAAACAAAAGAGAAGAAATCACTGGAAGTAGAACATAACTATTTACAACTTGAACATTTTTCCCTCACAGGTAACTAAGTGGGATAGTTCTGGTTCTTTAAGAACATTTTAAAATAGTAGAGGCAACAAGAAAGGGCAAAAATATTAATTTTGAGGGGAGTGGAGGATGCTTGTGATTCATTAGGATTGCTGGCAATAAATATCTTTAACACTTCTCACAATTTAACATAACATTAAGAAAACAAAGTGTGAAGCTAGATGAACACAGCAGGCCAAGCAGCATCTCAGGAGCACAGCTGCTTGGCCTGCTGTGTTCATCCAGCTTCACACTTTGTTATCTTGGATTCTCCAGCATCTCCAGTTCCCATTATCTCTGATAACACTAAAAAAATCATTTAATTTTGCTTTGTTTATGCTTTGATTGAAGGTCAAAAACAGATTTGGTCATCATATGCTTTTGCTCTAATAAGTTTTAAAAGTATAAATCAGTTGCATAGCTATTTCAGTGTATTTTAGGGGAAATGTAGTACTAAATGTAGTTTTAATTTTATCACTGCAGTGGAAGGCAAATTATGTAATATTTTAAAAAATTCTGATTTATAACTAAACATAATAGAGAAATTTGATGAAAAACAATAATTGTACAATATATCACAAATTAAATTTAAAACAGCATTGTTAAGTGCTAATTGTTGTGCAGCAGTTGAGCACAATTTGGCACTATGTTTGTGTTTGACTGAGATTATGCACAATTTAACAGCAAGTTGTAGAATCACACCAGTGAAAGATAGAAGCACTTTTGATGTTGTGATTAAAACCAATATTTTTGAGAGCTGAGTCAGCACAGCTACACTTTCACTAGATTCTATATACTCCTGGTAGAGAATTGATCAAAATAAAAAAGTATTCAATTTCCCAGGCTGCATATACACATCCAAAGGGACAAATGTAAAAAATACCCTAGTATACGTATACGAGACAACTGGTTGACCAAATTACATTGGAAAACATACCCTAGATCTATGTCATAGAATCAAAGAGATGTACAGCTTGGAAGCAGACCCTTCAGCTCAATTCGTCCATTCCGGCCAGACATCCTAAATTAATCTAGCCCCATTTTCCAGCATTTGGTCCATTTCCCTCTCACCCCTTCCTATTCATGTACCCATCCAGATGACTTTTAAGTGCTGTAATTGTACCTCCACTACTTCCTCTGGCAGACCGTCCCTTATATGCACCATCCTCTGTGTGAAAAAGTAGTCCCTTAGGTCCCTTTGAAATCTTTTCCCGCTCATGTTAAACCTATGCCCTCTAGTTTTGGAGCCCCCTCCCCAGGTAAAAGACCTTGTCTATTTCCCTACCAATGCCCCTTGTTATTTTCTAAATCTCTATAAGGGCATTGCCGAGCCTCCATTCTCCAAGCAAAACAGCAGCAACCAATTCAGCCTTATCCTATTGCTCAAACCTTCTCGCTATGGTGACATCCTTGTAAATCTTCTCTGAACCCTTTCAAGTTTCACAACACCCTCCCATGGCAGGGAGAACAGAATTGCAAACAGTACTCTAAAACTGGCCTGGCCAGTGTCCTGTACAGCTGCAACATGACCTCCCAACTCCTATGCTCAATGCACTGAGCAATAAAGGCAAGTATACTATCCGCTTTCTTCACTATCCGATCTACTTTGACTCCACTTTCAAGGAACTGCACTCCAAGGTCTCCTTGACCTTTCGATTAAGAGTGTAAGTCCGGCCCTTATTTGCCTTTCCAAAATGTGGTACCTCACATATATCTAAATTAAACTCCATCTCCCACTCCCTGGCCCATTGACTCATCAGAACAAGATCTCATTGTACTCTGAGGTAACCTTCTTTGCTGCCCACTACACCTCCAAGTTTTGGTCTCATCTGCAAGCTTACTAACCATACCTATGTTCACATCCAAAGCATTTATATAAATGATGAAAAGCAGTAGACCCACCACTGATCCTTATGGCACACTGCTGGTCATAGGCCTCTGGTCTGAAACGTAGCCTTCCATTAACACCCTTTGTCTTCTAAGTGTTTGATTACTTTGTTTTGGGGTTCGCAGAAAATGAGCACATTAAGTGAGGATATTCTTCCAGTTTATCATCTCCATTTGCTGTGTCTGCAGTAAAGTGCTATATAATTAAGCCAAATCTGGACAATGGTTTTCAAATCTATTCAGAAAATGTATCTTACAAGGACTCAAGAATGAGTCTTTATTAGGTTAATAATAATGACGCTGTATTCACTGTGCCAGGCAGACATCTAAAAATAATGGTATTATTAAAATAAACTTGAAATACAATCTTGTCCTCATGACTAACATTTCCATCTAACAATCAAGAAAGAAGAAACTGTAGTCATCAGGTAGATCAGTAGGTCTCACTTCTTTTAATATCAGTTGGACTGCAAGTGAACTGTTGCTGTGCTAGACATTATAAAGTAACTTGGCATCCCATTTATATCAGTAATCATGGAGTTGATGATTACAATATAAATAGTGATCCAAACGGTACACAATTACTGCATACAAACTATTGGTATTCATCCATATTTTCACACATGGTATAAATTAGCTTTTAGAACATAGGACATACAATACAGCACAGTACAGGCCCTTGGCCCAAGATGCTGTGCCAAACTTTTACCCTAATCCTATGGTCTATCTAACCTCCATCCCTACCTTATACAATCATGCATATGCCTAACTAATGGCCGCTTAAATGACCCTAATGAGGCCGATTCCACTACCCTCTCCGGCAATGCATTCCAAGCCTCGGTCACTCTCTGAATAAAGAATTTACGTCTGACATCTCCCCTATATCTACATCCACTCACTCTAAAACTATGTCCCCTCGTAAAAGCTACCTCCACCCTTGGAAAAAGTCTCTAGCTGTCTACTCTATCTTTATCTCTGATAATTTTGCACACCTCTATCAAGTCACCTCTCATCCTTTGTCGTTCTAAACAGAAAAGCCCTAGCTGTCTCAACTTTTCCTCATAAGACCTTCCCTCCATTCCAGGCAACATCCTGGTAAATCTCCTCTGCACCTTTTCCAATGCTTCCACATCTTTCCTGTAATGAGGCAACCAGAACTGGGCACAATACTCCAGATGTGCCAAACCAGGCTTTTGTATAGCTGGAGCATAACTTCATGGCTCTTGAACACAATCCCTCTATTAATGAAAGCTAAAACATCATACGCCTTCATAATAACTCTATCCACCTGGGTGTCTGCTTTCAGGGAACTGTGGACATGAACCCTGGGATCCCTCTGCTCCTCCACACTGCCAAGAATCTTTGTGTTAACCCTGTATTCTGCTTTCAACATTTTCCTTCCAAAATGAATCAGCTCACACTTTTCAGGGTTAAACTCCATCTGCCACTTCTCAGCCCAGCTCTGCATCCCACCAATGTCCCTTTGTAACCTAGAACATCCCACTGCACTGTCCACAACAGGACCCACTTTTGTATTGTCCGCGAACTTACTAATCCACCCTTCCAATCCTTCATCCAACTATCATTCGATAGTTAAAAAACCCAAAACATCCGCTGCACAGTTATTCATAAACAACTGACACTACATTTGCCATCAAGGTGAATTTTTCCATTGTTCCAAAGTGCAATGTTTAACATCAATTAGTATATGTCAACAAAAAAGGCTTGAAATCTGTTAAATTATTGGATGCTGCGTTGAATACCTGAGGTACTCAAAAATGGAATTCAATAGCATGTTGAGATCTAACTTACAAATATCTTTTATTCACTGAAACAACTTCCGACTGCAATGGCAGCAGAGTAGGATGGTCCAGCCAGATCTCCTCTGCTCGCTCCTCTTTCTTTGTCTTTATTTTCTCTTGCCGTTTTTCTGCCCCACCTCCTCGACTTTTAAAGTACCCTCCCTGGTGGGAATGGAGAATGGAGTCTGAGACCAGCGTGGCATGGGAGACAAGTTGAGGCCAGAGGGGCCAAATCCCACAAATGAGTTGTGGCCGGAGTGGGAGCAGAGCGAGTCATAGCCCGAGTCCCAGGAGGGAGTTGCAGCTGGAGCCCAGAGCGGCAGCAACGTGTGCACAGGCTGAGCCCCAGAAGCTGGTCACAGCCACAGAGGGAGCAGAGCATGAGCTGGTTGGACTGGGAGCCAAGTCGTGGATGGAGCAGAGTGAGCGTGGGCTGAGCTAGAAGCTGGGTCATGACTGGAACCTGGAGTGGGAGCAGAGTGAACTTAGGCCAGCCAGGCAGATGAGTCCTGGAGGTGAATCACAGACAGAGGCCTGCACATGGAGGCAGTGAGACCTCATGTTCTGAAACCTGATGGGTACAGGCTCAGTAGAAAAAGACTCAAACTTTTAAAAAACACTTTTATTCTCATTCTGGACTTTTAGGACTCTGTATTCACATGCTACTCTTTCTTCACTATTCTGTAACAACAATTAAAATATTTTTGCCTAGGTACCCACTACCTAAGGTGGCACCGATGTGTGACATTACAAACTCTATACTGCACTCAATCGAGTGCCTGGGACCATAAAGGCTACTCTATTCTAATATTGTTACACTGCCTGCGTAACTGACAAATCCAGGAGAATGAAAACTAATGGTATTGTTTTCATATATCCCAACCTTGTCAAATTCAGACAGCTAGCAAAACCCAGTCGATCTTACTGCAGAAAATACCAGTCTGGTATTTAGGAAAAGCCAGTATTAGTCTCATCATTTATATAAATGATTTGGATAGGAACAGATGAAGTATAGGCAGTAAATTTGCAATTGACACCAATATTGTTGGGATAGTGGACAGCCAAGAAGGTTACCTCAGAGTACAATGGGATCTTGTTCAGATGGGCCAGTGGGTCGAGGAGTGACAGACGAAGTTTAATTTAAATAAATGTGAGTGCTGCATTTTAGAAAGGCCAATTAGGGCAGGACTTAGTGTTACTGAACAAAGAGACCTTGGAGTGCAGGTTCATAGTTCTATCAAATTAAAGTCGCAGGTAGACAGGAGAGTGAAGAAGGCATTTGGCATGCTTGCCTTTATTGCTCAGTGCATTGTGTTTAGGAGTTGGGAGGCCATGTTGTAGCTCTACAGGACAATGGTTAGGCCATTTGAGGGATACTGCATTCAATTTTGGTCACCAGCTATAGGAAAGATGTTGTGAAACTTGAAAGTATTCAGAAAAGATTTACAATTAAATTGACAGTGTTGGAGGGTTTGAGCTATATAGGGACAGGCTGAATAGGCTGGGGCTGTTTCCCTAGAGCATTGGAGGCTGAGGAGTGACCTTAGAGTAGTTTATAAAGACATGAGAGGCACAGATAGGGTGTATAGTCAAGGTCTTTTCCCCAGCGTAGGAGAGTCAAAAACAAGACGTCAAAGTTTAATGTGAGACGGGAAAGATTTAAAAGGGACATAAGGAGCAACTTTTCCACAGAGGGTGCTTTGTGTATAGAACAAGCTGCCAGAGAAGATGGTGGAGGCGGGTACAATTATAACATTTAAAACGCATCTGAATGGGTACATGAATAGGAAAGCTTTAGCGGGATGTGGGCCAAAAGCTGGCAAATGGAACTAGATTAATTTAGGATATCTGGCCAGCCTAGATGAGTTGGGCTGAAGGGTCTATTTTCATGCCATACAGTTCTATAACTCTGCGGTCCCTGAATCCCTGCCATTGATATCTTCATCCCTTGACTGAATAATAAGAACATTGTTTCGTGCAAGTAACTTTTTCTCACCTCACCCCATAAGGGCAATAGTCATAAAATGGGAAGTCATAAAAACAGTAAATCAGAAGTGGCACTATGAATGGACTTCAATCCCACAGAACAGTAATTCTGAAACAAAACTAGAAAAAAAACATCAGCCTACCTTAAAACAACTAAAAAACTTTCCTATGTGTAAAATGGTTCCCTACATAATTACATTTTAAATTAATTAACTGTATGCAGAATCATAGTAGTTCATAGCATAGAATTCAGCCATTATGATTGCTCTGACACTTTGGTAGAAAAATCAAGAACTAATCTCATTGTACTGCCATCTCTTTATTTTTCTGCATTCCCTCTGTATTAAATATTTAATATAACTCTTAAACGTCACAATAAACTATGCCTCAGAAACTGCTGAATCAGTGTATGTATTCAATATTCCTCTGTATAAACAAATTTCTCCTAACTTTTGTTCCTGCTAAGGGACTATTTTAAATTAGTGAATTTTCATGACTGACTTCTGATTCAGACAAAATACATCAATCTATTTAGTCTATCAAAATCTTTGACAAATTTCCAAATAGCAGCATCTGACTTTGTACCATGATAGCTAAAATGGCAGTGGTGTATTTGAGCTGAATGCAAGATAGCTGGTCAAGACCAATGGCCATATTTACCATTTTGGGTCAATAGTCCCGTAAGCCAACATTGCAGCAAGTCTGCAAGGAGATATGTAACTGATCAATATTGTCTTGGACATGCCAATCCTATGTTGAACAGTGGCTGTACATCCACATTTAAAATGAAGGTTATTAGATTCTCACTTTGACATGTCATTAGGCCAATTATCAAAGCTTCACCAGGAATTACGACCTTGTAATTCCTGACAATACAAAGATTTAGACATTTGTCTGCTAGATATGGGTGCAAAGACACTGATTGACGAGTGAAGAATCTTTCTAGCATCCTTTGTTTACTCTTTGTTTTTACAAAAACCATAAATAAAATGAAGTTCCCAAGGGGGAAGTAATTGTTGCATGCTTTGGAGTTGATGACAAAAAGAGTACATAAATAATTGTTATAATACTTCTTCATCAATTAAATCAGACCGAAATCAGCACAACAGAGAAAAATAAAAGCAGAAAGTTGAGGAGTATGAAAATAGTGATAGCTATCAATACTATGTGGGTAGAACATTTCCTCTAAATCAGACGATATGAAATTCTGAAATAGTACTGGTGCAAAAAAATAACAAATTAATCATTCTGCACCTCCAATGTAACCAATGTAAGTTTGCCCCCAAGAATGTTTCACTTGATGCAGCAATGCTTACGTTATTCCTACAACATAAGTAATTAGGCATGGACATTACTGGACTGAAAATCCAAACAGGCATACTACAACTAAGTAGTACACACAGGCATTACATTCTTCAGGCACACAAGCATCTAGGCTAATAGAGATAGTAGGAACTGCTGATGCTGGAGAATCTGAGTTAACAAGGCGCTGATACAGTCATCAACATTAACGGAGGAAGGAGTGGGGAATAGGGCCAGCGTAGTTTTGTGTCCACCACCTCTTGCTCTGTTACATTGATGACTGTATTGGTGCCACCTCGTGCTCCCACAAGGAGCTCGAACAGTTCATCCACTTCACTAACACCTTCCACCCCAACCTTAAGTTCACCTGGACCATCTCTGATACCTCTCTGTCTCCATCTCTAGCATCCACCTGGAAACCGATATCCATTTCAAGCCCACCAACTCCCACAGCTACCTAGAATACACTCCTCTGACCCACCCTCCTGCAAAAAGGCCATCTTCTATTCCCAATTCCTTCGCCTCCGCCACATCTGCTCCTGAGATGAGGCCCTCCACTCCTGGACATCCCAGATGTCCTCGTTTTTCAAGGACCGCAACCTCGCCCCCATCCCAGGCCCTAAGAAGACCTTCCACATTAAACAGATGTTCACCTGCACATCTGCTAATGCGGTATACTGAATCCACTGTTTCCGTTATGGCCTCCTCTACATTGTGGAAACCAAGTGGAGGCTTGGGGGCTGCTTTCCGGAGCACCCATGCTCGGGTCGCAACAAACAACTACACCTCCAAGTCGTGAAACATTTCAAGTCCCCCTCCCATTCCTTGGACAACACGTCCATCCTGGGCCTCCTGCATTGCCACAATGATGCCACCTGAAAGCTGCAGGAACAGTATCTCATATTTTGCTTTGGGGCCGGCCCCGTGGCTGAGTGGTTAGCACTGCAGCCTCACAGCGCCAGGGACCCGGGTTCGATTGCAGCTTCAGGTGACTGTCTGTGTGGAGTTTGCACATTCTCCCCGTGTCTGTGCGGGTTTCCTCCAGGTGCTCTGGTTTCCTCCCACAGTCCAAAGATGTGCAGGCTAGGTGGATCAGCCATGCTAAATTGCCTGTAGCGTTCAGGGGTGAGTGGGTCTGGGTGGGATGCTTTGAGGGGCGGTGTGGACTTGTTGGGCCAAAGGGTCTGTTTCCACAATGTAGGGAATCTAATCTTAAAAAAACCCCTGCAGCCAAAGGGTATCAATGTGTACTTCACAAGCTTCAAAATCTCCCCATCCCAAAACCAGCCCAGCTTGTCTCCACCTCCCTAACCACTCCTCCCACCTCAAGCCCCACCTCCATCTCCTAACTACTAACCTTATCCTGTCTGTCTCCCTGGACCAACCTATCCCCTCCCTAACTCCCCACCTACATTCACCTTTACTGGCTCCAAGTTCACTCCTTTGACCTGTCTGTCTCCTCTCCACCTATCTTCTCCTTTTTCCATCTTCTATCCGCCTCCCCCCTCTCCTATTTATTTCAGAATCCCCTTCCCCTCCCCCATTTCTGATGGAGGTCTCGACCTGAAACGTCAGCTTTCCTGCTCCTCTGATGCTGCTTGGCCTGCAGTGTTCATCCAGCTCTACACCATATCTAGGCTAATATTTAGCTATTAGTTTACAACTGAGGAACATGCTTCTAGTACAGTGTCATCCCTTATAAGTGCTCCAAGCTATGATGGAGTATGAAATTTTCATGCTCTCAAGTATCATACAGTGATGATATTATGAGTGTATCTCCTTAGGTATACTGACCATGACAAGCAACATAACAATAACAACTATGACCGGTTATAACTGACCCTTGAAGAAATCAGTCCCAATGTATTTATTAATTTAGTTATTCAAGGGTTTCCTGGCATTTCCTAGAAGTTCATATTAATCTCGAGCAGGATGCTTAGCTCAGTGTGTTTTGACTGTTCAAACCACATTTTCACTTCAATATTTGTGCAATGAGGTGATAGATTGAGAGGTAAAATTAAAGGAAAAACACACTAAAACATCAAAAAGAGCAGATGAGCAGAGAAACCAGCTGCTCATGTATTCATTTTAAAGCAAGTGAAATTATTATTAATTACTTAAAACAAATTAATTCCTCAGCTTTGCGCTTAGAAATATGGAGTTGAAGAAAAACAATCATGTTGAGCCAATGTCAATCGTTAGTTGGGCCTCAACTGAAATATTGTGTCCAGTTTCTGGGCCCCAAAGTCATGTGGACAATATACAAGAGATTTACTAATTTGTTACTAAATGTGAATAAAGGCTACAAAAAATAAACTACAAAATTAAGAGGGCATCTGAAATAGATTTCTGATAAAATGTTTAGGAAAATTTTTGTTGATTTACTAGCAACTAGAGGGTATGGATGTAAAATCACCAGTTGGAAAATAGCCTTTTATTGTTGTGAGCACTTGAATGAGTGCAGTGAAAATTTTGTAATGTCACCCCTTGGCGCCATCTTAGATTCAGGGTACCCAGCTGCAAATACTTTAAGCTTTGTTACAGAATTGAAATAGTAGAAATAAACTTGCATGGGAATACAGAGTTTAAAAAGTCCAGAATGATAATAAAAAGTATCATTAAAGCACTCAAGTTTTAGAATTTTTGCAACTCAATGCACACTGCACTGGCATCTGTCCCAGACTTGCCTCCAGGACTCAGACTACATTTGTTCGGCTCCCAGTCCAGGCTCAGGCCCACAACCATCTGCTCCCACTCCAGCCTGCGACTCGACTCCCAGCTTGGCCCGGACTTATTCTGTTTCTGCTCCGGGTTCTGGCCCATGACTGTTCCGCTACTGCGAAGGAGTCAAGTGAAAGATTAAAATTTCTTCTTACAAAGATAAGCTATTTGATGATGTAGCGATTGGGACTGGTGGACTTGTCGACCATAAGGTTCTTGATTGGCCCAGGTTAACAACCCCAATCAGGAAAGGCTGACCAATATAACCAGGAGAATTTCCTCGGCTGAAGACTACTCTGAGCCGACTGGCCACAGCTAGTGGCCTGTGGGGGAAGATACTTGGTGTTGGACTAAAAAATAAAAAACAACCAGGAGATTAGATTCTCCTCAGTTGACGAGCTGGCTAGTCACAGACAATGGTACTGTTGTGCTGGTAAAATAGAAGGATGACTTGGTAACAGGACTCGGCCTTTTTGCCATTGTTGTAGTGTGCAGAACCCAGGCTGAACATTTTGTGTGTGGATCGAGCCTCCAAGAGTGGACCGGTCTCTATGTATGTGCTTTGTTTCCATGTGCCGAACTTTTGTGTGTCCCTATGTACAACTGGCTCATGTGTAGGCTGACCAATAGCCCTGGAGAATGCATATTTATCTGTAACATTTTGTACTACTGTTTGAAATAAAATGTGTTGCTATACTAAGTTCTATGTCAACATCTCCTCACTCTGGTGAATTGCATTGATGCATAGTGACTTTGCCATATTTTGCATTTGAGACACTGTAGCCTTAAGCAGACTTTGACATTTCTGTTTAAAATGAGCTGTGTTCTATGTTAACTTTGTGAAATTTGAATTAAAGAAAATATAACCAGGAGACTAGAATCTCCTCAGTTGAGGATTGACACTGAGCTGACTGCCCACAGCCACTATACTGTGAAAGAGGGAGTTCTATTCTGGACTGTCAACTGAGGTCTTTCTTTTTGAGCTGTGTTCAGTCTTATATCTCCAACCTGCTGCTATTACAACTGCTGTTGTTGCTGGACTTGGGTTCTGCTGCTGCAGCCTCAGCTTTCCTGGGTCTGCTGCTACCTGGGCCTACCCAACTCTGCTGCTGCTGTTGTCTGTCGCTGCTGCTGCCATCGCCTGAGCCTTCCACAGCTGTTGCCATTACCTTGGCCCCGACCCTGATCTGCTGGTGCTGCTGCCACCGCCTGGCACCAACCAACCCACCATCGCACCCACCTCCCCACCCCGCAAGATCTGCTACTGCTGCTGCCGCCACCTCGGGTCTTAAAAATCTGGGCTGCTGCTGCTGCTGTCGCCTGGGCCTTATTGAGAACTGGGACTGATGCTGGTGTCATGAACTCAGCCATCAGAAAAGCCCTTGAAGCATCTGGCTGCATGCCATGGCCAGTCCCAAAGTGGCAGGGCTGAGCCACGCTTCAGCTGGGGTAGCCAAAGCCTTAGGCTTGGCTACTTCAGCTCTGGCTGCACTCCCAAGTCCATTTAGGCTCCTGACCAAGGGCCTAGGGGTTTATGCCTACCCACACCCTGACATGACCACTCAGCTTGCAGTAAGACCATGGCTAGTGTGGCTGGCCTGGAAGGCATCATTGCTGCGGCGTAAGTGTTCAGGAAGACCATAAGACCATAAGACAGAGGAGTGGAAGTAAGGCCATTCGGCCCATCAAGTCCACTCCACCATTTAATCATTGCTGATGGGCATTTCAACTCCACTTACCTGCACTCTCCTCATCGCCCTTAATTCCTTGCGAGATCAAGAAATTATCAATCTCCGCCTTGAAGACATTTAATGTCCCGGCCTCCACTGCGCTCTGTGGCAATGAATTCCACAGGCCCACCACTCTCTGGCTGATGAAATGTCTCCTCATTTCTGTTTTAAATTTACCCCCTCTAATTCTAAGGCTGTGCCCATGGGTCCTAGTCTCCCCGCCTAACGGAAACAACCTCCCAGTGTCCATCCTTTCTAACCCATGCATTATAGAATATATAGAACATAGAACATAGAACATTATAGCACAGTACAGGCCCTTCAGCCCTCGATGTTGTGCCGACCTGCCATACCAATCTGAAGCCCATCTAATCTACACTATTTCATGTACGTCCATATGCTTTATCTTGTATGTTTCTATTAGATCTCCCCACAACCTTCTAAACTCTCATGACTACAATCCCAGGATGCTCAGCCGTTCATCATATGTTAGGCATACTATTCCAGGGATCATCCATGTGAATCTCCGCTGGACATGCTCCAGTGCCAGTATGTCCTTCCCGAGGTGTGGGTCCCAAAATTGGACACAGTATTCTAAATGGGGCCTAACTAGTGCTTTATAAAGTCTCAAAAGCACATTGCTGCTTTTATATTCCAACCCTCTCGAGATAAGTGACAACATTACATTCGCTTTCTTAATCACGGACTCAACCTACAAGTTAACCTTTAGAGAATCCTGGACTAGCACTCCCAGATCCCTTTGTACTTCGGCTTTATGAATTTTCTCACCGTTTAGAAAATTGTCCATGCCTGCATTCTTTTTTCCAAAGTGCAACACCACACATTTGCTCACATTGAATTTCATCAGCCATTTCCTGGACCACTCTCCTAAATTGCCCAAAGTTTTCTGCAGCTTCCCCACCTCCTCAGTGCTACCTGCCTGTCCACCTAATTTTGTATCATCGGCAAACTTCGCCAGAATGCCCCCAGTCCCTTCATCCAGATCATTAATATATAAAGTGAACAGCTGCGGCCCCAACACTTGTCCCTGCGGGACACCACTTCTCGCCGGTTGCCATTCTGAAAAAGAGCCTTTTATCCCAACTCTCTGCCTTCTGTCAGACAGCCAATCCTCAATCCATGCCAATAGCTCACCTCGAACATCATGGGCCCTCACCTTACTCAGCAGCCTCCCGTAAGGCACCTTATCAAAAGCCGTTTGGAAGTCTAGATAGATAACATCCACTGGGTTTCCTTGGGGTAACCTACTTGTTACCTCTTCAAAGAATTCTAACAGGTTTGTCAAGCATGACCTCCCCTGACTAAATTCATGCTGACTTGTTCTAATCCGACTCTGCACTTCCAAGAATTTAGAAATCTCACCCTTTATGATGGATTCTAGAATTTTACCAACAACCGAGGTTAGGCTAATCGGCCTATAATTTTCCATCTTTTATCCTGATCCTTTCTTAAACAAGGGGGTTACAACAGCGATTTTCCAATCATTTGGAACTTTCCCTGACTCCAGTGAATTTTAAAATATCACAACCAACGCCTCCACTATTTTCTCAGCCACCTCCCTCAGAACTCGAGGATGTAGCCCATCAGGGTCAGGAGATTTATCAATTTTAGACCTTTTAGCTTTTCTAGGACTTTCTCTTTTGTAATGCCTACTGTACTCAACTCTGCCCCCTAACTCTCCTTAATTGTTGGGATGCGACTCATGTCTTCCACTGTGAAGATTGATGCAAAGTACTTATTAAGTTCTTCAGCTATTTCCTTATCTCCCATCACCAGCCTTCCAGCAACAATTTGGAGTGGCCCAATGTCTACTTTTACCTTTTGTTTATTTCTTATGTATTGAAAGAAACTTTTACTATCATTTTTAATATTACTGGCTAGCCTACCTTCATATTCGACCCTCTCCTTCCTTATTTTTCTCTTTGTTACCCTCTGTTTGTTTTTGTAGCCTTCCCAATCTTCCGATTTCTTTGTCAGCCATGGTTGTCTAAACACACCCCCCCACCACCCCTCCCCCCCCCCAATAATCTTTCTTTTCTTTGGGATGAACCTCTGTACTGTGTACCCAATTACACCCAGAAACTCCTGCCATTGTTGCTCTACTGTCTTCCCCGCTCGGCTCTGCTTCCAGTTGATTTTCGTCAGTTCCTCTCTCCCTCTCTCATGCCCCTGTAATTACCTTTCTTTAACTGTAACACCATTACATCCAATTTTGCCTTCTCTCTTTCAAACTACTGACTGAACTCTACCATATTATGATCGCTGCCTCCTAAGTATTCCCTTACCTTAAGATCTTTTATAAAGTCTGACTCATTACATAGCACTAAGTCCAGAATAGCGTGCTCCCTTGTAGGCTCCATCTCAAGCTGTTCCAAAAAGCCATCCTGCAAGCATTCCATGAATTCTCCTTCTTTGGATTCACCGGCAACATTATTCACCCAGTCTACCTGCATATTGAAGTCCCCCATGATCACCATGACCTTGCCTTTCTGACATTCCCTTTCTATTTCCCGGTGCATCTTGTGCCACTGGTCCTGACCACTGTTAAGAGGTCTGTACAAAACTCCTATTACAGTTTTTTTGCCTTTGTGATTCCTCAACTCCACCCACACAGACTCCACATCACCTGACCCTATGTCATTCAGTGCCATAGACTTAATTTCATCCTTAACTAACAAGGCAACCCCGCCCCCTCTACCCACTTCCCTGTCATTTCGATAAGTTGTAAATACTTGGATGCTTAACTGCCAGTCCTGAAACCCCTGCAATGACGTCTCTGTGATGCCTACCACATCATAATTATTCAAGATGATTTGTGCTGTATTCTTCCTGTGGTCTGAGCAGGCAATACACCTGGGAGAAGGGGATGGCCCAGAGTGTCGTGCTTTACAACTTCTGTCCTTTGCTGAGAGTGAGTTCCTCCTCCCTCATCTGCAATTACTGGGGCAAATCTGGTCAGATGTAATTCCTGCTCAGACTAAAATACCCCACCCTGAAACACGTATAGTCTTTTTGGCACCAGGTCTTTATTTATTTGGTCCGAGTGGAGGTGTCTGAGGACAACTTTATTGTGCTCCACGAGGGCGCAACCTACCATGAGCTCTGGACAGTGGATGGATTGTGGTGCCACGTCTGCTGGGAGGTGGAGCCACATAAAGAAGAACTGCCCCAATCTGAAGGCTAGCCATTCTACACCCGTCCATCATCACTTAACATTCAAGGTATGGGACAGAATGTAACACAATCAAATTTCCCCTCCCTTGCCACTCGCCCTACTTGCAGACGACACTAAGGTCGATGGAGTTGTGGATAGTGACGAAGGATGCTGTAGGTTGCAGAGAGGCATAGATAAGCTGCACAGCTGGGCTAAGAGGTGGCAAATGGAGTTTAATGCAGACAAGTGTGAGGTGATGCACTTTGGTAGGAGTAACCAGAAGGCAAAGTACAGGGCTAATGGTAAGATTCTTAGTAGTGTAGATGAGCAGAGAGATCTCGGTGTCCATGTACACAGATCCTTGAAAGTTGCCACCTAGGTTGACAGGGCTGTTAAGAAGGCATACAGTGTTTTAGCTTTTATTAATAGAGGGATCGAGTTCCGGAACCAAGAAGTTATGGTGAAGCTGTACAAAATTCTGGTGCGGCCGCACTTAGAGTATTGTGTACAGTTCTGGTCACTGCATTATAAAGAAGGATGTGGAAGCTTTGGAAAGGGTGCAGAGGAGATTTACTGGGATGTTGCCTGGTATGGAGGGAAGGGCTTACGAGGAAAGGCTGAGGGATTTGAGGCTGTTTTCATTAGAGAGAAGAACGTTGAGAGGTGACTTAATTGAAACATATAAAATAATCGGAGGGTTAGATAGGGTAGATAAGGAGAGCCTTTTTCCTAGGTTGGGGACAGCGAGCACGAGGGGGCATAGCTTTAAGTTGAGGGGTGAAAGATATAGGACAGATGTCAGAGGTAGTTTCTTTACTCAGAGAGTAGTAAAGGAATGGAATGCTTTGCCTGCAATGGTAGTAGATTCGCCAACTTTAGGTACATTTAAGTTGTCAATGGATAAGCATACGGATGAACATGGAATACTGTAGGTTAGATGGGCTTGAGATTGGTATGACAGGTTGGCACAACATCGAGGGCCGAAGGGCCTGTACTGTGCTGTGATGTTCTATGTTCCATGAGCAGTGGGGTAGGCAAGGGAGCAGAAACCATCATAGCAACCATGGTTACAATGACCACTGGAAAGATGCGTTGCACCCTGCAGGAGTAGGAGAACTCCACCACTCGGGTAAGACATAGTTCTTCCCCTGGGGTGAATCCACAGCACCTCCTGCATGTCCCATGCCCTGCCCTAAGCAATCCAGAGACCCGGGATTTACTGCAGGTCCTCTCATTGCTGTAGCTTACATGGGTCAGGTGTGGGCACCGAAAATCCCACTGGGTCATCGGGATGTGTACAGGAGGTAGGTGTTTTCCACAGTCTTCCCTCCAACGCTGTTTTCCCTGGCACTTTGGCCCTGGGGGAGGACCTTATCCCCAAGGAGTCGAGTGTCCCGGTGTTGGGAGATGAGCGGGGTCCGAGTCTCCACCATCAGATGACCTATACCTAGAACAGACCTTAATTGCAAAGAGGACATTCCTGCCAGTGACCCAGGGGATGCTATCACTAATGGATTGGAACCAGCTGGTGACACCAGGCCAGCTCCCTCTCTGACAGTGGGAAGGGGCTGGTGGCTGGGGACGGCAGCCCGGAAGAGGGCTTGAACTTGGTGGTGGGTGTTGGGGATGACACTGTGACTGCCTTCAGCAAGGTTTTAGACTCTCTAGTGCGCCCTCATCAAGAAACTCAGAGACTTTACAGAGGCCACACTCAGTTGCTAGGGTAGACTCCACCTGGTTCTCGACCACAATTAAGGATTTTGGGCTGGTCTTCTGGTCCACCCAGGCTGCTCACCCTACACCCGGACTGATCCAGAATGGCCAGGAGTTCAAGGTGCTCCTGGATGCACTTGTACAACCCTGTGCCATCTTCCCACAAAAAGTGTTTTTAACTGTTTTACTGGTGGTGGTTGCGCACTACAATTGACATGAAGACTACACTCCCGTCACTTCTAATGCCTAATTCCGTCACCTGGCTCTTGAGGGACAGTTCCATGGCACTGAACAGGCTGAGTTCTTCAGGGCATTCTGAGATTTGTTGGGGACAACTACACGCAGGTTCTGGGGGAGAACTTTCGGCCAGACAGCTGCCCCTTTCTTGGGGCCTGATGGTCATTGTCCTGCTGCCAAAGCAGGGGGACCTTCATTCTCTTAAGAACTGGCATCAGTCTCCCCCCTCATGGATTATAATTTTTTGTCAGAGTGTTGGCTTCCTACCTGGTGTCTGTGCTAGCCCACGTGATCCACCCTGACCAGTCGTACACAGTCCCGAGCTGGAGGATTCACGACAGCACCTATCTGGTCCGGGACTTGATCCATTTTTGTCAGAGGACAGGTCTGTCGAATGTCTTCCTGTCTAATGATCAGGAGAAGGTATTTGACAGGCTCAGTCATGAGTATCTGCTTGGGATTCTGTGGGCACTTAGGTTCGGGATGCAGTTCATTGGCAGTGTACCAAAGTTGGATTCAGGCAGAGTATCTGGTTAAGGTTAAATGGGTCCCTGACAGAGCTATATTCCCTGCGTGTGGGAACATTCCTGTGCCTCTTGTGGAGGAGGGTTTTGAGCTGGTTCTGCATGGGTTGGGCACGGGCGTGGTTCTTTCAACTTGCTCGGAAGACATGGTCCTCATATTCACTGACCCGGCTGACCTTGGGAGGATGTGCAACTGCCAGGTGGTGTACTCAGTGGTGTTTTCTGCCAGGATCAATCGGGCCATATGTTCCAGGTTCCTGGTCAGACATGACAGTGGACTTTCTGCCAGAGGGGTTACATGGGTTCAGCTGGAGCACCACCCATCTCCTCTATCTGGGGGGGGTCTACCTTAGCCCAGCTGAGGAATCCTGGCTGCCGAACTGGCAGGAGCTGGTCCCAAAGTTTCGGCTTACCTTGGCTGTTGGACAGGACTGCTTCGAGTGCTGTCTTACAGGAGTCGAGTGCTGTTAATAAACCAGCTGGAGGCCTCCATGTTGTTGGTACCAGCTATTGGCTTTTGTCCTTCCTGCCGGTTTTGTTGCTGACATCCAGAGAACATTGGTTCACTTGTTCTCGGACAAAAAGATGCACTGGGTTGCAGCACAGGTTCTGACTCTCCCTATTGTGGAGGGCGTTCAGTCGCTGGTGTGCATCTCCACCCAGGTGATGACTCTCAGCCTTCAGACCTTGCTGCAATACCTTTACGTTGAGCATCCACCTACATGGTGTGCCCTGGTGGCGTATTTTTTCTGGCCAGGTGTATAACCTCAATTACACATGTAGCTCCTATTTATTGACTGTGAGAGTTTGCAGGTCGTCCTCAGGATGCTCCCTGTCTTTTACCAGGATCTGATCACTGTCTGGGACATGGCTGATTCACATCGGGTCTACCCTCTGTAAGGAGTAGCAGCTATCATCATAGAGCCATTGCTCAGGAATCAGCAACTCCACAAGTGCAGGTTCAAGTGGCTGGCAGCGGGGAGAGCCATGGCTGTGCAGGCAACCAGAGTCAGGGCATGCTGGTCGGTGGGGGCCATGCAGACAGAGGGAGAATGTGCAATCTCCACACAGACAGTCACCTGAGGGTGGAATTGAACCCGGGTCCTGGGTGCTGTGAGGCAGCCATGGTAACCACTGAGCCACCGGCCGCCCTTCTGTTGTATTTTTGGTTGCACTTCAGCCCCGTGCTCTTGATCTTTGAGTACCTGGCACGGAGGGATGTGGGCAGGTCGCAGGATCTCCTTGTGGGTCTACTCCTGGGCTTGACCAGACTGGATGGTTTCTGCTTCCTCAGTTACGTCCAAGCCCTGGTGTCCTTGGGAGAGGGAGCACGCATTGACCACCAACATCTTCATGCCTTTAGGGAGAAGCTTTTCTTCCCCCTTCAACTGTATTTTGATTTGATCCCTACCCTCCCTTTCATGTTTTCTTTCACATAAGCATTGTTCCTACCGAGCTTTACTTGTTACTGGCTCCCTGGTCACATGGGTATTTTTCCTGGTGGTGCAATGTTGAAAAAATTATTTTGCACATGGTGTTTTTACTGACTCCTGTATTTGCACACACAACACAGGTGCTGACAGGGAAAAAATAAGAAAACATAAACCCAGGAGATTAGAATCTCAGTTGAGGACTGATTCCAAGCTAGCTGGCCACAGCTCATGAATTGTGCACAAGTAAATAAAGGGTGACTTGGTGACAGGATACCAGCCTCTGCGCAGTAATTTCAGATGACAATGATTAACCTACCAAAAGCAAAGACTAAAAGAAGCACAACCGGTTTCATAAAATAAAACAAGTAGATAAAAACTTGAAAGCATAACTTTCTAAAATATATATTGCAAAAGGGCTGAAGAATGACAGCCACAGAGCTGGCTCAGGTGGGATAGGCTAAACAAATGTAAAATGTCATGACTTTATAGGGCTGCTTGAACCAAAATGATGCCTGGCCTGCTGCACCATTATGAAAACATCTTGAATGCTGTGCACATCAGCACATTTCTCATTTCTTCATCCTTGGTCCTCATCTCAAGAAGGGAGGTCCTCCTAGTAAATGGATTCCACATGAAACATTGGTGATTGGAACACAGAACGATAACTATAAATTCAAGGTTAATTAGAAAACAAAAAATGAAATCAGAGAATGTAATTTTAGTATAAATTCAGAAGGTTGTCAATTTGTTTTAATCAGCGACACCTCCTCAAATGTAGGAGGGATGCCTGATGTCAGTCATAGGGAAATAATTGGAAAAAATTCTGAGAGATAGAATTAATCATCACTTGGAAAGGCAGGGATTGTCAACATGGAATTTTTGAGAGGGAGAGCCTATGTGAATAATTTAATCTTTTTGAAAAAGATGACTAAATATATTGAGAGATAATGGGAACTGCAGATGCTGGAGAATTCCAAGATAATAAAATGTGAGGCTGGATGAACACAGCAGGCCAAGCAGCATCTCAGGAGCACAAAATGTCTGATGAAGGGTCTAGGCCCGAAACGTCAGCTTTTGTGCTCCTGAGATGCTGCTTGGCCTGCTGTGTTCATCCAGCCTCACATTTTATTATCACTAAATATATTGATGTGGGTTGTATGGTTGATATGTTTTACATGGACTTCAGTAAGGCTTTTGGCAAGGTCCCATATGGAAGGCTGGGTTCAAGGGCACGAGGCAAAGTGTGATGGCGGAGGGTTGCTTTCATGATTGGAAATCTGTGACCAGCAGCGTAACACAGGAATTGGAGCTGGGATCCTTGCCATTTGTTATGTACATTAACAACGTGGATGTGAGATGTAGCTGGTAAAATTACTAATATTGCAGATGACATGAAAATTTGTGGTTTTATTGATGGTGATGAGGATGTCTCAGGCTACAGAAAAACCCTACAAACAACTGCAGATACTGTTAGTCAGAAACAAAAACAGAAATTGCTGGAAAAACTCAGCAGGTCTGACAGCATCTGCAAATAGAAAGCAGAGTTAACATTGCAGATCCAGTGAGCCTTCAAGGGTGAATTTCCGGTCTCAAGCTATAATCTGACATTGATCAGCTAGTAAATTCAGCAGAGCAGTGTCACATTGAACATTACAGCACAGTACAGGCCCTTCGGCCCTCGACGTTGTGCCGACCTGTCATACCAATCTTAAGCCCATCTAACCTACACTATTCCATGTACGTCCATATGCTTGTCCAATGGCAACTTAAATGTACCTAAAGTTGTCGAATCTACTACTGTTGCAGGCAAAACGTTCCATTCCCTTACATGGAATTTAATGGAGTCACGGAGTCACATGGAATTTAATCTGATAAGTATGAGGTGATGCATTTTGAGATGTTTAATAAGGGAAGGGTATACACAATGAATGGCAGGTACCTATGGAATACTAAGGAACAAAGGAACCTTTATGTACAAATCCATAAATCCCTGAAGCATCAGCACAGGTAGAAGAAGGTGGTGAGGAATGCATACAGGATGTTTGTCTTCATCAGCCAGAGTGTAGAATATAGAAGCAATGAAATCATGTTACATCTTTTTAAAATGTTTGTTAGGCCACAGATGGAATACCATGGGCAATTCTGTTTGCCACACTTTTGTGAGGATGTGATTGCACTGTAAAGGGTACACAGAACATTCGCCACAATGTTACCTGGGAAGGAAAGTCCCATTTAGGAGGATAGACTGAATAGACTCATACAGTACAGAAAAGGCCCTTCAGCCCATCAAGTCTGCACCAACATAACTACCACTGAAAATGATAATCCCGACTTTCTGCATTCATTCCATTATAATATTTGAAGCACTCATAAAAATATCTTATAAAGATTGTTACGTTTCTAAGCCTCCGCAACCTTACAAGGCAGTGCTTTCCAGATTCCCATCTTCCACTGAGTGAAAAGGTTTTTTTCCCAAATCCCCTCTGAATCTCCATTTCCTTGCCCTCTGGTGATTGATCCCTCAACCAAGGAGAACAGCTGTTTTCTATTCACCCTGTTCATGACCCTCATAAGCTTATACACCTCAATCATGTCCACCCTGTCTTCTTTGCTCTAAAGAGAACAATCTAAGCCTATCTCTTCCTTATAGTTCAATTTCTCTATCCCAGGCAATATCCTGGTGAACCTCCTCTGTAACCCCTCCATTGTTATCACATTTTTCCCATAGTGAGGTGACCAGAACTGCACAGAGTATTCTCGTTGTGGCCTAACCAATGCTCTGTGTAACTCCAACATTATCTCCTTGCTCTTATACTCAATGATATGACTGATGAAAGCAAATGTCCCATATATGCTCTCTTAACTATCCTACTCATGTGCTCTGCTGTCTTCAGCGATCTGTGAGTAACTGAGTACACAAAAGTACACGGATTTGAGGCACACTTGGTGAGATTGATCAGAAATAGGTTTAGTAACAGGACACAACGGGTAGTGGTAGAAAGCTATTTCAGTGACTGGAGCTAGTGTCCAAAAATGTACCTCAAGGAACAGTATTGGGACCCTTATTATTTGTTATTTTTACATTATATCGATGAAAAACTAGGGGGAGGATTAAGCAATTTATAATTGGAATTTATCCAACGCACCTCCTGTTCCTCTAAGCTACCCATTGTCATGTCATTCATTAAATACTCCCTTATCTTGTTTCTTTGTCCAAAGTGCATGACCTCACACTTCTCAGGGTTAAATACCATCTGCCACTAGACTGCCCATCTTGACCAACCTAACTATATCTTCAAGTAACCTACAATCATCTCTTTGCTACTAACCACATTACCTATCTTAGTGTCATCTGCAAATTTGCTTAACATTCCCAACATATTTTCATCTATGTCATGTATATATAGCAAACAATAAAGGTCCCAATACTGATTCTTGTGGTACATTGCTGGGCATAGCCTCCTGTCACTCAAAAAGCCTTTTATCACTCCTCTTTGTGTCCTATTACTGAGCCAGTTTCTGATACATCTTATCAAGTTTCCTTCAATTCCATGTACTTTAACCCTCATAATCAGCCTCCCACGTGGGACCTCGTGAGAAGCTTTGCTAAAATCAATATAAACTGCATCAACTGAACTTCGCTTATTCACACACTTCATTACATTTTCAAAAAATTCAAAGAAAATTTTTAGGCATGACCTCCTTCTGACAAAGCCATGCTGACTATCCTTAATTACCCATGCCTTTCCAAGTTAGCCACGGGTGAAGTCCTGGAAGACTGAAGGGTAGCGAATGTTGTGCGCTTATGTAAGAAGGGCTGCAAAGAAAAACCTGGTAATTATAGACCAGTAAGCTTAATAGCTGTGGTAGGTAAGATACTTGAGAGATTCTGAGATAAGATATACATGCATTTGGAAATACAGGGCTTCATTAGGAGTAATCAGCATGGCTGTGAGAATGGGAGATCATGCCTCACAATTTTTTTCGAGTTCTTTTATAAACTGACCAGAAAGGTTGATAACAGAAGGCCAGTAGATGTGGTCTACATGGATTTCAGTGAGACCTTTGATAAGGTTCCACATGGTAGGCTGCTCTTGAAGATTAGATGGAATTCAGGAAGAGCTGGCAAATTGGATACACAATTGGCTTTATGGTAGGAAGCAGAGGATTATACTGGAAGAATGCTTGACTGACTGGAGGCCTGTGAATGGTAGAGTGCCTCAGGTGCTGAATTCATTGCTGCTTGTCATCTCTACAGATGATTTGGATGAGATTGTGCAAGGTATGATTAGTAAGTTTGCGGATGACACTAAAATAAGTGGTTTCGTGGACAGTGAGGAAGGTTATTAAAAATTGCAGCAGGATCTTGATCAGCTGCTGAAGTGGGCCTAGAAATGGCAAATGGATTTTAATGTAGATAAGTGTTGCATTTTGGAAAGTCAAATCCAGGTAGAAGTTTCATGGTGAATAATAGGGTCTTAAGGAGTGAAATGGAATAGAGGGACCTTAGAGTTCAAGTACACGGTTCTCTGAAATTGGAGTCACAGGTAGGCAGGGTAGAGAAGACGACTTTTGGTGCACTGGCCTACATCAAGCTGGGTATTGAGTATGGATGTTGGGAAGTTATGATGCAGCTGTACATGACATTAGTGAGGCTGTACTTGGAGTATTGTGTTCAGTTTTGGTCACCTTGCTGTAGGAGGTATGTTACTAAACTGAAAAGAGTACAGAAGAAATTTATAAGAATGTTGTCAGGATTCAACGGACTGAGTTATAGGGAGAGATTGGACAAGTTAAAACGTTTTTCTTTCGAACGTAGGAGACCAAGAGGGTATCTCACAGAAGTTTGCAAGATAATGAGAGGTGTGGATAGGGTGAATGCATTGTCTTTTTCCCAGGGCTGGGGAATCGATGACTAGAGGGCATTGGTTCAAGGTAACAGGGGAAAGAATACATGGGAACCTGAGGGGCAGCTTTTTTACACAGAGAGTGGTACACATATGGAATGAGCTGTCAGTGGAAGTGGTTGAGGTGGGTACATCAACAACATTTAAAAGGCATTTGGACAAATACATGGATAAGAAAGGTTTAGAAGGACATCAGCCAAGTGCAAGGAAATGGGCTTAGGGTAAATGGACATTTTGATTGGCACAGACCAGTTGGGGGCAAAGGGCCTGCCTCCATGCTGTAGGACTCTATGACTCTAAGTCGGTAGTAAGTTGATCCTTCAGAATTTTCTCCAATTGTTTCCCTATCACAGACACGGAACTCACCATTCTGTAATTTCCTGGTTTATCTCTACCACTCCTCTTAAAAAGTGAAATTACATTAGCCGTTCTCCAGTCCTCCGACACTTTCTCTGTGGCCAGAGAGGAATTAAAATAGGCTAGAGTTGTCTTCCTCAGAGTAGAGAAGGCTGAGGGAGAATCTGCTTGAAGTATACAGAATTATGAAAGGCAAAGTTAGGATAGATTGTGAGAATCCTTTCCCATGGCAGACATGTCTGAGATCACACCGCATACTTTTAAACTGAGGTGTAAGTGGTTTAGAGGAGATCTGGAAAAAATCTTTTCACTTAGCGGGTGGTAGAATTATGGAACATGCTGCCTAAGAGGATGGTGGAGGCAGGTAATCTTACGGCATTTAAGAAGCACCTGGTTGAGCACTCAAAATGCCTGGGCTCAGTAAATTTTGAATCAAGTACAAGTAAATGGAATTAGTGTATTCTGACGTTTGGTGGTCAGCAGATTATCATAGGTTGAAGGGCCTGCTTTAATGCTGTATGACTCTCGGCCAATTGATGATTGATTGGCAGTATTGAGAAACTAGTGCAACATTGTTGTCCTACACAAAATATGACATCCAGGTGCAGCTAAATTCAGGATCCAGGGTAGTGGAACAACTCTGTAGACTCAAACTAACAGTTAGTGAGGGTTATGCTGACATTTCTCTTGCAACTAAGAGAACGCCACCAACGCACAACACAAATGTGGACACTGGGTTTTTAAAACACTTCTACTGTTAGAGGAATCTGCCTACTGCTAAACAGACTTATCTTATAAAGCTTGTGCGATGGTCTGCCAACTGAAGTTGCTGAGAAAATTCAGCAGTGTATTTTAGGAAAGAAAGCACATGTGTGATTCTCAGAAGTAAGTCTGACTCTATTATCTTTCAGAAAATCCATGTCTGACCAATATTGCACACATTTACATTCAGAAACTGAGATAATATTGCCTCATCAGCATCCCTCATTTCCTTACATTAAAATGGAAAAAGATTAACCACCATCCAAACTTGTTTGCAAAAATGTCAATGTACTCTTAAACTAGCAAAAACAGTATACTGTGAGACAGTACAGATGTAGAATGCATAAGTTCTAGGAGAAATCAACCACAACTCATTCTAATGTTTTACTGCACCTCCATATACTCAGCAATGGAGTAAGCATATTCTCATCTGTAGTTTTTACATACAACCGATAATTCACATCATAACACACTCCCCTCGGCTTTGTAGGGCAAGGTGGAAGCAGTAGTAGACTTGACAGTACAGGCACTGTTAAATGTTCTGAACCTGATGGATGCTAGAAATAGAGTGACAGTCATAGACACCAGTGACGTTGCTGAAGCCACAGATGATGGATGAACATTCTTGCATTACAATCTTTCTCAACTTCCGCCTTATTTCACTATCTATTATGATGTACAAGCTGAAGATAATGGAATTATGCACCATTTGGTTTTCTGCTTCATTTTTTCCATAATTGAACCATTCCTTATGCACTGATGCCTTCAGATAACCAAGAATTCATGTCTGAGGTTAGGAGCTGAGAGAAAAAGCAAATGTCACTGCCCGATCTTACACTATCAACCACCAGTTCTTCTACTTCACTGCAAAAAGCACAGAACAATGGTGAGTTATTGGGCATGGGTGGACCACAGGAAAAGATCATTTCTATGATATTTCATTGGAGATGATCATAATGCTCTGCAGAAAGATATTTAGCACAAAAGAATGCTGAATGGCATGTACTCTTAAATGCTTTGTGCATTTGCAGGCCTGTCACAGCGCCTCTTATTACTGTTAAAAAGCTTGTAGGGAGTTTAGTTCCAATGGAGTTCAAATTGAGCTCGCAGCCCTTTTCTTTCCCAGGGGAAAATGATGGTCAACTCCATGAAAATACTTGTGGATCCAACGGTAATGCTGCATCTGATGGCCGACATGTCAGTTTTTGTTACAGCACAAGCAAAAGACATCCACACCCAACTTCAGTGCTACAGTGAAGGTCATGAACTCTCTGCTTGCTGCCATGCAGTCTCAGGCTGTTATCATCATAGCTGCAGCGGTCAAAAGGGCTTGCGGGTTGACAGTCCAGCAATCTGTCTTCTAGAATGGCTATCACGGTGGCTCAGTGGTTAGCACTGCTGCCTCACAGTACCATGGACCCGGGTTCAATTCTACCCTTGGGTAATTAGCTGTGTGGTGTTTGCACATTCTACCCATGTCTGTGTAGGTTTCCTCCAGGTGCTCTAGTTTCCTTCCACAGTCCAAAAATGTGCAGGCTGGATGTATCAACATGGTAAATTGCCGTTTGTGTTCCAGAATGTGTAGAATAGGTGGGTTATTGGGAGATGGGTCTGGAAGTACACTCTGAGGGTTGCTGTGGGCTTGTTGGGCCAAAGGCCCTTTACAGAATGCACTGTAGGGGGTCTTTGAACATTACTGAGATGAATGATGCTCCAATATGGAAGGGCAATTGTGCCTTCTTCTAACATGGACTTGCTGACCCTTCTCAGGAATGCAGCACATATTTTCTTACCTTTGTCATTATCTAGCTTGCCCTGACTGCTATTTCCCATGCTAACATGGCATAGTCTACCATCAGACCTTCTAAAGCTGGAGCTGTTCAAAGTTGTCCTGCAATGGTAACTGCATTTTCCTCCTGAAAATCTTCCATCAGCTATTCTAAAGCCTCTAGGCAGTACTGCGTACAACTAAGGACTGACAGTACATAGCCCTTTTCAGAATTACTGGGTGCCTCAGAGTGTTGTACAGTTCTTGAACTATTTTCGAAGTGCAGTCACTGTTGTAATTTGGTAAAATACCAGCCAATTTGCCCCCAGCAAATAGCACTATGACAGTGACCAGAAAATCATCTTTTTGTTATATTGAGAAATAAACATAGGCAAAAGCACCGGAGTAAATTGGCCAATCTTCTTCAGAATGCTTCCACTGAATAATTTTGTTCATCAGTAACAAAAGATGGAACCTTGGATGAACCCTTGAAACAAATGTCAGCACCTCCACAATGCGATATTCGCTCAGCACTACATTGCAGTACAATCAAGATCTTTACATTTAAATTTCTGGAGTGGGGCTTTAAACCATAATCTTTTGAGTCCAAAGCTGGAGCAGTTTCAATTGAAACAATTAGTACATTCAACAGAATGATTATTTCATGAAAGTTTTTTTGGTAAGGCTGTTACTAAATGGGAAGCTGTGATGGTTTGGGAGAGAAGGACGGTCAGGAACAAATAGTCTTGAGATATGTAGATATTCATTGAGAATCATTTAGAAGAACCAAAGTTTGATGATACACTCAAGAACAACCTGTCCAGACCATGGATGTGTTGGCAGCCTCCTCCCTTCTTTTTCTATCTTCTGAAGCTTTTGTTGAAACTATGACTGCAGGAGCTGTACCCCAAAGATGGTCAGATTAATGGAGAATGCAGAAAGTCACCAATCAGAACACCCATTCTGTTTCAGAAAGATTCCTCCTCAATTGGTTCAAATAGCTGAACAGCTGCATTATGAATGCCTGCTCAATGATGTCCTAATGAACGCACAGCTCTCATTTTAAGTGCAGTGACCACATGCTCTGAATGGTCACTGCACCCAAAACGTTAACTCTGATTTCTCTCCACAGATACAGTGGAGATTTTCCAGCAATTTCGGTTTCTGTTTCAGTTTTCCAGAATCTGCAATTCTTTCATTTTCTTTCTGACCACGTGATTGGGTTGCAGAGAGGAGTCAAAAGACAAGTGGGGGTCTGAATCTTTTGAAGAAGGATCCTGACCCGAAACATCAACTTTCCAGTTCCTCTGATGCTGCCTAGGCTGCTGTGTTCTTCCACCTCGACACGTCTTGTCTCTGACTCCAGCATCTGTAGCTCTTGCTATCTCTGTTTGAGACTGGAGAGCCCTGTTTGCCAAGGATTACTAGATATGAGGTCTGGTGCAGATGAAAGGATTGTGTCTGTTGCCAGGAAACAAGTATTTTCCAATATGACTTTCTGGGTGTGTTCACACACCAATTGCATATTGAGTGTGTGGTGTGTATTGTACTTTTAGCGTGCTTTCCTAATGAGTTACAGTGTCTGCAAAGTCATGGGTTTCCCGGTGTGGCTTCCTCTACATTGGGGAAACCAAGCGGAGGCTTGGGGACCGCTTTGCAGAACACCTCCACTCGGTTCGCAATAAACAACTGCACCTCCCAGTCGCAAACCATTTCCACTACCCCTCCCATTCCTTAGATGACGTGTCCATCATGGGCCTCCTGCAGTGCCACAATGATGCCACCCAAAGGTTGCAGGAACAGCAACTCATATTCTGCTTGGGAACCCTGCAGCCCAATGTTATCAATGAGGATTTCACCAGCTTCTAAATCTCCCCTTCCCCCACCGCATCCCAAAACCAGCCCAGTTCATCCCCTCCCCCCACTGCACCACATAACCAGCCCAGCTCTTCCCCTCCACCCACTGCATCCCAAAACCAGCCCAGCCTGTCTCTGCCTCCCTAACCTGTTCTTCCTCTCACCCATCCCTTCCTCCCACCCCAAGCCGCACCTCCATCTCCTACCTACTAACCTCATCCCACCTCCTTGACCTGTCCGTCTTCCCTGGACTGACCTATCCCCTCCCCACCTATACTCTCCTCTCCACCTATCTTCTTTTCTCTCCATCTTCGGTCCGCCTCCCCCTCTCTCCCTACTTATTCCAGAACCCCCACCCCATCCCCCTCTCTGATGAAGGGTCCAGGCCTGAAACATCAGCTTTTGTGCTCCTGAGATGCTGCTGGGCCTGCTGTGTTCATCCAACCTCACATTTTATTGTCTTGGATTCTCCAGCATCTGCAGTTCCCATTATCACTGTACAACCTGATGGATCCCTGCACCATGGCATGGCTTGTTATTTTGATAAAGCCACATCCCCACTTCTCTTGTCTCTCTCTAAACACAGAGAAAATAATCAATCTCCCCTCTTCTGGCTTATAGAATGTCAATGACTATGAGTGCAGCAGTACGTTTTGACACAATATTGATACTGATTAATAATTGATAATATTAAGGTTTGGGTATAAGAAATACCATGATTCTAATGACCATGCTGTTAGTGAAACAGAACCAGTGAATACATGAATACATTTCTTCCTAGAAATCCTAGAATCCCCACAGTGTGGAAACAGGCCATTTGACCCAAAAATTCCACACCAACTCTCCAAAGAGCGTACAACCCAGACTCACTCCCCTATTTTATTCATGTAACCCTGCATTCCCCATGACTAAACCATCTAACCTACACATTCGTAGACACTGTGGGCAATTTAGCATGGCCAATCCACCTACCCTATATCTGTGGGAGGAAATCAGGGTATCTGGAGGAAAATCACACAGACACTGGGAGAATGTGCAAACTCCATACAGACAGTGGCCCAAGGGTGGAATTGAACGCGGGTCCCTGGTGCTGTGAAAACGGCCGCCCCCTTCTGTCTTATATTTAGCTGTAAACATTCCCTGAAAACCTTGACTGGGCAAGGCTTCTGACTGACAGCCCTCACCTTCTCCTTGAACAGTAATTTTCTCTGCTGACTCTGCTCCATCTCACTTGATTTCTGCAGACGAACTGCAACTGTATTTCCAATGACTGAGTACAATAGAATTACTCTAGAAAAGTTGATGAGGGTCGAGCTGTGGATGTGGTGTATATGGACTTCAGTAAGGCATTTGATAAGGTTCCCCATGGTAGGCTCATTCAGAAGGTCAGGAGGAATGGGATACAGGGGAACTTAGCTGCTTGGATACAGAATTGGCTGGCCAACAGAAGACAGCGAGTGGTAGTAGAAGGAAAATATTCTGCCTGGAAGTCAGTGGTGAGTGGAGTTCCACAGGGCTCTGTCCTTGGGCCTCTACTGTTTGTAATTTTTATTAATGACTTGGATGAGGGGATTGAAGGATGGGTCAGCAAGTTTGCAGACGACACAAAGGTCGGAGGTGTCGTTGACAGTGTAGAGGGCTGTTGTAGGCTGCAGCGGGACATTGACAGGATGCAGAGATGGGCTGAGAGGTGGCAGATGGAGTTCAACCTGGATAAATGCGAGGTGATGCATTTTGGAAGGTCGAATTTGAAAGCTGAGTACAGGATTAAGGATAGGATTCTAGGCAGCGTGGAGGAACAGAGGGATCTTGGTGTGCAGATACATAGATCCCTTAAAATGGCCACCCAAGTGGACAGGGTTGTTAAGAAAGCATATGGTGTTTTGGCTTTCATTAACAGGGGGATTGAGTTTAAGAGTCGTGAGATCTTGTTGCAGCTCTATAAAACTTTGGTTAGACCGCACTTGGAATACTGCATCCAGTTCTGGGCGCCCTATTATAGGAAAGATGTGGATGCTTTGGAGAGGGTTCAGAGGAGGTTTACCAGGATGCTGCCTGGACTGGAGGGCTTATCTTATGAAGAGAGGTTGACTGAGCTCGGTCTCTTTTCATTGGAGAAAAGGAGGAGGAGCGGGGACCTAATTGAGGTATACAAGATAATGAGAGGCATAGATAGAGTTGATAGCCAGAGACTATTTCCCAGGGCAGAAATGGCTAGCACGAGGGGTCATAGTTTTAAGCTGTTTGGAGGAAAGTATAGAGGGGATGTCAGAGGCAGGTTCTTTACGCAGAGAGTTGTGGGAGCATGGAATGCGTTGCCAGCAGCAGTTGTGGAAGCAAGGTCATTGGGGTCATTTAAGAGACTGCTGGACATGTATATGGTCACAGAAATTTGAGGGTGCATACATGAGGATCAATGGTCGGCACAACATTGTGGGCTGAAGGGCCTGTTCTGTGCTGTACTGTTCTATGTTCTATGTTCTACTCAAAGAATGTTCAAAAGCACACAACAGCTTCACAACATCAACATGAAACCTCAGTGACTTAACCTGTTTTCAAAATCCTTTATCAACATACAAGCACTAACTCTGTAGGTATTCAGAAGAAACTAGCTGCAAGATGGATGGTGATTCATTTATACAGCAGTTACATGTGGAAACACAAACTATTCTTGGCCATCTCAAGAGAACATGCAATTGCTAATGGCTTGGGTTAATTTTGCATATAATGTGCATCTGTTTCAGTGCAACAAAATAGGTGATAGCCCCTTCCCTGAATCATTTCTCAGGACAAAGCTTGATTATTAATGTTAGTTATCATTAACTTATACATTCTCTGTGGCAATGATTCTATCACTTGCCAACTAATCGCACACTTCTCTCATACTATGTAACTGCTGCTTCACTTTATATGGGCATTTTGTGAAAATTATCCTGAAGAATGCAAGGCAAAAAGCTTCAACAAATGTCTCCTTTTGCAGCAATAGTTTAGGTAAAATTAACCAGGTTAGTTGAAATTCTCTGCCATGGGCCCAAAAGACTATGGTAATGTTCACTAACTAAACAGCAATTTTTGCACTCTGGTTAGTTGCTTTTGCCCCACTTTCATCATTTAATGCGAGCAACAAGAAATTCCCCAAACCACAGTCTGAACGAGCTCACAGTTTCACTTAGACGTTTGTCTGTCTCAGTTTCCATAAAGGAAACAGGTTCAAAGAGAGGCCAACAGACATGGTAGGAATACAGAGCAAGCTGCCAAGCCAGCGCATCTTCAAACAGTAATGAATGATATTTCTCATGGTCCAGATTAGATTGTGATGATTAAAGCTCACTGTATGTTACATCTATTTAAAATATGCAAAACCTCTGGCATGGATAATCTATTAAAAAACTATAGATCTTTCGCCAGCAATGCAGCTGTTGCTGGCATGCCTAACATGTGCTCCATCCAAACCTAATTCAAGGGAATGTGCTAATATAGAATCGCACACACTATTTCTACCCATTCAATTAAGGAAATTAAGCTGTGCTCTCATGTTGCAAGATGCTGATTTTACTCAAAATATTAGGTCCAACTGTGGGTTTACTCTTAGGATTCCATAACCCTAAAAGTTTGATTAATAAATTGCAACACTGTCAATTTCTTTGGGAAAAAAGCAGTTGGAATTAAATCAAAAACTTCATTGGGCTTGGTTGTATCTTATTTTTACACTATCTTGATCACATATGTAATATTACATCATGACCTATGTTTGGTTCAAGTTGTAAACTGAGTCCAAACTACAGACCAGAATGGAGTGTCATATTTTGTTTATTTTTAATTAGTTGCAGTCAACCAGGCAGCTTCCTTTCAATATGGAGTATTTTTATGCAAAGTTTCTCCTCCTGACAGCTTCTATCAAATTTCTGATCATTTGATATCAGAACAAAATCCAATTGCAAAGCAATTCCACATCGAAAAACAAAATAAGAATGTGCAGATTTTTGAAAACATTCAATAAAACATTTCTGGGTCATATGCTATCAGTAAAAGGCAAGTCATACTTTTTTTTGGGTTGCTAACAGTTTTGCTGCGTTAAAAGATAACATTTTAGACAGAATTTAGTGTTATTACTACAATGGAACAATGATATTTACACCAGGTGTTCGATACTTCATGGCTTAAGTATGTGTTATCACTTACAAAAGCAAATTCTTAATGCTCCACATTCATGTTCTAGAACACATTGCTGCTGTGGATTTTGTTGCAATCCACTGGGTGGTGTTCCATAAATGGAGTCATGCTATTCCCAAAGTCATATGAAATGTTATAATTTTTCATAATGTACACACAATGCCTAAATTTACTTGATATTCAGACCAAGGCTGATAGTAAACAAGGGCCAGGTTTCTGTACTGAATGAGAATTATCAGTTAATAGATATTAGACTACAGCTACAATTAAGCAAATATAAACCATTGGTTACTATTACTAACTAAAACTAAGAGTTGTGAGAGCATGGAATGCGTTGCCAGCAGCAGTTGTGGAAGCAAGGTCATTGGGGTCATTTAAGAGACTGCTGGACATGTATATGGTCACAGAAATTTGAGGGTGCATACATGAGGATCAATGGTCGGCACAACATTGTGGGCTGAAGGGCCTGTTCTGTGCTGTACTGTTCTATGTTCTATGTTCTATGTCTAAAACTCAGATCCCCTTATAAACTTCATCTTCACACATCACACACACACATATCACACACACCACGCACAACTAAAGAAATGGATTATAAGTTTAATGATCTTTATTTCCTGATTCTCACGTTGTGATGAGCCTACTTTGGTTCACCAGACCCATGTCTTTCTCTGGAAGATTCCCTGGTTTATAAAAAGTACAGAGTGATGGATTCACTCGTAATATGTAATATCAATTCAAAAATCATAGCTTGCAGCAATTGCTGCAGGAAAGGTAACTAGTTTTCCTTAAGCTTAAAATGCAAGGAAGAGGCAGCTTCTGCTGGACAAAACAGCAGCTCATCCTCTTGGATCTTTCTCTCTCTAAATTGTTTCAACTTGCTCACTTAGCTGAAAATTAATCATCTTCACTTGTGAAGAACTCCTTGGCTCCTGATCATATGCACATTGTAGGAGTTCACAATAGGTATCAAATTGCTTACTGTGAAACTATACAGTCAACCTAGTAAATCCCTTTTTCTCAAAACAGTTACGTCGTTTTCAAGTCCACAGCTGTTAAAGACAAAAACAAAAGGCATTGTTCATATAATATGCATACAATTAAATCTAGGAACTGGGTTGACTCTTAGTTTAATTTGCAAAGCCTTAAATGTGGGTCCAAATGTAGTTTCCACTTTAAAAATAAATGCTATGTCCAATGGAGAGCATAGCTCAAAGGGCATATAGGATTAAATCTTTCTTCCCTGCCATTTCTTTCAGAAGTGAAACAATAGATTGGGTTGGGAAATTAGCTATGATGTAGCAGCATTGGCACTTTTGGGATATTCTTCTGAAAATAGAGGATGTAGAACATATTTGCCCATATTTCAAGGATAAATGATATTATGATTTTGATTTTTTTCCCTACAATCTGCCATTGTTCTCTGAATCTTCTAATCCTTTATTCTTTCAAAGAATAAAATGAACAAAATATGATTAGCACCTTTACAAACCAGGAGGTAAATGGTTACAAGTCACTGCTGAAAATTTTGAAGCATCAATTTACTTATTCTATGCAACTTCATGTTTTCTCAAGGAAAACAATTCAGCCAGCCAAACTAGTTACTTTACAGCAGATACTTGTAAGCCAATCAAAATTCAAGCAGGTTATAGTTCTAAAAAGGAAGTGGGAGACTCTCACACTCTGAACAATTTCAGATGAGCTTACATAAAATGTCTCTTTGCAATAAATGCTATAATTTAGATTTGTTATTAAACACTTGGAATAAGTCCATTTAAACATAAATATAACTTCTGTACATATGTTTAAGTGGACTTATGCCAGATGTCTAATAGCAAATCCAAATTGTAGCATTTATCACAAAGTGACTTTTTATGGAATAAAACCCAAAAGAACTTCTGATGCTGTAAGTCAGGAACAAAAACAGAAGTGGCTGGAAAAGCTCAGCATGTCTGGCAGCATCTGTGAAGAGAAATCAGAGACAATGTTTCAGGTCCGGTGACCCTTCCTCGGAACACCTCATGTTGAGATGATCTGGAACATTCCACTGGTTTATAATTAGTACAGAGTGATGGATTTGCTTATAAAATGTCTCTGATGTACCAATTAAAAATCATAACTCACAGCAACTGATGCAGGAGAGGTAATTGGTTTTCCTTAAGCTTAAACCGCAAACTCAGAACTCTGTTCAGAGGAAAGATCACCGGATCTGAAACATTAACTGATTTCTCTTGAAAAACAAATGCTGTCAGACCTGCTGAGCTTTTCCAGCAACTTCTGTTTTTGTTCTTGAGTTTTATGGAAACTCATTTGAAATTTTATTATATATATTTCTAACAGTAATGCTCGGAGATAGACTAATGATTCCAGCTGAAAAGGCATAAAACCCTATTGTTTATAAACATCCTTCAACATTACAATAGTATTGGTCTACATAAATAAGTAAGATGTCTTGATCTCAGGGCACTGTCTTAAAACTTTTGCTGAATATGAAGATATCTGCCTGTTGCTCTGGTATATTCTTGGAACTGGATGTGTTGATGTATATTTGCCCCAGGTCTCATTAGTTCCTTGGGTTCTTCGATTCTTTGATTCTAAATATTTATCCTGTGCTTTCATCTAAATCACGTGCATGAGATTACTGTTCAGTCAGCTAACAGCACAACTCTGCAGACTTCATTTGCCCTCAATACACAACCAATTGCAGTTTGTAAAATTTGTGTTGTATTAAACTATTTACCATTACTTGCATCAGCTTGGACATTACAGGTAATTGTACAACTTGGCAGCCTCTTGGAATGACAGGGAAATTAAGCAGGTTATTAAAGTAAATTCAAAGGAACTCAAAATCAATTTGTTCCAAACTGGAAGCAAACAGAAGTGCACATTCAGACATGAGAAGCCTCCGGCAAGCCGAGTAATATTGTGAAAGCAAGACAAACAAAGGTAACTGAATCTGACAAGAGGACAAGTTGCTTCTGTAACTGTGGAGACGAATATTAACCTCTCACTTTTTGTACTTGTTCTTTCTGAAAACATTTATGTGAAACAAACTGCACAACCTTTACTCCATTTGACATTTATACACTACTACAATAGAGAAGAAAACGTGAACTATATTTTAACTGCTAATTTGTCTTTTAAAAAAAATCAGATCTTGCTGAGATTGATTTCTGTCCACCCTACAAAAGATCATCTTTTTCTTCACATTAAAAGCAAATATTCACATCTTTGAATTTAGTTTCTTTTTATTTAAACTTACATTGCATTCCCACCCTATATTAAAAAATAAATTATTCTAGGAGTTGTGGTTTGCAGTACTCACTCTGTGTTATATAGTGGCCCTCTATCGTCATGGTATCTTCAGTACTATCATACTCTTGACTCGCCTGCTGCTTGTTGGCAGTCTCCAAGCGATCTACAAGAGGAAATCTTTTAGTAGAATATGTCAAAATATCATTTGTACCAAGGTCTTACATAATAAGCTGACATAAGTAAACTAAATTAATTCTCTTGTGCACCGCAGTACTAACGGAATTAAATTTCTAAACAGATTGTGAATGGTGCTTTCAGAATGCAACTTCCAATAAATCCAAGTCATTACTGGTTTTCAGACTAGCCACAAATTTCAGACAATAACTCCTCATTAACATTTTGTCCAGAGATCTGGGGATTCCTATTCATGCTCAAAGGATGTTTCAAAATGCTTTACAGCCAATTATCAATTTCTGACATGTCATCACTGTTGCAATATAGGAAACTTACACATAAGATCCCATGAACGGCAATGTAGCGATAAGCCGATAATATTTTATTTGGTGTTGACTGACAGATGACTGTTCGCCAGGGCACCAAGAGAGTTCCCATGCAATTTTGGGAAGAGTACTAAGGGACCTTTTACATCACCTGACAGAGAAGACAGTGCTTGCTCTTCAATATAATCCAAAAGATAGTCTGTGGTGCACTAAATTGTTAGCCCTTATTATGTGGTCCCATCTCTGAAAAATCCTCCAGTTTTGAGGTGTGAGTAACTGTCCTGTGACACATAAAATTTGTAAAATAAAAACACAGGTTCTTAAACTGCAGAAAATGTTCCTCCCATGAGTCCACTACATAGCAGATATATCAATACTGTTTGGTATTTAATCTGTCACATCCCCAGGGAAATCCATTAACATATAATTAAATTAATGTCTGGGAGTAAAATTTGTTTCCAGGCATGTTGTCAGTTTAAAAGTGAAGTGAAGAGAAGTGATCAAAAAGGTAACCATTTGCTCATACTTGGTAATGAATGGTGAAGTGTTGTCTTGTATTACCGGCTATATGGTGTCAAATCCAAATTAAATGTCCATTGCAGTTGAAGGTTTTGCCAAAGCTTCATTTGCAATTGAGAATATGACAGCAGAGCAGGCTGCTTATAGAGATGACAACAACTAATTATCCAAGTTTTGACAAATGGGACAGGGTACCTCTGTCCTGCAATGACATTTTCTGCCTTTTCCACATTTGTGAGTTTGAACTTGTCATAGGGCTGCACAGCATGGAAACAGACCCTTTGGTTCAACTCATCCATGTCAACCAGAGGTCCTAAAATAACCCAATCTCATTTGTCAACATTTGGCCCATAATCCTCTAAACCATTCCTATTCATGTACCAATCCTGATGTCTTATGAATGTTGTAACTGTACCAGCCTCCACCACTTCTTCTGGTAGCTCATTCCATACATGAAAAAGTTGCCCCTTAGGCCCCGTTTAAATTTTTCTTACCTTAAACCTCTGCCCTCTGGTTTTAGACTCCCCAACTACGGGGAAAAGACCTTGGCTATTCACCCTATCTATGCCCCTCATGATTTTATAAACCTCTAAAAGGTCATCCTTCAGCCTCCAATGCTCCAGGGAAAATAGCCTCAGCCTATTCAGCTCTCCTTATTGCTCAAACCCTCCTAACCTGGCAGCATCCATGTAAATCTTTCCTGAACTTTTCTCAAGTTTCACAGCATCCTTCCTATTTCAAGGAGACCAGAATTGAATGCTGTATTCCAAAAGTGGCCAAACCAATGCCCTGTACAGCCTCAACATGGCCTCCTATTTCCTATACTCAGAGCACTGACCAATAAAGGCAAGCATACCAAAGCCTTCCTCGCTATCCTGCCTACCTGTGACTTGCCTTTCAAGGAACTAGGAGCCTCCACCTCAATGTCTCTGTTCAGCAACACTCGCCAGGACCTTACCATTCGGTGTATAAGTCCTGTCCTCATTATCCAAAATGCAGCACTTCACATTTATCTAAATTAAATTCCATCTGCCACCCTTCGGTCCATCAATGCGACACAATGCAACTCAACAGCTAAGTTATAGGTTATGCAATAAAAGGGACAATAGCAACACAAATACAAATTAGGCTGAGGGATAGGTAACAGAATAATGTTTAATGGACATTTTTCAGGCTGGAAAAAGGTTTGCAGTGGGGTTCTCCAGGCATCACTATTGGATCCTATTCTTTTCCACATGCGCTCAATTATCTCAATCTTGGTGTGTCCTTGGCAATTTCATAGTTTTCAGACAATGCAAATTTGAGAGAATTGTAATCTGTTAGGGCGGTGAAGAAATTCTAAAAGACATTGACAAGTTGTTGGAGTGGGCTGATAGGTGGCAGATAATTTTCAATGTGGTGAAGTGAGAGGTGATACACTTTGGTACAAAGAACATGGAGAGACAGTATAAAATATCAGATACAATTCTAAAGGATATGCAAGACAGAGATACATGGATTCATGCATAGAATATTAGAATTCCTACAGCGTGAAAGCAGACCATTCGGCCCATCAAATCCACAGCAACCCTCCGAACAGCATTCCACCCAGAACACTACCATATCCCTGTAACCATGTATTTCCCGGCTAATCCACCTCGGCTGCACATCCCAATTTACAATAACAAATCAACCTAATCTGCACATGTTTGGGCTGTGGGAGAAAACTGGAGCAACCCAAGAAAACCTCGCAGAAACAGGGAGAATGTGCAAAATCTGCATAGACAGTCACCTGAGGGTGGAAGCAAACCTGGGGCCCTAATGCTGTAAGACAGCACTGAGTCACCTTGCTGCCCTATGCATATAAGTCATTAAAAAGGTGGTGGGAAAGTCAGAGAAGCCTGTTAACAAAGCATACATTATTTTAGGCTTCATCAATAGCAGCTAAGGATACAACAGTATGGAAGACATGCTGAACTGAAACAAAACACAAGTTAGATTTGGCTGAACAATTGTGTACAATTCCAGATTCCAGACTACAGGAAGGATGTGAATGCACTGAAGAGAGTTTTACAAGAATAATTCCTGGGATGAGAAAGAAAATAGGTTGGAGAGTTTGGAACTTGTTTCCTCAGAGGGGAGAGGGCTCAAGGGAGATTTTATAGAAGTTTTAAAGGTCATGAAGATCTGGGCAACGTAGTTATGAAGAGAATATTTCGACTCGTAAAAGAATCAAAAACCAGACAGCGCACTGCAAACGTGAGTTGAGAAGAAAACTTATTCACACAGAGAGTGGGACAAGTTTTGAATGTACTGACTGCAAATATGCTGGAGTCAAGTTCAAAAGGCTTTTAAACTCTTTAAATAGAAACATTGTACAGGGTTATGTGGAAAAGACAATAGTTCAGCACCAAGACAAAATGTTCAGAGAGTTGATACAAGCATAATGGGCCAAATGGATTCCTTCAGCACTATAACAATTCTATGATTGGAGTCCATAAAGCAAAACTGTTGTATAGCTAGACTATCTTATTCAGAAATAAAGGCCAGTATTTACATATTAAAATTAAATTTAAACAAGGATTTACGTTTTTTTGGAACTGTGAGGACTCTATTATAAACAAACTTGTGGCACACTAAACATTATAAATCACTTCTGCTGTAAATGCATTACCCTGTTAAGCCTTTGCATTGTGATATCATCTATCAGTTTATCTCTCCCACCCTCCACCCTACTCTTTTAGTTCATCCAGCAATCCTAAATCCTCTATTGCATTATAAACTTACATGTCTGCCATTTTCCATTTCAGCTGAAAGGTCATCAATCCCAAACACTGCACATCTCTGTAGAATTTTGCCTAACCAGCAGAGAATGTGTCATTTTTTTTTTGTTTAAATCATGCATGCTGATTGGGGAAGAAGCTGAAGAACTAAACAATAAAGTTATCTAAATGTGGGAAGTTTAAAAACATTTGGCCAGATTTTGTTATAGCAGAACAACTTACAGCACCATATTGTACCTTATCTCAATAATTAAAATTAATTCATTTAGGAGTGTACTTTTGATATAAACAGACATTTGAGAAAATAAGATCACTAGGCTTGTTGTTCTGTTTCTCTCTGCAAAATAATACCTCTAAGGTCCCTGTTGAAGTCATATAGTCTTCGTATTTCGCCTTCCAATTTATTCCTCAAGGCTTTATCCAATGTCTCCCGTTTGGCGGTGGACTTCACCAAGTTTTCATGGGCCTCTGAGATCCGCTGAATTTCCATTTCAAACTGCAGAAGAGCACAATAGAAACAGTGTAGCAATTGTTAGCTCTAGTCTCAATTTATATACCGAAAAGGGTTATTCAGAGTAAATTACACAATTCGCTTGTCACAAACATACGCAAGTGACTTCATTAAGGAAACTTCAAGCAAAAATTCAATCAAAAATTTCTTCGAAGTTTAAGCAGACATATCCAATGTTTTAAATGAATTATACAACTGCAGTATATTCTAAGTGAAATAAAGAGACAAATTTGTTTCCATACCAAAGGGTAACAGGAGATCCAATAGAAGGCCACAGTGACTTATATACAAATAAGTTTAATAGGATGCTTTAAATGAATCAAATGATTGGAAGCAGACTGTTATTACCCAGTATATAAATAATGTTAAATCTTTGTACTGTCCTGGATAAGCACAGTATTGTAACAATGTCTGTTGGTCGCTATAATTTTTCTTTCCAAACACTATCTTTTTAAAAGTCAGTCAATTCCAATGAAAACTTAAAACTTACAGAGTGCATTGTACCACAGAACAGAATCATTGAATCCTAGAATTATACGATGCAGAAGGAGACCACTCGACCCATCATGCCTGCATCGGCTCCCAGAAGAGCTACCCAACTAGTCTCATTCTCCAGTCCTATCTCCACAGCTCCACAAATTCATCACATTCAGATATATACCCTGCTATCTTTTAAAACTAAAGTTTTGCAGTAGATTTGTAGCTCAGGTTGTGGGTGTTGAGGTTGGTTGGCTCACCAAGCTGGTTTCTTGTTTCGCAGATGTTTCGTTACCATGCTGGGTAATATCCTCAGTGCATCCTCCGATGAAGCTTCAGTGTGTTTTCCCGCCTGGTTTTTAAACTCTGGAGTCTGTTAAGCTAGATTGCCTCAATTCCGGTTTTCCTTCGTAGTGGAGCGTATATGGGTTTGAGTTCTGTGTTTGTTACTGACTTTCTTCGTGGAGTGCCAGGCTTCTAGCAATTCCCATGCCTGTCTCTGCTTAACTTGTCCCAGGACTTTGGTGTTGTCCCAGCCAAATTGGTGGTTCTCCTTACCCATGTGGATAGAGATGAGTGAGTATTGGTTGTGTTTTTTTGTAGCCAATTGGTGTATGTGTATCCTTGTTATTAGTTTCCTTCCTGTTTGTCCAATGTAGTGTTTCTCACAGTCACTGCAGGGGATCTTATAGATGACACTGGTCCTGTCCATGGCAGGGAGTGGTCTTTAGATCGGGTGAGCGTGGTCATAGGGTTGATGTGGGCTTGTGTGCCACTCTGATGCCTAGTGGTCATAGGAGTCTCCTACAACCAATACTCACCCATCTCTATCCGACTGGGACAACACCAAAATTCTGGGACAAGCTAAGCAGAGACAGACATGGGAATTCCTAGAAGCCAGGCACTCCACAAAGAACTTCATTAATAAATACATAGAACTTGACCCCAAATACACTGCACTACGAAGGAAAACTGGAAGTGAGGCAATCCAGCTCAACGGACCCCAGAGTTTAAAAGCCAGGCAGGAAAACACACCGATGCTTCATCGGAGGCTGCACTGAGGATGTTACCCAGCATGGTAACGACACGTCTGCGGAACAATAAACCAGCTTGGCAAGTCAACCAACCTCAATATCTTTTAAAATTTCTGTGGAATCCACCTCCATCACTCTCCCAAGCAGCGCGTTCCAAGTTCCAACTATTCTCTGAGTAAAGAAGTTTCTCCTCATCTCACTCCTAGCTCTCCTGCTGTCAATCTTGAAATTGTGTCCTCTAGTTACTGACATAAAACTAGAGGAAACAGAATATCCTTCTTTACCCTGTCAAAGTTTTTCCTAATTTTGAACACCTCAATAAGATCACCTCTTAATCTTTTCTGCTCTAAGGAGAATAAGCCTAATTAATTAAATATTTTCTTGTATCTAAAATCCCTCACTCCCAGTTATCATTCTCATAAATCTCATTTGAACTCTCTAAAGGGTCTTAACATTCTTTCTTCAATAACGTGCCCAAAATCGAATACAATACTCCAAATGTGGTCTGACCAATGATTTGTATAAGTATAGCATCATTTCCTTGCTTTTATACTCTATGCCTCTATTTATAAACCCAAGGATCCGAACTGTTTCAACTTACCTAGTCACCTTCAGAGAAACATGCACGTGAACCCTGAGATCCCTCTGCTCCTTTACTCCCCTCAAAGTTGTACCACTGAGCCTGCATTTTCCTTCTGTGTTTCTTCTACCAAAATGCATCACCTCATATTTCTCTGCGCAGAAATTCATTTGCCAGGGTCTGCCATTTGGCCAACTTGTCAATGTCCCTTTGAAGTCGCTCAATGTCATCCTGATAATTCGCAATTCTTCCTCGGTGATCACCTTTTACAACTTGACTCCAGACTGAGAAATGCCCATTTGTTTCTATCCTCTATTTCTTATCAGTCAACTACTAATCCATGCTACCAAAGATCCATAAATCCTGTACAATTCTAATGTTCTAACCAAACTGCCACATGGCACCATACCAAATACTTTCTGAAAATCCAGAGCCCGTGCTTTGAAAAAATATAAACAATGACGTTTTTAAACATGTTGATGATAATGTTCCAAAAAGAGACTGTTTCCTGGAACACGTGTGTATTAGCACCATTTCGACATCAAGAATAGATTCAGCTTGGAAACACTTGATTGCACATCAGGTGGTCATTAAAGGTTTGCATCAAAATTATACATTTGTACAGGGGTTGAGAAAGAACATAAGTGGAAAGGAACTAAGTGTGTGGGGTAATACGGACTATAAGCATATTTGGAGGAGTTGGAGCAGGCTAGAAATACTTTGGACAGGATACAGCAGGCCAGAAACACTTTTTCTGATATCGATTTCCCACTGCTAGCTACAGCCTAGTATAAATTAAGAGACCTATCTTCCTGCATAACATAACCTGAAAGAAATTTAAAAGAGGGATACTGGGCTAATTTTTTGGAATTCACATTCATGGAGTCAAATCTTGACAGCAATTTGTGTACATTAGAAGACTGCAGCTGTGTTGCCTGTAAGTTTTTTTATATTGACTCAAGGTGATTTTACCAACAGTACAAACTTGGAAAAGTTAGGCTTTGAATATGATCTATGAAAAGGGCAGTTGTGGGATCTACAGACATATGGAAGATACAAAAGAAAGGTGAGGAAACCATTTAGAGGAAGAATTAAGGACGTAAGCAAAGGGAAGGAGAATGGAGCAGAGTCACCACAACAAGAATAACTGAAGTTGAATGAAGAAAGGGCAGGGTGAAGGTGAAGACACAGTCTGAGATTTAACACAAAAGTAATGGCGTTAGGTACGAAACACATAAAAAAAGTTCATACAATCAGAAAATCCCGACAGTGTGGAAACAGGCCCTATGGCTCAACAAGTCCACACTGAACCTCAGAGCATTTCACCCTGTAACCCACCAAATCTACACATCCCTGAATGCTATGGGCAATTTAGCATGGTCAGTCCACCTAACCTGCACATCTTTGGACTGTGGGAGGAAATCGGAGCGCCCAGAGGAAACCCACGCAGACATGGGGAGAATATGCAAACTCCACACAGATAATTGCCTAAAGGTGGGATCAAACCTGGGTCCCTGGTGCTGTGAGGTAACAGGGCTAACCATTGAGCCACCACACCCCCTGAATTGTAGGATATATGAACATAAAGCAAGAAACAAAAGAAGCACAGTCAATGTAGCAGGAAAATTCCCTTCTGCAAAATAAAGGATCATAAAAATCTAAGCCAATGAGGCGGCTGTGTGATCTAGGATGCCTGAATTTGTGCTACTTCCACAACAGATCTAGCTATCTTAATCAATATACTTAAGTATATAAATTTTAACTATGATCATTTATCTCCTATGAGATATAAAGTGAGTTGATGGGAAATGGCAGGTAAGAGGGAATTAAAGAAGCACACAATAAGTATTTACCTGAATATTCCTTTCCTATGCTTCCTCTATACCCGTTAATAGATTTCCATTTTAATTACCTCCAAATATAAAATAAACCTTATTTAAATAACAAATCGATTACATCGGACAGCGGTGACATTATACAACACTTTTCACTGTGTTTTGTAGAAAAATACAAAGACAATTAATGAATCAAATCTAAATAAAATCAAATCTAATTTCCTCACTTTTGAGCAGCTGACTTGTGATAAAAATCTGGTTTAGGAAGCTGATCCTGGTCTAAAAATGGCTTGCACCATTTTGAAATTGAAAATTGCAGTTAGAGGCAGATAGAGGACATCCTTAAAAGTAGGAAATACAGAAATGTTTTACTTTTAAGGCCTCAGATGCAATTTTTTTTGTTGGAAGATCTACCTCCTTTTGTAAAGACTTCAGGGTAAATTATCATTCTTGTGATACTGGTAGTAATCTGCCTGCCTTATTGGACTATATTTAGAGTATATACACTATAGAAATTGTAACAATGGTACCTATTTCCATTTCCACACATATGTAGGAGCAAATTGTTGTAAATGCTGGAATCTGATCTTAAAACAAAAAGTGCTGGAGATCACACCGGATCAGGCAGCATCCATGGAGAGAGAGGTTAGCTTGGATGCTGCGTGACCTGCTGTGACGTCCAGCATTTCTTGTTTTCATTCCACGCACATGTAGCCTTCTATGCAGGTGTCACAGGATGGTCAGAGAAAAACAAGGTTGCTCTTTTCCATCCGTAGTCCAGGTACACTGAGGCCAATATTCACATCTCATAGCAATTCCAATGGAGAAAGCAAATTAAACAGGGAACATAGCTTGGACCAGTTGTTCTGAAAGGCTCAGTTCCAAAACAGGGCAGTGCATATATGATACACGACACTAGAAAATGGAATGTACAAATATAAGAACATTCAAGGGCAAAAATAAATTAATCATCCTACTCACCAGAGCTCAACCGTATGGTACTCTCAAATCTACAAACCTTGTAATCAACTGCATTTTGAACACTTCTACAGTAATGACTTGCAAGTCACATCATTCTAAACATAGATTTGAAGAAATAAGTTCTTCTTAATATTTGTTTAAAATGTAGTTTTGTCTGATGCAAATATACTCCTTCACCTAGATAAGAAGATGGTAACAGTAACTTGGTCCACAACTGCCTGAGCACACAACTGCCTACCTGTCCTCTCTCACTTTACCTTACCTTCTCATACTCTGCTTGACCTCTCCTGCTTACAGCTCCAGGGACTGAGACCAAGCACTGCTCCTAACGTCTCCTGACTGCCTCTAAACTGGTTCTTCTGGTGCTTGGTACAGTGCCTAGCAGCGGCTGCACAGCCTACAAACAGCTCGCCCACACTGGCTGGACCTCCTGTTACTGTTGCTGCTACAGCGAGATTTTCATAATACTTCCCCAAGACCCCGACCCAGTGTTTTCATAACCCCTAATAATTTTATACCAACCCAGTGTTTATATAACCCCGAGTGATTTTATAACAACTCACCCAGCCCAGTAATTTCATAACACACACCAGGCCAGTGCTCACATAACCCCTTAACCCAGTGTTTTAATAACCCCCAATGACAACTGTCCTCAGCCCTGCACTTTTACAACCCCCAGTAATTTTATAACATCCCTAGTCTGCTAATCTTGTGACTCTCCCAAGCTCAGTGCTTATATAAGACACAACAATTTTACAACGCTCCCAACCCAGTGTTTGTATAATCCCCAGTAATTTTATAACAAACCACCAAACCAAGTGCTTTGATAACCCCCCAGTAATTTCTTAACATGCCACAGCTCAGTAATATCCTAACATATTCCCAGCCCAATGCTTAGATAACTTTCCTGGTCCAGCACAAGTGCTTTTTTACAACCCTGCCCCCACCCCCTGTCGCCTTTATAACACCCCTGAGCCCAGTAATTTTATAACACCCTCCCAGCCCAGTGTTTTTTTTATTAACAACAACTGGAGAGCCCAGTGTTTTATAAAACACTCCCAACCACTTTGTGATCACAAGGTGTAGAGCTGGATGAACACAGCAGGCCAAGCAGCATCAGAGAAGCAGGAAACCTGACATTTCGGGGCCCGAAACGTCAGCTTTCCTGTTCCTCTGATGCTGCTTGGCCTGCTGTGTTCATCCAGCTCTACACCTTGTGATCACAGATTCTCTAGCATCAGCAGTTCCTACTTTCCCCCGCACCCCCCAACCAGTTTGTGCTTTCATAAATGCTGCCAGCCCAATAATCTTATAACTCCTTGAAGACCAGTAATTTTGTAAACTACTCAACACCCCATTCAATGATTTTATAAACTCCCCAACTTAGTTTAATTTTTTCAATACGTAAACTCCATTCATCCCAGTAATTTTACAATACCCCACCCCTGTGATCTTACAAACTCCCACCCCAGCCCAGTGATTTCACAATCACAAACTGAGAATGATCAGTACAATGGCAACGACTGCACTGTCCTTCTTGTCCTCTCCCTTCTTACCACGCTCCTCACTTAGGACCTCACACTAACCCAACGAGAGGCACTGGCCAGCACTGAACTGTTTGTCTCAATCACAGGCAATCTAAGGCCAAACAGCCTGGTCTCTAGTTGTCTTGAACCCCTCTTATCACTCGACCAAGACCTTGCACTGTTAAGCCCACGTGGTAGCCAGTGTGCAATAGTTTCCCCACATTAAATGAGCTCTCACAAAGGCACCTTCCATACCCTCAGGATGAAGTTTGGGACCTGGAATGTCAGGACCCTAATGGACACTTTTGCGAGTGACAGATCGGAATGCCACAATGCCGTTGTTGCTCAAGAACTCAGGCACTATAATACTGACATCACCAGCTTGAGTGAAACTTCACAGCAGGGGAAGGACAGCTCAGAGAGAATGATAGTGGCCACACCTTTTTCTGGAAAGTCAAGGCCAAAGAAAAGTGCCATATCCAAGGAGTCAGCTTCAACACCAAAAACGAACTGGTGGACTGACTGAAAGGCTCCCCCTATGGAATAAAAGTGAAGGTCTCATGATACTCCAAGATTCCCTCGCTTGGAAACAGTACATCACAGTTTTCAGTGTCTGTGCACCAGTGCTCAATGCAGCAGCTGAGGACAAGGAGAAATTCTACTCCATCCTTGACCAATCTCTCTCAAAAAGTCCCTGCAGTGGACAACTAATCAGTCTCAGCCAGAGTTGGCAGAAGTGCAGGCCTTTGGGGCGAGGTAATCGGGAAAGAGGGAGTTGGGAAGCAAAATTCCACCAGCACCTGCCTCCTGACCAAATGCCACGAACCTAACCTCCTCATCACCAACACAGTGTTCTGCCAAAGGAACAAATACAAATGTGGCAGTACCTGCACTCCAAACACTGGCATCTCCTTGACTACGTCAAGGGGTTGGAAAGATGTTAAAATCACATCTGCCATGACACAAGCCAAAGACTACTGGGAGATACCATCACCTGTTCCGAGCCAGGATCAACATAAAAACGGCCCCACCGCAACGGAGACGACAGAAGCTGTGCCACAAAAAGTTCAACACTGAGGTATTTAAAGACCCAGAAAAAAAAAACTCATACAACCAATTCCTCTTCACAAACCTGGCAACCCATGGTGACACTGAGTCACAGGGTCCCAATAGGCTCTGGTCTACTCTCAAGACTGCTATCATCAATGCCTGCAAAAACTCAATTGGCCACAACTGAGTGGCCAGGAAATGGCAAAACTATTTTTGATGAGAATGATCAGGAGATCCAAGAACTATTAAGCCAGAGGCAAATGGCATTTCTGAGTGTAAAATAACAACTGTGCTTAGATGAGAAAAGGCAGACCAACAGCTGAATGAAGGCCAAGATGCAAAAACTAACCTGTGTCATAAAGAATAAGTAATGGGCGGAGAAAGCAGTGAAGACCTAACGAATGGCTGACAACCATGATATGCATGGTTTTTTCTATGCTGTCAAAAAGCAATTACAAACCAAACATCCAAGGCCCCACCACACTGCTGGCCAAGAACTGAGTAACTCTTATCAAAGAAAAAGGAGCCAAAAAATAATGCTGGGGCAGGTAGGGCACTTCAGAGAAACTCCTAAACCAGGGTTCTGTCATCAATCTGGGCGTCGTTGAACCCAACCCACAGCATGTTACATGCTATGAGCTCAGCAACACCACAGCCTTGCATGAACTGGAGATTGCCATCCACCAGCTCAAAAACAACAAGGCTGCTGAAGCAGACCATATCCCCATTGTGGCACTGAAGCATGGAGGGAAAGAGCTCCTGCTGTTGCCACATGCCCCCTCTGGAAGGAGGAAAGCATCCTGGGAGAGCTCCAAGATTCCACAGTCATGAGTATTTTCAAAAAAAAAGAACAAATCCGACTGTGATAATTATAGGGGAATATCCCTGCTGTCAATCATTGTAAAAGTCACCGACAAGGTCCTCCTCAACTGTCTCCCCCTTATGGCTGAGGAAATCCTTCCAGAATCACAGTGTGGTTTTGGGCTATGGAGGGGTACAACAGACATGATTTTCACCACATGACAGTGGCAGCAGAAATGCACAGTAAAGAATCCACATGGCCTTCTTTGACCTTACTCATCATAGTGCACAACATCCAGGAATGGACATTTTTTTTGTGACAGAGTTGCTAGAATCAAATATTGTGAACCTAATGAGTGCACAAAGTCTTTGTGGACTTTCCAGATAATTGTATTCTAGTTAATAAAAACAGAAAGTGCTGGAGAAACTCAAAAGGTCTGGCAGCATCCAAGGAGAGAAAAACAAAGTTATTGTTTTGTATCCAGCATGACTTTTCCTTGGAACTGGTTCACATGGAGAAATGTAATCCCATTAATGTTAAAAAATGCTACTTTACAGATTCCAAAACACCACCATACAACACCAAAAAGCATTGCTAGTACAGTATTCTTGTCAGAACATTTGTTTCTTAAAAAACCTAATCGGAATAATTGGACATCAGCTCCTAGTATGAAAAGTATGATTGCTTATTTCTGGAGTTATTGTACATGAGGTTAAAGGTTTGTAGCTGCAAATAACTGCTTCAGGGTTTTATCCAAACATGTTCAGTTTGAGACTGTCACTAACTCCTTACCCTAATATAACTGCATTTTTTTCCCGTATTTTTGCTTGCAGACAGAAATGGGAAAAGAACTATTTTAAAACTTTTGCATTATTGAGTGATTACTGCAGTTTTTGAAAATAAATAACTTGAACGGTTGGAGCCAGAAGAGATATGAATGGAGCTTTGGCTTACAAGTTTTTAATTGTCTATGGGTTTGTGACCAGTTAACAATGAACAAGGCCTCAGTAACAGCTTGGCAGGGTGAATGCTTAGATCAGCAGCCAAGAGACATCCAGAGGCTGCTTTTTATTCTCGTCTGCACCTCAAGCATGAAGATGAAATCACAGAATCCTACAGTGTAGATAAAAGCCATTTGGCCCACTGAGTCTGCACTGACCCTCTGAACTGCATCCCACCCAGACCCACCCACTATTCCTGTAACCCCTCATTTGCCATGGCTATTCCGTCTAGCACACCCATCTTTGGGCACCAGAGGGCAATTTAGTGTGACTATTCTTCTAAGCTGCACATCTTTGGACTGGTGATGTTCTGGGGACCTTGGTTTGAATCCTGCCACGGCGGATGGTGGAGTTTGAATTCAATAAAAATAGGGAGTCAACGATGATCATGAATTGCTCATCAATTGTCAGAAAACTAACTGGTTCACTATTGTCCTTTAGGGAAGGAAACTGCCATCCTGGCCTGTCTGGCCTACATGTGACCCACAGCAATGTGATCGAAACTTAACAGCTCTCTGGGCACTTGGGCAAGAAATGCTGGCCTAGCCAGTGATGCTGTTGTCCCATGAATGAATAAAAAAAGGCAAATTTGACATGCAGTGATATAAAGAATGAAATGCAGCAGACAATTTAAACTTTGCAAGATCCTATCAATAACCATGCGATAAAACTAGGTAATCTGACTGCTTCCTAGGGAAAAATACTGCGCAGAACACTGAGAATAACTCCCCTGATCTTCCAAAACAAAAAATCCCACAGCAAACCTAAGGGCCAAATTTTGCTTTGATTTAACATAACTTCTGAAAAATGGCACCTCCAACAGTACAGCATTCCCAGAGTATAACAAATGAATATGAGCCTTTATTTTTGCGCTGAAGTCATGGTGAATGAGGTTTAAACGTGTCATACAGCCACAGTGTCACAGAGCACAGAAAAGGACCTTTTGGTCCTTCAAGGCTGCACTGACCAACCTACAGTAATCCCACTTTCCAGCGCTTGACCTGTAACCTTGAATGTTACAACAAGCCAACGTTAATATGCTTAAATCTCCAGAAGCCCAGAATGGCTGTACAGACTTTTACCATCTGCAGCAGCATTTACATACTTGATTTGATTAGCATACAAGTTTCTTATTTCAAGAGAATATAAAGGCACACGTGTTTATTCAGGCCATAATGTCTGCTACTAATTGTGGAGGAACACGGTAATAAGTTTGCCTCATTTAATTCTGCAGCACTCTCCATCGCAATCTTCTGAACTCCTGCAAAGCATGGAATCCCATGTGTCAATACAGGCTTCTGAAAAATGCACTGATGATGAATGTCCATCCCTCTGTCAATCTGAAATATATTTCTGTAGTTCACCAATAAAAACACAGACAAACCTGACACTGAGGCAGGGAGACAATATCCAGATGTGAGCACCTTTCAATTGATTAACTTCTCTGACCAAATTATCATTTAACCCTGATACAGCTCAATTTAGAGATAGTAGGAACTGCAGATGCTAGAGAATCTGAGATAACAACGTGTAGAGCTGGATGAACACAGCAGGCCAAGCAGCATCAGAGGAACAGGAAAGCTGATGTTTCGCGCCCAGAAATCAATTTCTGAAGAAGGATCTAAGCCAACAATGTCAGCTTTCCTGCTCCTCTGATGCTGCTTGCCCTGCTGTGTTCATCCAGCTCTACACCTTGTTATCTCTACATCTCAATTTACCTGTGTAAGGTACAATGATTGAAATTATTTCTAATGGGATGGAAATTATCGAAAAATTAAACAATTTACACAGCCATTTCACTTATTTATGTATGCATTCCAATTCCATCCAGATTTAATTAGAATGACAGTGGGCATAACTATGATGTAATTTTGGGCAGCACCTACTTATGTCTCTCAAAATGGATTTGTATTGAAATATTGTTTCTCATCAGATTTAGCTTCAAATTCTGAATTGAACACTTAAAACATTTTCACCATTTAAAGGACAATCTCCCATAATACTAATTAATAACAGCATAATGAGATGAAAAACATAGGATGTGGGAGATTTAGACGCGGTGTTGAGGAGATTTACCTGGATGCTGCCTGGACTGGAGGGCAGGTCTTATGAGGAAAGGTTGAAGGAGCTAGGGATTTTTTCAAAGGAGCGAAGAAGGATGAGAGGTGACTTGACAGAGATGTACAAGCTGATGTGGTATAGCTAGAGCGGATAACCAGAGACTTTTTCCCAGGGCGGAAATGACTATTACGAGGGGGCATAATTTTAAGGAAGGTATAGGGGAGATGTCAGACGTAGGTTCTTTATAAAGGGTGTTGGGTGTGTGGAATGCACTGCCGGCAATGGTAGTGGAGTCAGATACTTAGAGACTTTTAAGCGACTCTTGGATAAGCACATGGAGAATAGTAAAATGTAGGGTATGCAGCGTAGGTTGATCTTAATAGGATAATAGGTCAGTATAACATTGTCGGCTGAAGGGCCTGTACTGTGCTGTACTGTTCTATGTTCTATATGGGAAACAGGCAAACTATGGTTGAACATCCCACAGAGCATATCAAATAGTAAATGTAACTGTACAAATATATGAACAAGAGCACACTACTTGGTCCTTTGAATCCAGTCAATACCATCATAGCTGATCTGATTTGAACTTTAACTCTTAAGTTTTTGCATATCCCCTTGGTAATCAAGGATCTATGGACTTGTACCTTAAAAAATTTTGAAGATTCTTTATCCACTTCTTTTTTGAGGAAGGGAATTCCAAAGTCTCACAATCCCCTAAGAGAAAAAAAACCCCTTGTCTCTGCTTTAAATGGGCAACACCTTATTTTCAACTGTGACTCCTAGTTCTAGACTCTGTCATAAGAGAAAACATTCCTTCCACAACCACCTAATCAAATCCTCTCAGATCTTATGTTTCAATTAAACCACATCTGACTTTTCTACTCTCCAAAGGATTCAGACGTAATTGAGGCTAACTGATTGAGACTAACTGATTGAGACGTACAAGATAATTAAAGGATTGGACACTCTGGAAGCAGGAAGCATGTTTCCATTGATGGGGGAGTCCAGAACCAGAGGACACAGTTTAAAAATAAGGGGTAGGCCATTTAGAACAGAGTTGAGGAGAAACCTCTTCACCCAGAGAGTGGTGGATATATGGAATGCTCTGCCTCAGAAGGCAGTAGAAGCCAAGTCTCTGGATACCTTCAAGAAAGAGATAGATAGAGCTCTTAAAGATAGTGGAATCAAGGGTTATGGGGATAAGGCAGGAACAGGATACTGATTATGGATGATCAGCCATGATCATAATGAATGGTGGTGCTGGCTCGAAGGGCCGAATGGCCTACTCCTGCACCTATTGTCTAATTTGTTAATCTTACCTCACAAGGCAATCCACTCACTCATCCTATTACTCTAGTAAACCTTCTCTGAGCTGCTTACAACACATTAGCCTCCTTCTGCAAGTACAGTCACCAATACTGCTTGCACACGATGGCTCAGTGGTTAGCGCTACTGCCTCACAGCACCAGGAACCAGGTTCAATTCCACCTTCAAGTGACTGTCTGAGTGGAGTTTGTAATGTTCCCCCTGTGTCTGTGTGGGTTTCCTCCGGGTGGTCTGGTTTCCTCCCACAGTCCAAAGATGTGGAGGTTAGGTGGACTGACCATGCTAAATTTCCCATAGTGTTCAGGGATGTGTGGGTTATAGGGGATGGCTCTCTGAGGGTCGGTATAGACTTGTTGGGCTAAAGGGCCTGTTTCCACACTGTAGGAATTCTATATAAAATAAACAAGTTATCTTGCTTTACCAACCAGGATACACCAGGTGGTACAAGGGAAGAAAGAGATAGAACAGAAAACAAAATATATAAAACAAATCAATCAGTCATACTGCATCAACAAATACCCTGTCAACAACTCACTTCAGGTATTTTAAAAAAAATATTTTCTCATGCTCATGCGTTTCCCAGTTCCATGTAAATTAAGCTAGGAAATCAAAATGGTGTTTTCCAAATTTATTAAACAACTATTTGGAAGAGAAACATATGTAAACCGTGTGAAACCAATGCTGCATTATAATTACAACTACCATTCACTATCTGCAGTATATTTTTTGTTCATCAAATTCCATAGCTTTTTTTTAATAAGGTCGTTTGCATCAGATTTCGAACCTCTTTGGTTTACATTACCTTAACAAATCCCCTAGCTTGCAGCATGCTTAGAATTATAGCATTTTTAGCCCTTCATCTGGTTATGGGCCTTCCAAGTCATCAAGCATTAATCCATTTAGTTCCATTTCCTAACAGTTGCCCTGTAGCTTGTATGTTATGCCGCTCATTTAAATATTTCACATAATTCATTAGTAAGATGGTTAACTTGTAATTTGCTTCACCCACTCTGCACCCACATCCAGTGTCTCTAGAATATGTTGACTCCTTGCCACTTACATATTTTGGAGTTTTATGCTACTTTTGTGGCATCGCTTCAAATGTAATCCACAAAATCACATTGTTTGTGAAAGGAAAGAGAATGTTCAATTGATTTATTCAAATTCGTTGAAGATGTTGCAAGCAGGGTAGTTCAAGGGGGACCTCTAATCGATCTAGTAAATGTAGGAATGTATGAAATAGAAGGAGGCGGCCATTTGGTCCTTTAAGTCTGCTGTGCCATTTCAATAGTATCATCTAATTCAGTACTCCACTACCGCTTAGCACATAGAACTTTACCTAACACCTTCATGAAAACATTCAATGCTTTGGCTGAAACTGTTTTCTGTGACAAAGAAGTCCAGAGGTTCAGCACTCCCTGGGTGAACAAATTTCTTTTCAATTCAGTCCTAAATTGTCTACCCTGTATTCTTAAACTGGACCCCACCCTTCCCTAAGTTATTGGGACCATCCTTCTAGATGGCAAGTAGTGTTGTTTTTAGATTTATAGAAGGCATTCAATTAGGTGGCACAAAATTTTAATGCAGAAGAGTTCATGGGATTAGTGAAATTTTGTAGCATGGACAGAGGATTTGCTAACTAACAGGATAAATGGATCACTTTTAGATTTTGAGTTGTAGAGACGGGAATGTCTCAGTGTTAAGTGATGATGCCTCAAGTGTTTATGATCTATATTAATGACCAGGATGAAGGAACTAACTGTGCTATAGCCAACACTGTTGATGATACAAAGATAGGCAGGAAAGCATGTTGTGAGTAGAACTGGGTCTGCATATGGTAACAGATAGGTTGAATTATTGTTTTCCATCTTCTTTGATTCATTTGTTGGATGTGGGCATTGCTGACTGGCCAGCATTTATTGTCTGTACCCAGTTGCCCTTGAGAAGGTGATGGTGAGCTGCCTTCTTGAGCTGCTGCAGTCCACCCATTGGATGACCCACAATGCCATTAAGGAGGCGATTCCAGGATTTTGAGCCTGCAACAGTTTAGGAATGCCGACATGTTCCAAGTCAAGATGGTGAGTGGCTTGGAGGGGAACTTGAACGTTGTGGTGTTCCCATGTATCTGCTGCCATTGTCCTTCTATATGGAAGTGGTTGTAGGTTTGGGAGGTACTATCTGAAGATCTCTGGTGAATTTCTACAGTCCATTTTGTAGATAGCACACACTGTCGTTGAGTGTCAGTGGTGGAGAGAGTGGATGCTTGTGGATGTAATGCCAATCAAGAGTGCTACTTTGTCCTGATGGTGTCACACTTCTTGAGTGTTGTTGTCGTCTATCAAACTTTTTCCATTGGGTGAAAACACAAAGTTATTCAGTTGATAGAAAGTGAAGTATTACTCAAATAGAGACAGACTGCAGTATGATGTAGGTATATGTGTATCTTAGCATAGAAGAACATAGAAAAAAAACATAGAACAGTACAGCACAGTGAGTGACAAAATATTAGCATACATGTACAGCAAGTAACTAGGAAGACAAATAGATTTTGGTCTTTACTGTAAAAGAGAAAGAGCATAAATGTGGGAAAGACATGCAACAATGGCATAGAGCACTTAAATGCAGTTTTACTATCGGAGAGCTATACTTGCATTGGAAGAAATTGAGAGAAGATTCACAAGGCTAATTCCTGGAATGAAGGGGCTGTCGTATAAGGAAAATTGAGCAGGTTGGGTTTATGGTCATTGGAGTTTAGAAGAATGAGCAGATATTTTATTGAACATAGAAGTTTCTGAAAAGGTGATGCCAACATAATATTTGTTCTCCTGTGGAATCTAAAACTAGAGGGTGTCATTTCAAAATAACTGAGTTCCCATTCAATGAGATGAGGAGGAATTTCTTTCTAAATCTTATTTGTGATATTGCAGCAATTATTATTTTTGTGTTTCCCAGAAGTCCCTAAGGAGCCAAATGTTGTAATTCCAGAGGATGTTGACCCTTTTGCTTCACAACATAAAAAATACTTAGTACATCTGCCACAAAAATCTGTTTTGTATATATTTCGATTGGGCTCCGATTCAAATATCAGAATGGAAGAATAAGATGAAGTACATAGAAGTGTCAAGGAGTAAGTACAGGTGACAACAGAAGTCAATCATTTGGATGGAGGACAACTTAAAGTCATCTCATTGGGAGAGCTCCTGTATAGATTACCATCCAAGGTAAGCCTACAAAATGATGATACTTTTTAAAGTCCCTTTAGTTCATAGAATGGGAGACACACAATATTAAGTATGGAGAACTTAGTTTATCTATGCATACAATGCATTTTGGTCATTTGAACTGCAGCCAATACTGTCAACTCTAGAGCTATGGATAATTGAAACCCTAAGTGGAGCTGCAGGTTCACTTTGGAGTTTACGAATTAACACCAACAAGATGCTGCACTTAGCACCAATGTCCACAAGATTGATCTTACATGCATTCGCCATACTGGAAAAAAATTGGCTGAATATGTTGAAATGTCCAGCCTCAAAATTATGCAATGTTGAGGAAGTTCCCCCACAGAAGGGTCAACATTCCATCCAAATGACTTTGTAGTGCAAACTAGACATGAGAATGTCAGAAGCTACAAAACAATTTTAGGTCAAGTAATCTATACCAAGGCTATACCTAGTCATCCCATTCCCTTCTTTCACCTTTGAAGGAGAACTAAATCAAATACCATTGCACAATCATCAGCTGCTGTAGCTGAAAAATTGTAAATCCTATGAAGCAAGCAGTTCCCTTTGCAATGATTTCTGATTGTACTCCCTGCCCAACAAGATCCTACATCAGGATATCAAGTATACTTTGTTGGCACATTACTGTTGACATTTGTGGAACAAAATTGAAAATTATTTCCGAAAACATTATAGAAATACCTCGATTTCTTTCATATGTGTACTCATTATCATAGTGATTCATAGTTTTGCTTTGCAGTATAAACAAACCAATGGCAGTAATTAAAATCTGCAAGTTATATAAAACAGTCACTTGGTCAACAACTGTTACAACACCTCATCAATAAATTATCTTTAGATCCTTTGGAACTTGGCTTGCACTCAATTTGATATAAAGAGCCATAGTACCTTTTGGAGTTTTGTACTTCTTTCATAGAAGTCCTCCAGTTCTTGGCGAAGGGCACGGTTTTCTTCCGATAGTATCTCCACCATCTGCTGAGCCCTTGCCACAATTGCAACTGCATCAACTGAAAGTTGCTGGTTTGACACAGGATCTGGTTGGACCTGAGGAAGAGGTGGCTGCAAAAATGCAAGTTGCAACTTATTCTTTTCCATGGAGCTCTGGAAAGACATAGGGCTGTGGTCCTGTGGTGGCAATGATTGAAAAAATGTGTGGCATTGCCTAGAAAATCACAACATAAATGAAAATCAATGCAACAATACACAGCATCACAAGTGATTATGCATTCTAGCTACAACTTAAGTGTTGAAGCCTCAAGGCTTATGGACAGTTGAAATACATAACTTTATACACAGCTGTCCAGGCCCCATGCCATTTTATCATTTTATAAACAACTCTATTTTGTTTGAAGCAAAAACAAGTCTATGCTTCATCATCTAGTAGGTTTGCTGTCACCTATTGAGATGAATAGAAAATTGATTTGCAGACAAGGAACAACAGGAATAAATGGGGCTTTTTCAATGGCAGGCAGTGACTAGTGGAGTACAGCATGGATCAATGGACCCCAGCTAGTCACACAAAGCGCTAATGGTTTAGATGAGAGAACTAAATGCAATATTCTCAAAATTTGCACAGGACACAAAGTTGGTGGAACGTGACCTGAAGTATGGCACTGTGATTTGGGCAGGCTGAGTGAATAGACAAATGCATGGCAGATGCAGGATGAAGTGGATAAAAGTGTCATACTCCACTTGGTAGCAAAAATCTCAAGGCACATTATTATTTGAATGGCTATAAATGGAGACAGAATTCAATGCGACCTGGATCTCCGCATGGACCCATGCTAAAAATAAGTGTGCAGGTTCAGCAGGCAGTACAGAAGGCAATCTGTATATTCAACTTCTGATTTAGTGCTGAATTCTATATGTTCAGAATTATTTCTTCCAAGTTGTTCTATTTGATCCATTATTGAAACCAAATCTGTCTGGAATATTATTTCTGATTCCATGTTTTACTGATGTGATTATTTATTGCCCTCATTTAAAAGGTTTAATTTGCAGTAATAGCTGTGCTATTAGTGCTAATAGCCGTAATAGCTCACTCTGTGCTGCTGCAGTGAAATTTTTTTCTGCCTCTTCCACTATTTCACTGGATGAATCCCACTGTTCAGACCATAATAATTGATTTCTATTTCACATGCTTTGCTTGATACTTCCCACTGTCTAATAATGGTACAAATACTGGTCCCAATTTGTTTCACCTTCTTCCTGAACAATTACCTTTTCTACACCCTTAATAAAATCTAAAAACTTAGTTTTCCATTAAACCAGGGTTTCTAATCTTCACTTTGTCATTTTTATTCTGGCTTCTCAACACCTTTGGACTATGGCCTCCAATTAAAATGTTTTTGTGATCCTTGACATGATAAGTTGAATGGCACCCTTTTGTCCAGTAGATCCTGTGATTTCCTTGCTGTAGAGTTGCCATGTGGTGCCTGCCCATTGTAGCAGCAAAAATTTATCTAAGCTGCAAATACTTTCCTTACCTGATTCCCCAGCCTGTTTTGAGGTTTTCCCAGGGCTTGTAAATGTATTAATGGTACTTTACATGTTGAATTTCTGTTCAGCTGAGCACACTCACAACTGCTCCTATAGATCACTGCTGCAGTAAGCTCTCTCAGTCCGTGTGGAATGCCTTTTTGTTCAAGAATTTTCCTCCTTTAGGAAGCTTCTAAGTCCCCCGTAGCTGTCTTCTCTTATCAGGTCTGAAATACTTTTTACCATTGACTGTAGAGATTCTCCCTTGTTGAATCTAAGCACAAGGGTTTCTTCTTCTTAAATGTTCAGTTCTTCCCTGCTGCTGGTTTTCTGCAGTATCATGTAAATTAAAACAGGGTCTGAAGATGCCGAAAAATCTTCAGAGCTCCATTGCCGCCAGCATGTTTAATGAGGCAGTGAAATGAAATCTATAACACAGCTCACCGTGTGGTAGGTTTGCTGCCACCATCCTCTATAAGTGTTGGGATCTGCAGGATCTGTCTCATGTGATGGTGTAAAAGCACTTTTCACCATGACTACAATCACCTAGCAGAACAACAGCAGCAGATAACCAGGAAGACCATGTGCAGGCTCCCTCATTAATTATGGCTGTATGTACAGCAAATGGACTGCAGTGGTTCAATAAGGCATTTCTCCATTGCCTTCTCAAATAGGGATGAGCAATGAATGCTGGCCCAACCAGTGACATCTACATCCTGTGAATAAATAAAAGGAATCTAAGTAGTAGAGGCTCATGTATTGAACAAAGTACGGTTTATTGCATGTTAGCAGCTTATTGTGGGTTACATTAGTAAGACATGATGTGGAGATGCTGGTGATGGACTGCGGTGGACAAGGTCAGAAGTCACGTAACACCAGGTTTATTTGAAATAACAAGCTTTTGGAGCACTGTTCCTTCATCAGGTTGAGTGAAGAGTAGCACACAGGCACATAATTTATAGGCAGAGAGGCAGCAGCGCGAGCGGGAGCTTGGACTAGGGGCCTGTCGGGAAGCCGGTGAGTCAGAGATTCCATATCTTTAAAAAGCTTACCACGAGCGTCAGTGCCTTCCATTTCTTTGTGAAGCAGCAGCACAAGCAGGAGCTTGGACCAGGGACCTGTCGGGAAGCTGGTGAGTCAGAGATTTTAAATCTTCAAAAAGCTTACCTCGAGCGTTGGAGCCTTCCATTTCTTTGTGAAGCAGCAGCACCTTGTAGCAGAGGTTTCTGGGAAGGGAGGGACCTTTTTTGTTCATCCCTCAGCTATATAAGTGATCGTTGTGTAAACCCGAGATCCTACCCTTGTAGGGCCTCCCACCCATCCACCTCCTCTAACCTGATACACCAGGGACAAATCAAGGTAAGCTTCTCTTTTTTTCAAAACTTTCTGATTAGGGGACTAGCAGGGATGGCAGTGCAGGTAGAGGAATGTTCCTCCTGCATGATGTTTGAGGTGAGGGACGCCATTAGTGTCCCATCCAAATACGTCTGCAGGAAGTGCACCCAACTCTTGCTCCTCCAAGACCGCTTTAGGGAACTGGAGCGGGAACTGGATGAACTTCGGATCATTCGGGAGGCAGAGTCAGTAATAGACAAGAGTTACAGGGAAGTAGCTACTTCTAAGTGTGAAGAAAGCTGGGTAACTGTTAGAAGGGGATAAAAAGCAGTCAGTACAGGGTTCCCCTGAAAAACAAGTATACCGTTTTGGATACTGTTGAGGGGGACGACTTACCAGAGGCATGCAGTTGGGTGCAGGTCTCTGGCACAGAAAGGAAGTGGGGATAGGAAGAGAGTGATAGTCATTGGGGACTCAATAGTTAGAGGGACTGATAGAAGGTTTGCCAGGAACGAAAGAGACTCAAGGTCGGTGTGTTGCCTCCCAGGTGCCAGGGTCTGTGATGTCTCGGATTGTGTCTTTGGGGTCCTGAAGGGAGAGGGTGGCCGGCCCCAAGTCATGGTCCACATAGGCACCAACGGCATAGGTAGAAAGAGGGATAGGGATGTCAGGCAGGATTTCAGGGAGCTAGGGTGGAAGCTGACAGCTAGAACAAACAGAATGGTTATCTCTGGTTTGTTACCCATGCCACGTGATAGCGAGGCCAAGAACAGGGAGAGATTTCAGCTGAACACGTGGCTGCAGGGATGGTGCAGGAGGTAGGGCTTCAGGTACATGGACAATTGGGGCTCATTCTGGGGAAGGTGGGACCTGTACAAACAGGACAGTCTCCACTTGAACCAGAGGAGCACTAATATCCTGGGTGGGAAATTTGCTAGTGCTATACAGGGTGGATTTAAACGAGCTCAGAAGGGGGATGGGAAACTGAGGTGTAGTCCTAGTACACAGGAGGATGAGCGTAGGGGGGACATGGACAGGACCTCACTGTCACAGGTGTATGCTGGCAGACAGCAAGCTGGGTTGAAGTATGTCTACTTTAACGCCAGGGGTATCCGGAATAAGGTAGGTGAGCTTGCAGCTTGGATAGGTACCTGGGACGTCGATGTTATGGCCATTTCGGAGACATGCATAGAGCAGGGTCAGGAATGGATGTTGCAGGTTCCAGGGTTTAGATCTTTCATTAAGGTAAGGGAAGGTGGTAAAAGAGGGGGAGGTGTGGCTTTGTTAGTGAAGGACAGAATAACGGTGGCTGAAAGAAGTTTTGATGAGGACTCGTGGTATGGGCGGAGGCTGCTGAGGAAGGTTGTAGATTGAGTCAGTATGGGTGGAAGTTAGGAACAGCAAGGGAGCAATCACCTCATTGGGGGTTTTCTACAGACCCCCAAATAGCAGTAGGGAGATCGAAGAACTCATAGGCCGGCAGATTGTTGAAAAGTGCAAACGTAGCAGGGTTGTTGTTATGGGTGACTTCAACTTTCCCAATGTTGATTGGAAACTCCTTAGTGCAGATGGTTTGGATGGAGCCGCTTGTGTCAGTTGTGTTCAGGAGGGTTTCCTTACTCAGTATGTGGACAGGCCGACGAGTGGAAAGGCCATTTTGGATTTGGTGCTCGGCAATGAGCCAGGACAGGTGTCAGATCTCGTGGTGGGAGAACACTTTTGTGATAGTGACCACAACAGCCTCACATTTACCACAGCCATGGAAAGGAGCAGTTAACAGGGAAAGATATTTAACTGGGAAAAAGGAAACTATGACACTATCAGGCAGGAGTTGGAAAGTACAGATTGGGAGCAATTGTTCCATAGAAAGGGCACAACAGACATGTGGAGACTGTTTAAGGAGCAGTTGTTGCGAGTGATGCATAAATTTGTTCCTCTGAGACAGGTAAGAAGGGATAAGATTAAGGAGCCTTGGATGACGGGAACAGATGTGCTTCTCGTCAAAAAGAAAAAGGCAGCTTACGTAATGTGGAGGAAGCAAGGGTCTAACACAGCTTTACAGGATTACAGGCTTGCTCGGTAGGAGCTCAAAAGTGGACTGAGGAGGACCCCGGAGGGGGCACGAAAAAGGCTTGGCAGGAAGGATTAGGGAGAACCCGAAGGCATTTTACTCATACATGAGGAATAACAGAATGATCAGGGAGAAGGTGGGGCCGATCAGGGATAGCGTAGGGAACTTCTGTGTGGAGTGTGAGCAGATAGGGGAAGCCCTAAGAGTTTTTTGCTTCGGTTTTCACTAAGGAAAGGGACCTTGTTCTGAATGAGAAATTTGAGGAGCAGGAAAACAGGCTTGAACAGATAGAGATTGAGGAAGTTGATGTGCTGGAAATTTTGGCAAACATTAAGATTGATAAGTCCCTAGGGCCAGACCAGATTTATCCTAGGTTACTCAGCCGCTGGCGAAGATCTTCACTTGCTCACTCTCCACAGGAGTCGTACCGGAAGATTGGAGGGAGGCAAATGTTGTTCCTCTTTTCAAGAAAGGGAATATGGAAATCCCTGGAAATTACAGACCAGTCAGTCTTATGTCTGTGGTCAGCAAGGTTTTGGAAAGAATTCTGAGGGATAGGATTTATGACTATTTGGAAAAGCATAGCGTGATTAAAGGGAGTCAGCATGGCTTTGTGAGGGGCAGGTCATGCCTCACAAATCTTATTGAGTTCTTTGAGGAAGTCGCGAGACAGGTTGATGAGGGTCGAGCAGTGGATGTGGTGTACATGGACTTCAGCAAGGCATTTGATAAGGTTCCCCACAGCAGGCTCATTCATAAAGTCAGGAGGTATGGGATACATGGTGATTTGGCTGTCTGGATTCAGAATTGGTTGGCTGACAGGAGGCAGAGAGTGGTTGTAGATGGTAAGTATTCTCCCTGGAGGTCAGTGCTGAGTGGTGTCCCGCAGGGCTCTGTTCTTGGGCCTCTGCTCATTGTAGTTTTTATAAATGACTTGGATGAGGAGGTTGAGGGGTGGGTTAATATGTTTGCTGATGACACAAAGGTTGGAGGTGCCGTTGATAGTATTGAGGGCTATTGCAGGCTTCAGCGAGACATTGACAGTATGCAGAGCTGGGCTGAGAACTGGCAGATGGAAATCAACCTGGATAAATGCAAGGTGATGCATTTTGGAAGGTTGAACTTAAATGCTGAATATAGGATTAAAGGCAGGATTCTCGGTGAGATCACACTTGGAATATTGTATCTAGTTCCGGTCGCCCTAATATAGGAAAGATGTGGACGCTTTGAAAAGGGTGCAAAGGAGGTTTAGCAGGATAACAAAGTGGGAAGCTGGATGAACACAGCAGGCCAAGCAGGCTGCCTGGACAGGAGGGCTTGTCTTACGAGGAGAGGTTAACTGAGCTCAGGCTTTTCTCTCTGGAGAGAAGGAGGAAGCGAGGTGACCTGATCGAGGTGTACAAGGTAATGAGAGGTATGGATAGAATCGATAGCCAGAGACTTTTCCCCAGGGCTGGATTGACTGCCACGAGAGGTCATAGTTTTAAGGTGTTAGGAGGAGGGTATAGAGGAGACATCAGAGGGAGGTTCTTCACCCAGAGAGTTGTGAGTGCATGGAACAGTTTGCCAGTGGTAGTCGTGGAAGCAGAGTCATTAGTGACATTTAAGCAACTGCTGGACATGCACATGGACAGCAGTGAATCGAGGGGAATGTAGGTTAGGTTATTTTATTTTTGGATTCGGATTATTCCACGGCACAATATCGTGGGCTAAAAGGCCTGTACTGTGCTGTACTTTTCTATGTACTATGTTCTAAAAGATTTTACAAATGGTGTGAGTGGAGTGTCGACAGGCAGGCGATCAGATGTGTCAGGCAGTGTGAGTAAAGTGTGAACAGCTGAACAGCAAGTAAACAAATGTCCTATAACCGCAAATAATTGAGACAGAGAGATAATTACAAAACATTAAAAATAAGTTGGTGCTGGAAACAAGCCAAATGGCTGGAAATGACATGATAAGAATAAGAGTTGCATGCCAAGGTCTAACCAAAGAAACAAGTAATCGAAAACTAATTAAGGTAGAGAGATCATGACAAGTTATCAGAGTGATGGCGTCAAAGTAGGACGGAAGGAATATTTTAATATACAGAACAGTATAATGGAGTTAAATGTAGCACGATTAATCAGATAGACATTGTTCTCAGATGATGAGGTGGAGCAGGATATCGGTCTCATTATAGTGGACGGAGGAGTGGGAAGATGCACATCTTCTCAGTATTAACTCTTTCAGACCCATACAAACATATCTCCATTTTTTGCTCAACCTTTAAAAAAAAATATTGGACCAAGCTTTTTGACACCTGCCCCAATATTTCAAGGGTCCCAGTGTCATATTTTTGTTTGATGAGATTTCTGAGCGCCTTAGTAGTGCAATGAACATAAAATCCCAAGTCTACAGACCAGTCATGGGTTTATCTGTAATTAGTTTCCAATGTAATCCATGTATTGAGTTAGAATGAGAGATCTAACTAATACATGTTTACCACTTTTTCTAACTTTGCAATTTTAACCTACTTTAATCCTAATGATTGAATTGCTTTGTACAAATGAGGAGGAATGGAATTGTGGGAGATATAGCAGTTTGGATTGGAAATTGGCTTGCTGAAAGAAGACAGAGGGTGGTAGTTGATGGGAAATGTTCATCCTGGAGACCAGTTACTAGCGGTGTACCGCAAGGGTCGGTGTTGGGTCCGCTGCTGTTGTCATTTTCATAAGTGACCTGGATGTGGGCGTAGAAGGATGGGTTAGTAAATTTGCAGACGACACTAAGGTCGGTGGAGTTGTGAATAGTGACAAAGGATGCTGTAGGTTGCAGAGAGACATAGATAAGCTGCAGAGCTAGGCTGAGAGGTGGCAAATGGAGTTTAATGCAGACAAGTGTGAGGTGATGCACTTTGGTAGGAGTAATCGGAAGGCAAAGTACTGGGCTCATGGTAAGATTCTTGGTGGTGTAGATGAGCAGAGAGATCTCTGTGTCCATGTACACAGATCCTTAAAAGTTGCCACCCAGGTTGACAGGGTTGTTAAGAAGGCATACAGTGTTTTAGCTTTTATTAATAGAGGGATCGAGTTCCGGAACCAAGAGGTTATGCTGCAGCTGTACAAAACTCTGGAGCGGCCGCACATGGAGTATTGCATACAGTTCTGGTCACCGCATTATAAGAAGGATGTGGAAGCTTTGGAAAGGGTGCAGAGGAGATTTACTAGGATGTTGCCTGGTATGGAGGGAAGGTCTTATGAGGAAAAGCTGAGGGACTTGAGGCTGTTTTTGTTAGAGAGAAGAAGGTTGAGAGGTGACTTAATTGAATCATATAAAATAATCAGAGGGTTAGATAGGGTGGATAGGGAGAGCCTTTTTCCTAGGATGGTGACAGCGAGCATGAGGGTCATAGCTTTAAATTGAGGGGTGAAAGATATAAGACAGATGTCAGAGGTAGTTTCTTTACTCAGAGAGTAGTAAGGGAATGGAACGCTTTGCCTGCAACGGTAGTAGGTTCGCCAACTTTAGGTACATTTAAGTCGTCATTGGACAAGCATATGGACGTACATGGAATAGTGTAGATTAGATAGGCTTCAGATCGGTATGACAGGTCGGCACAACAGAGGGCCGAAGGGCCTGTACTGTGCTGTAATTTCTATGTTCTATGCTTCAATGGTTTTACGACTAAAAATTGTGACCAGTTAATTTGGGTTTACATCTGTGCATAAAGATGTTTTAATTTATATTATTTGTATAATTACTTCCCAAATAATATGTGATCTTTATTGGTTTTATTTTCTCAGTATTACCATATTTCATACTTTTGTTCAAATTCATTTGCAATTATTTGCCATTTTGCAAGTTTTTTTACCATTCGTGATTTGTTGCAACCCTTTTCTAAATTTATACAGATGATTGGGCCTCATTGGGGGGGCATGTTTATTGCCTATCCTCAATTCTCCTCAGGAGATGGTAGTGAGCTGCCTTCTTTAAATGCTGCAAACCATTTGTTGTCAGTACACCTACACTGCTGTGAGGGAGTTCCAGGATGTTGAGACAGCCACACCGAGGAATGGCAATATATTTAAGAGTCAGGATGGTGACTGTCTTAGAGGGAACTTGCAGGTGATGATTTTCTCATGTATCTGCTGCCCTTATCTACCTAGATCATCATAGTTGTGCATTTGGAAGGTGCTGTCAAAAGTGTCTTGGTAAGCTTCAGCAGAGCTATATGTTGCTACTACCAAGCGAAAGTGGTGGAGGAAGTGAACGTTTATGGATGTGATGCCAGTCAGCAGGCTGCTTTATCCTGGATATTGTCAAGCTCTCGTGTTGTTGGAGTGCATTTATCTAGCAAGTGGGGAGCATTCCGTCACTTCTGCCTTTTAGATAGATGTTGGACAGACTTTGGGAGTGTAGGCATCGAGTTACTCACTGCAGGATTTATAATCTCTGATCTGCTGTTGAAGCCACTACATTTAAATGGCTAGCACAGTTCGGTATCTAGTGGTAACCCTCTAGAATACCGTTTTGTGAGGAATTTAACAATAGTTGTTGTTGCTTCGATCATTGTCTGGCATCTTTTTCGCATGTATTTTCCTTGTGATTTGTCAGCCTAAGCCTGGATACATCATGCTGCAGATGGACATGGCTTTACTACCCGAGGAATCCCAGTAGTTGCTGAACACTGCACAATCTTCAGTGAACATCCCCACCTTTGGCGTAATGATGGCAGGATGGTTACTGATGAAGCCGCTGAAGATAATAGGGCTTAGAACACTAACCCATGCATAGTTTACTTTGGAGTGAAGATTACTCCAACCAGCAGAGCATTTTGTCTTCAATTCCTACTGACTCTAGTTTTGCAAAGGTTTGTTGATGTCACACTTGGTCAAATGCAGCCTTGATGCCCAAGTTAGTCACTCTCACCACCTCTCCTCTGCCTCATGCCTCTTAAGTACTGACCTTCCTCCCTATCCGCTAAATTTCATTTACAAAATTAGAAATTGTCGTCATTTCAAAAGTTTAAATATTTAATACAAAAACTGTTAAATTATGCTTCTCGTGCAATTTTGAGGGACTTTCAACCCTGTCCACTCAGAACACCTACCCTCTAAATTCTATTCTCTTCATTCTGTCTTGTAAAGTTATCCATTCTGTTCCCAGTCACCTGACTCTGCATGCTGTGTCGTTAATTAGCCATAATCTGGTATCCTATCAAAGATCTTTTGGAAATCTAGATAAATTCCATCTGCTAAGTATCTCTGGTCACCATTTTTCCGATGCCCCTTCAAAGAATTCAGCGAGATAGATCAAGCGACACAGTCTTTCACAGATTAAACATTATATTTTGATGTTGGGACAATGTTTCTATTCTTTCTTTTGATAAGAATTCTATTGCTTTTTTTTCTCCCTACTGCTGATGTTAACAAGATCATTAGCCAGCCATTTTCAATCTGACAATGAGGTAAGTCCTCAAAGCAGGGATCAGTCCTTGGCGGAGACTGGGGAACCAGTAAGCACTATACATCTAGCACTGTGCGGATTTCAGGCCTACTATTACAGGGACTTACTTCAGAGCTGGGAGCAATCGGAAGGCAGAGACTTGAGAACCAAAAACATGGGATTCAGTGTTTGAAAAAAAACGAAGTGAGACTTCATAGGAAAGAAGTAATCTGATTGGTCGGTGAGTAATCAACATTAGGGGCTGTGTTTAAACAACTGGAGCTGTTGTGAAATTTTATTCTAGTCTAAGAGGTTAATTGTAAATTTGAGGTGTCAGGAGAGGCCAACTGAATGGAATGTGCAGCTTGTCACATAGGGAGTTCTGAATGCTGCCAGTGTCCTAGATGATCCCATATGTAGGAAGTACTCCCAAACTGCAGAGGGTAGAGTTTCAAGGCTCGGAGCTTAAGCAGCAGTTGGAGGCATGGTGGCACATCCATGAGGCTGATAGCATGTTTAGAGAGATGGTCACACTGCAGCTCAAAGGATTGAGGAAAGTAAGGAATGGTGACCACCACACAAACCAGAAAGAACAGGCAGGTAGTGTATGAGATCCTGGGGTGCCACTCACTAAATCCCACTCATCTTGGAAGATGATGAGGGTACTGTACCTCAAAAGGTATGCAGTCAGAGCCAAGCTTCTGGCACCAAGAGCAGCTTATCTGCACAGTGGGTGAGAAGGGGCCTCAATAGTGATAGGGGATTTTTTTTTACTCAGAAGAGTAAATGCACACTTCTGTGGTCAAAGACCTGACTCCAGGATGGTGTGTTGCCTCCCTGATACCACAGTCAGGAATGTCACTGAACGTCTGCAAGGCATCCTAGAAGGGGAGGTAATCAGTTAGCAGTTGGGGGACGCTTTGGTATCATTGGTATGATCAAAGTGAGGAATGAGGTTTTGCACCAAGAATTCAGGAAGCCAGGCAGTAGATTAAAAAGCAAGACCTCAAAGGTTGTAATCTCTGGACTACTTCTGGTGCACCATGCTAGAGAATATAGAAGTAGGAAAATAGGACAGATTGCTAAGGCTAACAAAGTGTGAAGCTGCATGAACACAGCAGGCCAAGCAGCATTTCAGGAGCACAAAAGCTGACCCTTCATCAGACAGGGGGTTGGGGAGAGGGTTCTGGAATAAAAAGGGAGAGAGGGGGAGGCGGACCAAAGATGGAGTGAAAAGAAGATAGGTGGAGAGGAGCATATAGGTGAGGAGGTAGGGAGGGGATAGGTCAGTCCAGGGAAGACAGACAAGTCAAAGAGGTGGGATGAGGTCAGTAGGTAGGAAATGGACGTGCGGCTTGAGGTGGGAGGAAGGGATGGGTGAGAGGAAGAACAGTTTAGGGAGGCGGAGACAGGCTGGGTTGGTTTTGGGATGCAGTGGGACGAGGGGATGAGCTGGGCTGGTTTTGGGATGCAGTCGGGGGTGGGGGGGGGGGGGTGGAATTTTAAAGCTTGTGAAGTCACCTATATGATACCATTGGGCTGCAGGGTTCCCAAGCGGAATATGAGTTGCTGTTCCTGCAACCTTCGGGTGGCATCATTGTGGCACTGCAGGAGGCCCATGATGGACATATTGTCTGAGGAATGGGAGGGGGAGTTAAAATGGTTCGTGACTGGGAGGTGCAGTTGTTTATTGTGAGCCGAGCGGAGGTGTTCTGCAAAGCAGTCCTCAAGCCTCCGCTTGCTTTCCCCAATGTAGAGGAAGCCACACCAGGTACAATGGATACAGTATACCACATTGGCAGGTGAACATCTACTGTATCCAGTGTACCCAGCATGGCTTCCTCTACATTGGCGAAACCAAGCCGAGGCTTGGGGACTGCTTTGCAGAACACCTCCGCTCAGTTCGCAATAAACAACTACACCTCCCAGTCGCGAACCATTTTAACTCCCCCTTCCATTCCTCAGATGACATGTCCATCATGGGCCTCCTGCAGTGCCACAACGATGCCACCCGAAGGTTGCAGGAACAGCAACTCATATTCCGCTTGGGAACCCTGCAGCCCAATGGTATCAATGTGGACTTCACAAGCTTCAAAATTCTCCCTCCCCCCACTGCATCACAAAACCAGCCCAGCTCATCCCCAAACCAGCCCAGCCTGTCTCCGCCTCCCTAACCTGTTCTTCCTCTCGCCCATTCCTTCCTCCCACCTCAAGCCGCACCTCCATTTCCTACCTACTAACCTCATCCCGCCGCCTTGACCTGTCCGTCTTTCCTGGACTGACCTATCCCCTCCCTACCTCCCCACCTATCTTCTATTCTCGCCATCTTTGGTCCGCCTCCCCCTCTCTCCCTATTTATTCCAGAACCTCTCCCCATCCCCCTCTCTGATGAAGGGTCTAGGCCTAAAACGTCAGCTTTTGTGCTCCTGAGATGCTGCTTGGCCTGCTGTGTTCATCCAGCTTCACACTTTGCTATCTTGGATTCTCCAGCATCTGCAGTTCCCATTATCACAGATTGCTAAGGAGCTAGATCAGGGGACAGTGTTTCAGGTTCTTGGATCATTGGGACCTCTTCTGGAGCAGGGGTGATCTGTACAGGAGGCTTGGGTGGCACCTAAACTGGAGGGGAACCAATATCCTCCCATGGAGGGTCACTAGAGCTGCTTGGGAAAGTCTGAATTAGGCTAGTAGAGGATTGAAACCAAAGCAGCAGGTCAGAAAGTGGAGGGAAGATAAATGTTATAACCAGTAACCAGTAAGTCTGAAAAGAAGGACAGGCAGTGGCAGGTTAATGAATACATTAGGGCTGATGCATTGAAGTATGTTTATTTTTCAATGCAAGAAGTATTATGGGTGAGGGAGATGAGTTTAAAGCCCAGATCCGTACATGGGACTATGATGTTGCAGACCATACAAACATCTGGTTGGGACAGCGACAGGACTGGCTGTCAAAATGTTCCAAGGTTTTGTTGTTTTATATGAAATAGTGAGGAAGGTAAAAGAGGTGGAGGAGTTGCATTACTCATCAGGGAGAATGCCACAGCTGCACTCAGGGGATAGGCTGGAAGGCACATCCACTGAGACAATATGGGTAGTGCTCAAAAAATAAGAAAGGTGCAATCACTCTGATGGAGTTACACTGTAGGCATCCCAACAGTCACGAGTACATTGAGGAACAGATACTTGGCAGCTTACGGAAAGATGCGAAAACCACAGGGTTGTCATAGTGGTGATTTTAATTTCCCCGATATTGATCCGGACTTCCTTATAGTAGGAGGCTTAGGTGGGGCAGAATTTGTTAGGTGGATCCAAAAGGATTTCTTGAAACAGTGTGCAGATAGTCCATGTGGAGGAGGGGCCATACTGGACCTTGTATTGGAAAATGAGCCTGGCCAGGTGACTGACCTGGATTGCATTTTGGAAAGTGAGTGATCACATCCCGTTAAGTTTTAAAGATAGCTATGAATAAGGATAACGCAGGACTTTGCGGGAAAGTCCTGAATTGTGGGACGGCAAATTATGTCAGTGTTAGGCAGTGCCCGGAGAAGTAGAGCAGCTGTTATCAGGCAGGTCCACACTTGACATGTAGGAATTGTTTAAATGTGTACTGATCAGAGTTCAGAACCACCATGTTCTAGTGGGGAGGAAGGACAACAATGATAAGGAATTGACCTTTGGATTATGAGGGAGATTGCATGTGTTTTCTTTTTGACTAAACCCACTATGTTTAGAAAGCTAAAATCGGACAAGGTCCGTGAGGAATATAACAGAGCACGGAACACAGAACAATACAGGGCAGAACTGGCCCTTCGGCCCTCGATGTTGCGCTGACCTTTTAACTAATCTAAGCCCCTCCCCCTACACTATCCTGTCATCATCCATATGCTTATCCAAGGACTGTTTAAATGCCCCTAATGTGGCTGAGTTAACTACATTGGCAGGCAGGGCGTTCCATGCCCTTACCACTCTCTGAGTAAAGAACCTGCCTCTGACCTCTGTCTTAAATCTATCACCCCTCAATTTGTAACTATATCCCCTCGTACAAGCTGAAGTAATCATCCTCAGAAAAAGACTCTCACTGTCTACCCTGTCTAATCCTCTGATCATCTTGTATGTCTCTATTAAATCCACTCTTGGCTCCTTCTATCCAATGAGAACAGACCCAAGTCCCTGAGCCTTTCTTCATAGGGCCTGCGCTCCAGGCCAAGCAACATCCTGCTAAATCTCCTCTGCACCTTTTCCAATGCTTCCACATCCTTCCTGTAATGGGGCAACCAGAACTGCACGTAATATTCCAAATGAGGCCGCACTAGCGTTTTGTACAGTTGCAGCATGACATCACGGCTCCGGAACTCAATCCCTCTACCAATAAAACCTAACACACCATAAACCTTCTTAACAGCACTATCAACCTGGGTGGCAACTTTCAGGGATCTATATACATGGACACCAAGATCTCTCTGCACATCCATACTACCAAGAATCTTTCCACTGGCCCAGTGTTCTGCCTTCCTTTTATTCTTCCCAAAGTGAATCACCTCACACTTATCCATATTAAACTCCATTTTCCACCTTTCAGCCCAATTCTGCAGTTTATCCAAGTCTCCCTGCAACCTGCAACATTCTTCCACACTGTCCACCACTCCACCGACTTTAGTGTCATCTGCAAACTTACTAAACCATCCACCTATGCCTGTATCCAAGTCATTTTTATAAATGACACACAACAGTGGTCCCAAAACAGATCCTTGCGGCACACCACTTAGTGGCCTGACTCCAGGCTGAATATTTTCCATCGACCACCACTTGTTGCTTTCTTACAGAAAGCCAGTTCCCAATCCAAACTGCTAAAATCTCCCTCAATCCCGTGCCTCTGTATTTTCTCCAATAGCCTGCCATGTGAAACCTTATCAAAGGCTTTACTGAAGTCCATGTGGACCACGTCAACTGCCCTACCCTCATCCACATGCTTGGTCACCTTCTCAAAAAACTCAATGAGGTTTGTGACACATGGCCTGCCCTTGACGAATCCATGCTGACTATCTCCAATCAAACCAGTTCCACATTTCGATTGTCCCCATCCCCTGCATTTTGCTAACCCATTCTATGCCTCCTAAGTCTTGCCTAATCGCATTATAATTGCCCTTCCCCCATCTATAACTCTTGCCCTGTGGCATGTTCCTATCCCTTTCCATCGCTAAAGTAAACATAACCAAATTATGGTCACTTCGCCAAAGTGCTCACCTACTATTAAATCAAACACCTGGCCTGGCTCATTACCAAGTACCAGATCCAGTGTGGCCTCCCCTCTTGTCGGCCCTTCAACATACTGAGTCAGGAAACCCTCCTGCACACATTAGACAAACATTGATCCATCCGACATACTAGAGTTATAGCATTTCCAGTCAATGTTAGGGAAGTTAAAGTCTCCCATAATGACCACCCTGTTCCTTTCACTATAAAGAAAGTAGGAAATAATTAGAGCATGAAATTAGGAGAGCAAGAAATAGCCATGAAATGTCCTTGGTGAGTGTGGTTAAAGAGAATCCCAAGGCATTTTATATTTTCATTAAAAGCAACAGGATAACTAGGGAGGGGGTAGGACCACTCAAGGATAAAGGAGGGAATTTGTACTTGAAGACAGAGGATAGGGACGAGATCCTAAATGAGTACTTTGCATCGGTATTCACTGAGGAGGACATGGGTGTTAGTGAGATTCGGGTCAAGCAAACTAATATGCAAGGGCATTTTGAGGTCAAGAAAGAAGTGGTTTTAGGCTGTTGAAGAACATGAAGGTGGATAGATTCCCAGGGCCTGATGGGATCTACCCCTGGTCATTGAGAGAGGAAAGAGAGGAGACTGCTAGAGCATTGAACAAGATCCTTGTATCCTTTCTAACCACCAGAGGTGCCTGAATACTAGCAAACAGCTAAGTTGTTCCTCAGTTCAAAGAGCGTAATAGGAATAATTATAGGAAATTATAGATCAGTGAGTCCCACATGCGTAGTTGGAAAGCTGTTGGCAAGAATTATTAGGGATATGATTTGCGTGCATTGGGAAAAGCATGATCTTGGCAGGCACAGTCAGCACAGCTTTGTATAGGGCAGATCATGTTTTACTAATTTTGTTTTTTTTGAGGAGGTGACAAGCGTGGTCAATGAGGATAAGGCAGTAGATGGTGTTTATTTGGATTTTATTAAGGCTTTCGACAGGGTCCCTCATAGTAGGCTCACTGAAAAGATTAAGACGGTGATTTGGTCATTGGATTCAAAATTGGCTTTCCCATAAAAGGCAGAGGGTAGTGTGTGGAAGTGATGAAAGTTTTTTTTCCCGGCTAGAGGTCTGTGATGAGTGGTGTTCTGCAGGGATCCATACTAGGACCTCTGTTGTTTGCAATTTATATAAATGATTCAGATGAAAACATTGATGGGTGGGTTAGTAAGTTTGGAAACAAAGATTGGGGGAGTTCTGGACAGTGTGGAAGGTTGTCAAAGGATACATTGAGATAGCGACCAGTTACAGATACGGGCAGAGAAATGGCAAATGGAGTTTAATCCGGGTAAGTGTGAGGTGTTACACTTTGGGAGATCAAATGTTAAGGTAAAGTATATAGTTAATAGCAGGACCACAAATAGCAATAATGTAGCGGGATCTTGGGGTTGTAGTCCATAGCTTCCTGAAAGTGTCCACACAAGTAAATAGGATTGTAGAGGAGGTATACGGATTGCTTTCCTTTATTGGTCAGGGCATTGAGTACATGAGTCAGGAAACAATGTTACAGCTTTATAAAAATTTGGTTCGGCCGCAATTAGAATACTGCATTCAATTCTGGTTGCTATACTACAAAAAAGATAAGGAGGCTTTGGAGAGGATGCACAGGACGTTTACCAGGATGCTAACTGGTTAGAGGGTGAGCTATAAAGGAGAGGCTGAAAAGACTTGGGTTGTTTTCTCTGTAACATTGGAGGTGAAGGGAGATCTGATAGAAGTTTACAAAATTATGACAGGCATAGAGGCATAGATGGGGTTGACAGTCAGAATCTTGTCCCCCACCAGAATCGAAATGTCTAATACTCGGGGCATGCATTTAAGGTAAGAGGGGGAAAGTTTAAATAAGGTGTGAATGGCAAGGTGTTTTTGTTACACAGAGAGGTGGGTGCTTGGAATATGCTGTCAGGGGTTGTGGTAGAGGCAGATATAATAAGGGCCTTTTAGATAATCACATGAATAAGTAAGGAATGAAGGGATATGAACTATGGGCAGGCAGAGGAGATTAGTTGGAAGTCAATTCTCCGCTAACTTTGAAGTTTACCTATTATTTGGAATCAGACCACATATACATGCAGAAGTATAATTTATTTGGGTAGAACATGACATGCAGCTAGCACTGTAGCTCAAGTTTGCTAGCTCTTCACTGTTTCAGCATGGGTTAGTATGTCAAAAATTTTGTTTTCTTTATTCATTCACAGGTTGAGGGTGCTGCTGGCCAGGCAGCATTTATTGCCCATCCCTAAATTGCTCAGAGGGCAGTTAAGAGTTAACCACATTGCTGTGGGTCTGGAGTCACACGTAGGCCAGACGCAGTAAGGATGGCTGTTTCCTTCTCTGAAGGACACTAGTGAACCAGATGGGTTTTTCAGACAATCAACAATGGATTCACGCTCATCATTAGATTATTAATTCCAGATATTTTATTGAATTCAAATTCCACCATCTGCCGTGGTGGGATTTGAAACCAGGTCCCCAGAACACTATCTGGGTCTCTGGATTCATAGTCCAGCAAAGTACCACTAGGCCTGTTGAATCTGAATGTTTTAATCCCAAAATTATTAAGTTTTTTTCTGAGAGAATGCCACCTTAATTGCTACAATATTTTGTAACTATTATGCTGGTCACTGGAATATTTGTGCTATAACAATAACAAACATTTTAGCAGATTCAGTGCAGGTCATCATAATACAGTCGTTGAAATTTCCTAGTATTATAAACATTGAAACACATTTAGATCACAAAGAAAAGCCAATCTGAGAAAATATCATTTGGCCCTACAATTAGAACTCCCAGCTGAACATAACACCGTCTATACCTGGTATCTTGGTTGCAAATAGTTAAATACATTAATCATCCTGCTACAGTATCATGTTATAATCTGTTCTGACTTTTTTTTTGCTGGTTGAGGTTGCATTAACTGTTTCGTATCCATTGCATACAAAGAAGAGAATGCCAGATTGATAAACACAAATGTTTGATTATGGAATATTTGTGTCTTTGAGTCTCTCAGTAGTTTATTTTTCATATAAATCCACAAAAAGCCGAATTGTTTTAGTTAGAGTTGCTTTCTCTTCCCTTTATTTTTCCTTTCCCTCCACTTCCCTACTTTCATTGCATTTTGTAGTGTACGTTTATCTTCCTTTTGACTGATAAAAGTTGTGGCTTTCAATCAAATGAAATCTGCTCTCCTAATGGAAAACTTATAAAATAAAAGACCATTTAACTCAGGTAAGATTTATTTTCGTGGGTGGAGGATGGAGAGCTATCAGGAATGTGCAAAAGATTCTGCCACAGAAGCAGTAGAATACATCTTATTTGTACTCATCAAACAGTAGCAGCGCGAGCGGGAGCTTGGAGCAGGAGCCTGTCGGGAAGCCGGTGAGTCACTGTTTTTGAATCTATAAAGAGCTTACCTCGAGTGCTGGTGCCTTCCATTTCTGGTTGCAGCAGCGGGAGCTTCGAGCAGCCGGTGAGTCACTGTTTTTGAATCTATAAAAAGCGTACCTCGAATGCCGGTGCCTTCCACTTCTGGTTGCAGCAGCGGGAGCTTGGAACAGGAGCCTGTTGGGAAGCCGGTGAGTCACTGTTTTTGAATCTATAAAGACCGTACCTCGAGTGCCGGTGCTTTCCACTTCTGGTTGCAGCAGCAGGAGCCTGTCGGGAAGCCGGTGAGTCACTGTTTTTGAATCTATAAAGAGCTTACTTCGTGAATAGGCGGAGGTACGCTGAGCAGCAGCCGACACGGGACTGGTGAGTGAGGTAATATATTTGTGTGGTTGCGTTACCTGAAACACTACCCGGGTAGTGTCTCCCACCCATCCTCCTCCTCTAACCAGGAAAAAAAAGGTTTGGTGTGCCTGATTGGTAAGGTAACAAGTTTATTTTTTATTTTTTTTAAGTCTTGGGAATTTAGAATAATGGGAACGGAGGTCAGGGCAGTTGCATTCCTTCTGCAGAATGTGGGAGGTAAGGGTCACCACTAGTGTCCCTGCTGACTACATCTGCGGGAAGTGCACCCAACTCCAGCTCCTTGAAAACCGCGTTAGGGAACTGGAGCAGGATGAACTTCGGATCATTCGAGAGGCGGAGGGGGTTATTGAGAGGAGTTACAGGGAGGTAGTCTCTCCTCAAGTACAGGAAAAAGGGTTATGGTCAGGGGACGGAAAGGGAACCGGCAGGCAGTGCAGGGATCCCCTGTGGCCATTCCCCTCAACAATAAGTATACCGTTTTGGACACTGTTGGCGGGGGGGGGGGGGGACTTACCAGGGGATAGCAGTGGGGCACGGGTCTCTGGCACAGAGTCTTGTCCCTGCTGCTCAGAAGGGAAGGGGGAAGAGGAGCAGAGCATTAGTCATTGGGGACTCCATAGTTAGGGGGACAGATAGGAGGTTCGTGGGGACGAGAGAGACTCACGGTTGGTGTGTTGCCTCCTAGGTGCCAGGGTGCATGATGTCTCTGATCGTGTTTTTGGGATCCTTGAGGGGGGGGGGGAGGGGGAGCAGCCGCAAGTCGTGGTACACATTGGCACCAATGACATAGGTAGGAAGAGAGATAGGAATTTAAAGCAGAAATTCAGGGAGCTAGGACGAACGGAGTTGTTGTCTCTGGTTTGTTGCCCGTGCCACGTGCTAGTGAGGCGAGGAATAGGGAGAAAGAGAGAGAGAGAGAGAGGAGTTGAACACGTGGCTACAGGGATGGTGCAGGAGGGAGGGTTTTGGATTCTTGGATAATTGGGGCTCTTTCTGGGGTAGGTGGGACCTCTACAAGCAAGATGGTCTTCACCTGAACCAGAGGGGTACCGATATCCTGGGGGGGAAATTTGCTAAAGCTATTTGGGTGGGTTTAAACTAATTCAGCAGGGGGATGGGCACCAAAATTGTAGTTCAACTATAGAAAAGGTTGACAGTAGGGTGTTCCGAAATTAAGTTTCAGGGAAGCAAGATGGCACCGGCAAGCAAGAAGTTGGTTTGAAGTGTGTCTACTTCAATGGCAGGAGTGTCTGGAATAAGGTGGGTGAACTTGCACCATGGGTTAGTACCTTGGACTTTGATGTTGTGGCCATTTTGGAGACATGGATAAAGCGGGGACAGCCATGGTTGTTGCAGGTTCTGGGATTTAGATGTTTCAGTAAGAACAGAGAAGATGGTAAAAGGGGCGGAGGTGTGGCATTGTTGGTCAAGGACAGTATTACAGTTGCGGAAAGGATTTTTGGGGACTCGTCAACTGAGGTAGTATGGGCTGAGGTTAGAAACAGGAAAGGAGAGGACACCCTGTTGGGAGTTTTCTATAGGCCTCCGAATAGTTCCAGAGATGTAGAGGAAAGGATAGCAAAGATGATTCTCGATAGGAGTGAGAGAGACAGGGTAGTTGTCATGGGGGACTTCAACTTTCGAGATATTGACTGGGAACACCATAGTTCGAGTACTATAGATGGGCCAGTTTTTGTCCAGTGTGTGCAGGAGGGCTTCCTGACACAGTATGTAGATAGGCCAACAAGGGGCGAAGCCACATTAGATTTGGTACTGGGTATTGAGCCTGGCCAGGTGTTAAATTTGGAAGTAAGTGAGCACTTTGGTGATAGCGATCACAATTCTGTTATGTTTACTTTAGTGATATAAAGGGATAGGTGTATACCACTGGGCAAGAGTTATAGCTGGGGGAAAGGCAATTACGATGAGATTAGGCAAGATTTAGGGAGCATAGGATGGGGAAGGAAAGTGCAGGGGATGGGCACATTAGAAATGTGGAGCTTATTCAAGGAAAAGCTCCTGTGTGTCCTAGATAAGTATGTACCTGTCAGGCAGGGAGGAAGCTGTAGAGTGCGGGAGCCGTGGTTTACGAAGGAAGTGGAATCTCTGGTCAAGAGGAAGAAGGCTTATGTTTGGATGAGATGTGAAGGCTCAGTTAGGGCACTTGAGGGCTACAAGGTAGCCAGGAAGGACCTAAAGAGAGAGCTCAGAAGAGCCAGGAGGAGACATGAGACATTGTTGGCGGATAGGATCAGGGTAAACCCTAAGGCTTGCTATAGGTATTTAAGGAATAAAAGAATGACGAAAGTAAGATTAGACCCAATCAGGGATAGTAGTGGTAAGTTGTGTGTGGAGTCAGATGAGATAAGGGAAGTGCTAAATGAATATTTTTCAACAGTATTGACTCTAGAAAACGACAATGTTGTCGAGGAGAATACTGAGATACAGGCTACTAGACTAGGTGGGATTTAGGCTCACAAGGAAGAGGTATTAGAAATCCTACAAAGGGTGAAGACAGAAGTTCCCTGGGCTGGATGGGATTTATCCTCGGATCCTCTGGGAAGCCAGGGAGGAGATTGCCGAGCCTTTGGCATTGACCTTTAACTCGTCATTGTCTACAGGAATAGTGCCAGATGACTGGAGGATAGCAAATGTGGTTCCCCTGTTCAAGAAGGGGAGTAGAGACAACCCTGGTAATTATTGACCAGTGAGCCTTACCTCAGTTGTTGGTCAAGTGTTGGAAAATGTTATAAGGGATAGGATTTATAATCATCTAGAAAAGAATAAATTGATTGGGGATAGTCAGCACGGTTTTGTGAAGGGAAGGTCGTGCCTCACAAACCTTATTGAGTTCTTTGAGAAGGTGACCAAACAGGTAGATGAGAGTAAACCGGTTGATGTGGTGTAGATGGATTTCAGCAAGGTGTTCGCTAAGGTTCCCCACAATAGCCTATTGTACAAAATGCGGAGGAACGGAGATATAGCAGTTTGGATTGGAAATTGGCTTGCTGAAAGAAGACAAAGGGTGGTAGTTGATGGGAAATGTTCATCCTGGAGACCAGTTACTAGTGGTGTACCGCAAGGGTCGGTGTTGGGTCCACTGCTGTTTGTCATTTTTATAAATGACCTGGATGAGGGCATAGAAGGATGGGTTAGTAAATTTGCAGACGACACTAAGGTTGGTGGAGTTGTGGATAGTGACAAAGGATGCTGTAGGTTGCAGAGAGACATAGATAAGCTGCAGAGCTAGGCTGAGAGGTGGCAAATGGAGTTTAATGCAGACAAGTGTGAGGTGATGCACTTTGGTAGGAGTAATGGTAAGGCTAATGGTAAGATTCTTGGCAGTGTAGATGAGCAGAGAGATCTCGGTGTCCATGTACACAGATCCTTGAAAGTTGCCACCCAGGTTGACAGGGCTGTTAAGAAGGCAATACAATGTTTTAGCTTTTAATAATAGAGGGATCGAGTTCCGGAACCAGGAGGTTATGGTGAAGCTGTACAAAACTCTGGTGCGGCCGCACTTAGAGTATTGTGTACAGTTCTGGTCACCGCATTATAAGAAGGATGTGGAAGCTTTGGAAAGGGTGCAGAGGAGATTTACTAGGATGTTGCCTGGTATGGAGGGAAGGTCTTACGAGGAAAGGCTGAGGGACTTGAGGCTCTCATTCGAGAGAAGAAGGTTGAGAGGTGACTTAATTGAAACATATAAAATAATCAGAGGGTTAGATAGGATGGATAAGGAGAGCCTTTTTCCTAGGATGGTGATGGCGAGCACGAGGGGGGTAGCTTTAAATTGGGGGGTGAAAGATATAGGACAGATGTCAGAGGTAGTTTCTTTACTCAGAGTAGTAAGGGAATGGAATGCTTTGCCTGCAACGGTAGTAAATTTGCCAACTTTAGGTACATTTAAGTCGTCATTGGACAATCATATGGACGTACATGGAATAGTGTAGGTTAGATGGGCTTGAGATCGGTATGACAGGTCGGCACAACATCGAGGGCCGAAGGGCCTGTGCTGTGCTGTTATGTTCTATGAATAATGTCTGGAGAACAGAACAAATTGCATTTCTTCAGGACACTGTTTAGAATGGCCAGACCGTAAAATAATGACTATATGCCAATTAATTTAAAAACAATTGTAACACATTAATCCAAGTACCAGAAGTTGTTCTGATGTGCTGTTGTAATTCCAGGCACACTATATTCTGAAATCCTCTACAGTAAACATGGAATATTTAGGGCTTAAAATAAGAACTTGTTAATGAAACAATGTGAGCTCATCTTCATTGGTATCTCAATAACAAAATATTGCAGGCCTTTAACCTTTAGCAGCTAACAACGATCTCATGTTGATTTTAATGCAAGTCTTCACACAGCATTCAAATTATTTTCAATATGTTGGAGTGGCTTCATTTATAAAGTCTGTGGGCACTTCTTTTGGAGGGCCTTTTGATTGGAAACCTCCACAGTTGATTATTTGAGCATTGATGCAATATTGTGGCAATGTCACTGCAGCAATGAACAAACCAGGGCACTGACCACAGTTAAATTATGCTGGAGTCATGAATTACGTGGATAGAAATAGGCTATTTGAGACTGCCAATGTAACTTCAGTTCATTCTACAATGAGGCTGATGATTATCAATTCCTTTACTGAACAAAAGCAAAACTGAACAAATGTCATCTGGCAATGGGCAACATTTGCTCATAATCTAGAGTGTCGTCAGCCAGGCTTGCAGTGTTGTGCACCTACAAGTTTGAAATCTACATACATATTGTTCACTGCAGGCAGGTAGAATTACACACTGCACTTGTTTCAATGCAACACAATAAGTTACAGCCATACTCTTAATTGTTGCTGAGATGTGAACCAAAGTCAACCTGCCTCATTTAAAATTTATACATGACTTGGCAGTTAACTGGCAATCATTTTCTATCATCATTTTCCATAGCAATATCTTTGCCATTCAGATCTGCTTGTCAACAAGCCAGCACTCTCCATTCATATTGTATAAATGTTGGTTCTCCTTTTGCACTGATGTTTCTTGCAAATTGCCCTGATGTGTGAAGATGTAAACTTTCAACAAAATGTGTCATTTTTCAGAAATTCTACAGTTCTGCACTACCATGCAGCTATAAAAATATCTGGCTGACAAAGAGATCTGAATTGTAGAAATTTGGACTAGTCTGAAATCATTGATTCCCATGACATACAAAGACATTCCTGCTATAAAAAGGCAGAAAGCCTTTTGTCCAGGCTGGATTTACTACTGAGGATATAAGGAACAATGAATGTTCTGAACGTAAAAGGCTGGCATGCATGAGACATAGATAGGACATTGAAAAAGAACAAACTTGGAAAGCTGAAACATCATTTCTCTTTCTGTGGTTGCTTATTTAGGTTCTATACAACTTGAGTCAAGAGTTTCTTACAATATATATTCATTACTGTGACAGCACTGTAAATGACAAATGAGTAAAAAAAAACAGTAATGTTCTCCGATATTAAATTCAAAATAATATCCTTTTGCCTTATTTACAAATTTGTTTTATTTGCGATTATAGGACAGATTAAATCTAATTTAATGTTTTCATATTCTTGTCTGATATCTTTTAATTTATCATTTCAGATTGTGTTGGATGACTATGCTAGCACAAATACTTCACTTTAAATTGGTTTGGAGGTTCAAATCCCTCCTGGCTTTCCATTCAGATACTTTGGAGACTTTTAAGTGACTCTTGGATAGGCACATGGAGAATAGTAAAATGTAGGATATGCAGGGTAGATATAGATCTTAGTAGGATAGTAGGTCGGACAACATTGTGGGCTGAAGGGCCTGTACTGTGCTGTACTCTATGTTCTATGTTCTTAAAGTTATCAAAAAAGGCATGATTTTTAACATGTTCAAAAAGAATGTGGGCTAAAGAATTGACACACAAATAGTGCAGTACTATCTTTGATCCACGCTACTTTCAAGCACAGAATCCAGTGGGATTGCAGGATCAGTGAATAGGGCATCAGATTCAAAATGTTTCTCTTCAGACAATATAAATTTGAAAGGGTAACATGTACAAATGCATGCTGGCAGATGTGTCACAGTGATGTCACAGCTCTAGTGATCAAGACGCCAGGTTAAATGTTCTGGGGGCATAGGGGAAATTTGAATTAAATTTTTAAAATTCCAGGTATAAAAAGTTGACCTAATGGCAAGCATAACCAGGTTGATTGCCATACAAACCTACCTGGGTCATGAATGTCCTTTAGAGAGGGAAATCCGCCATCTTGCCTGGTCTGGCCCACGTAATTCCAGACTCATAATAATGATTAATTTATTAAAGAAGTGTCATATCAAACTCAAAAGCATCTTTGTTTCTCCACAGATGCTACCAGGCCTAATTTTCTCCAGCATTTTGTTCTTATTACCTAATTTATTCATTAACCACTCAATAAAACTAGCATGCATTTCTTTAGAAATAGAAAGTCAAATGTATTTTTACCTGTTTGATCCATATTCTGGTGGTGACTGATATCTTAGGATTGTTGCTTCTTGTCGAATTGCTAGAGTTCCAGGATATGGTTTAAGCAATTCCTGAGGATTTGGAGAGTGAGAGTCATTATAAAAATTCGCAAGCTCATGAGATTGATTAAGCATCGGCAACATTTGTTTGGTTTTAAAAGGATATTCTGGTGGAGGACCTCTTGGATCCACACTCTTTGACAGGGTTTGAATAGATTGTTGTCCTCTATTTTTGAAGGCTTTATTTGTTTGTTGGGAAGGGAGATTGTTTTTTGAGGCAGGAAGATGTGACTTTACACCATTCCTTTCCAGAGAAAGTTGCATTAAACGTTCACTAAGAGAACGAACATGACCTTGTTTAAGTTCTTTTAATGCTTCATCCTTGTGTATCTGCCCAGAGCTTACTCTGTTAACTGTAGGTCTCCCCTCAGTTTTTGTTTTTTGATTAGTGATCCCTGCAACATAGAAACTAGTGCCAACCAATGTTTGTTGCAGCCCTCTAAAGAATTGAGACTGTGCTTTGGCTTCCTCATAGGTTGGTAGTTCTTCAATACTCTGCTGAGCTAGAGTGACCTGTGCCTGCTTCTCCATCACACCGTTGTCCACCTGATTTTCTTGCCCTTGAGGTTCTTGACGTGCTGACTGATGGACCATTTGTGGATCTTCTTGCATGAGGTTTTCTGAGGACGAGTGTGCGCTCCCACTGCTGTCGTTTGGCCCAGTGTTCACTGTGGCTTGCTGTTGTATTGTCAGTAGGGTCATGTTCTCATGTGGATTTCCATGTCTTAAATGCTCTTGAATTAGGCGTTGCAAAACTCTTCCCGTTGATGCTTCTTCTGAACCTCTCATTTCAAATTTTGGAGTCCCAATGAGGTTCTGAAGAAGTTGGCTGAAAAGTACCTCTTTGCCTAGAAAACAACATGCTTGTTAAAAAATTTATGTACTGTTTATCTTAAATGTTTAATTAAATATAAAATGTATTGATATGGACTGTGCCACATACAAGCATGAGGAAAAGATATTATTTAACTGCTAAGTACATTGACATGACCTAATTGGACTGTCTAATTATTGACCACATTGTTATTTATGGGATTTGGTTGTGCAAATGTTGGCTACTATGTTTTCCTTTTTTACAAATGTATCTGCACTTTAAGAGCACAGTATTTCATTGGCTGTAAATTATTTTGGGGCTGGAAGGCATCTTTGAAAAAAAAATGAAGCATTAACTTTCTGCAGGCACCTCAATAGAGACCAGTTCTGTATTGTTTCCTTTGACACCTAATGCATTGTGAAACATTGGAAAACATTACCCTTAGCTCACAAGACCATTTACCAAGCCTATCAATAAATATTTCAGTATGAAAAGTAAAGTGAGAAATTCAACTTGAAAATAAACATGTATGCATTCTTTTATTTTATGTAATTGAACTTACAAGTTGATTAAAAACTGCCATTACAGATTAGTGGTAGTTCAATTAGGACACTGGTTCAAAATGTCTATGAAACAATCATAGTTGAAAATAATTCATGCAGATCACAAGGCCATAAGCAGATAGTAACCAAAATACAATTTTAGTTTAGTGAAAAATTAAAAAGAAGAAAGGTACCTTCTTCCTTTGCATTAATTTCTTCTGTATTTAATGGGAAATGCTTGGGATACAATTCATGTTACCTATAAAATCCTTGTTCATACAGATATTCACTTTGTTCTAATAAACAGAGTGGTGTACCCGGGCAACGTTCATCTTGGGGATCTGAAAATGAGGAACCAGATGTATATGACGTAAAGGTTTTAACCTAAATATTTACTGAGCTACTGTTATACTTCATTGTACAGTTGAAGCAAGACGTCGCCTCTTCTGCACTCTAATCCTGTTGCAATGAAGGTCAACATACCACTTATCTTCTTCATCACCTATTGCACCTGCAAGCTTGCCTTCAGTGACTGGGTGTCCTAGAACACCAGATCTCATTGCACCTCTCGCTTTCTCAGTCTATCACCATTCAAATAATCATCTGTTTGCCTGTTTTCACAACTAAATGTGCCTGCCTTTTTCTTAAACTTACCAAAAGCACCCATCCATCACATGGGTATCTCAGAAACCGTTTTCATGAGCTTCATAGAGAGCAGCATTAGGGTCCATTGCAACTGTGTTGCTTTACATTTATTACACCATAAAAGACCAAACAGTTTTTCAGTCTGTCTCAGTAACTGGTCAGCAGCTCACACCAGAGTACTTTATGTACGGAATGACGGTAGAAGGTATGCATTAATCTTTAATTTGCTCTAAGTAAGCGTGTTTTGACAGTGTTTTTATTTTACTGCTTTAAGCTTCCTGTTTGGGTGACTGTGAGAATGCTTTTATGTGATTAGTTACTTGGACAATCTGTTGACATTATTCCAACTTCAAGCTGAGAATCCCCCAGCAAAGATTATTGTAATCAGTCACAATATCACTGAAATAGGGTCGAGATGAAATTTTCCCTGCTGACTACCAACTTCAGGCCATTTAGTTGGGAGATGTCTAGTCCTAGACAATCAGCCAGAAATGCCTGAAACGGGCCCTCAACTTAAGTTGCAAATATGGAGATAAATTCACAAAGGTATTCAAATCCAATCATGGTTCTTTTTCCTAAGAGCTGAGAAACATACTGAAAGGTGGTTTCAAAAGAAGAATATGTATACAATTTGAAGTTATCAGGAAAAGTGAAACAACATCAAAAAATATAAGATGTACATAATATTATATTACTTCATAGAGACAAATTGAACTAAGCAGTTCTGTGAAATAAGACTTTGTATCTCGCCTTGGTTTGGGCAGTGGTTTCACGGTTTACCTTAAAGTGTACATAGACAAGTCAGAGCACATGAAAGGCATGACTATCCAGTTCAAATCACGTGACACAATGCCACTGTTCTACAACTGGCTGCTGAACTCTATTAGGTAGTATAGGCACGATGGAAATGCAAGGTATTCAAGCCACATGGTGTAGCAACTAACACTGCTTTTATATGAGAACAAAGGCAAAATGCCAAACTTGTCACAACTGTTAGCAGCTACCTGGGATACTAAAGTATACCTATCATAAAGGTGGCATGGTGGCTCAGTGGTTAGCACTGCTGCTCCAGGGACGGGCGCCTAGGTTGCCTTGGGCAACTTTCTGTGTGGAGTTTGCACATTCTCCCTGATTCTGATCAGTTTCCTTTCACAGCCCAAAGATGTGCAGGTTAGGCAGATTGACCATGTTAAATTGCCCACATTGTCCAGGGATAGGGTGGGATACTCTTCAGAGGGTCGGCATGGACTTGATGGGCTAAATGGCCTGCTTCCACACTGTAGGGATTCTATGATAAAAGACATTCAGAGTTGGAGGATAAAGTGACAGCAGCAATATGTGGAAAATGTCCAAATCAAAAGAAGCTGAGCTTGCAGTAACAATGGCAAAGCTCAAAGGAGAAAATGAAAGAGGCACTTTCAAGTTTAGGAAGAGATGATTTCAGTGACTAAGGTAGGAAGAAAATTACAGAACTGGAACATGATGAACGCAGATTGCAGGAACAGCAGAAATTATATACATTTGTGGTTAATGCAAAGAAGAAAGAGAACCATTGTGCTTTTGAGCTGGCAGAAAAATTTGTTACTAGCTACACTGAACTTAGTTCTTGCCCTTTTTTAGAAAATAATCAAACCTCAATACAAATTTCCAAAGAAGAAAGTTACATTGAAAGAACTGACATTTTTCCAACTAACATTCTCAAAGAAACAACAAGAAAAAGACTAGTATTTGTACAACATTTATAAGGAGACAGCTGCTCTTCTGTGTCAATTCTGCTCATATCACGGATGGAGATAGTGTAAAACCTGCCATTGTTCAGGATTATAATTTTACATCAGAAGTGCGAAAGTAGAAATTTATATAACTCCTGAAGATACATTCTTGCATTTGCAGGGAACTGGTTTTCCTGCTCAATATTTGGGAGATTCAGCTGAAAAGCAAAAACAATTAACAGATTGTCAAGGCCTTTAAAACTAAGGACCAGATGTACAGAAAAAGATCCCACTGCAGGATTATGAAGGTCTTAAGCAATTCAGCCTATTTGATCATTTCATTGTTTCATAGATACTGTAAATTCAGATTTCCTACATGGTTACTGTGTGAATTCTGAGCTTTTCCTGTCCAAAATCCATTTCAATTTCTTGCTTTTGCCTTTCAGGTTCCATCTGGTTTTATGGTTAAATACAGACAATCATGCATGTTCTATATATTTCTGGAATTCTGGGCTGTTAAACTTATACCCAATCATTTAAATAAATTTTAGCCAACATAGCCACTCATGCTTATTATTGTTGAGGAGTCAGAGACTGTAACGTGATACAAAATTACAACTAACATGGACACTTGCAATTAGCTCATTCAGAACATTAACATCTACATGTATAAACGTTACACTGTCTAACTGGAAACTTGGAATGTAACAGCTGCCTTGACAATTAGGGGTGTTCAACAGATGTTTCTGGAACGCTATTCAACATGAACTACACTGTTAATCACTCAGGAGGTTGGTTTGAAATCAAACCCTCCTCCTCCATCACCTCCACTATTAGCTTGTTTGGGTTTCTTTTCCCATTTTCTTATTTAATGCTAAGCACTTCAATAATAGGCTGTGGTTATGCCATGCAAATGAACATAGCATAATTTTAGGACTACAATCTGTATAGGGAAAACATTAGAATTTATTACTAAAGATGTTGTTACAGGACACTTGGATAAATTCAAGGTTATCCAGGTACAGCCAACATGGTTTTGGCAAAGGAAACCATGTTCAACTAATTTTGGGGTTTTTTTGAAGAAGTGCCTTTGTAGCTTGTGCTGCAAGAATGGATGTGTTATATTTCTAGAAGGCATTTGATTAAAGGTGCCATAAAGGTCATTGCTGAAAATAAAAGCTCATGGTATTGGGGACAACATATTAGCATGAACAGATGATTCAGTGGCTAAAAGGAAGCAAACAGTGAGAAATAATAGGTCTTTTTCAGCTGGTACGATCTCACAAGTGGTCTTCTACAGAGGTTGGTGCTGGAGCTCCAATGTTTTACAACTTACGTAAACAATTTAGTTGAAAGAATGGTGGTATGGTAGCTAAGCGTGCTGATGACAAAGCTAAGTAGGAAAGTCAGTTCTGAAGAGGACACAAGAAGCCTACAAAATGATACAGATATTTTAAGTGAATGGGCAAGGAACTGGCAAAGGGACTATCAATGTGGAAAAAATGAAATTGTCCATAAATGGCAGAAAATAAAAAAACTGAAGCATATTATCTAAATGGAGAGAGCTCTGAGATGCAGAGATCTGGCTATCGTGATGCATGAATCACAGAAGGTGAATATGCACGTTCGGCAAGTAATCAGAAAAGCTAACAGAATGTTATAGTTTGTGCGGGAGATTGAATACAAGATTAGGATGTTTGTACTTGAGTTAAACAGAGCACTGGTGAGACCTCATCTGGAGTATTGTGTACAGTATGGGTCATTATACTTATCAAAGAAGGTTGACATATTGGAAGCAGTTCAGAGATTTACTTAAGAGTCATAGAAATGTACAGTACCACACAGAAACAGACCTTTCAGTCCAACTCATCCTGCCAACCAGATATCCTAAATAAATATATTTGCCAGTATTTGGCTCATATCACTCTAAACTGTGCCTACTCACACACTCATCCAGATGTCTTTTAAATGTTGTAATTGTACCAGCACTATCATTTCCTCTGCCAGCTCGTTCCATACATGATCCTCTGGGTGAAGATGTTGCCCCTTAAGTCTCCCTTAAATCTTTCCGCTCTCACCTTTAGTTTAGGACTCCCCTACTCTGAGGAAATGACCTTGACTATTCACCCTATCCATACCCCTTGTGATTTTTTTTTAAACCTCTATGAGGTTTAGATGCCTTTGATGCTCCTGGGAACACCGCCTCTACCTATTCAGTCTCTCTGCATAGCTCAAAATCTCTAATCCTGGCAACATCCTTGTAAATCTTTTCTGAACCTTTTCAAATTTAATGACATCTTTTCTACAGCAGGGAGACCAGAATTGAATGCAGTATTCTAAAAGGGACATAACCAATGACCTGTAGAGGTGCAATATAACCTCCCAACTCTTACATTCAATGCTCTGACAATAAAGGCAAGCACACTAAATGCCTTCTTCACTTCCAGGATGATCTGCGACTCTACTTCCAACAAATAATGAACCAGCATTCCAGGGATCCCTATTTGGCATCACTCCCCAATAGCTTACCATTACATGTATAAGTCCGGTCCTGATTTTCCCTACCAAAAGATACTACCTCACATTTATCTGAATTAAACTCCATCTGCCACTCCTTGGCCTATCTGAGGTGTCATTTTACCCGGAGGTAAACTTTCTCGGTGTCCACTACACAACCAATTTTTGTGTCATCTGCAAATGTACTAAACATTACTCCAAAGTCACATGCAAATCATTTATATAAATGGCAAAAAGGAGTGGACCCAGCATAGATCATTGCAGCATACTGTTGATCACGATCTCCAGTCTGAAAAGCAACCCTTCACCACCACCCTCTGCCTCCTACTTTTGAACGAGTTGTATCCAAATGTTGTATTCCAAGTGATCTAACCTGGTTAACCAGTCTACCACATGGAACCTTGTTGACTGCCTTACTGAAGACCATGTAGACAACATCCACCGCTCTGCCTTCATAATCCTCTTTGTTACTTCTTCAAAAAGCTAATTCAAGTTAATGAGGTATGACTTCCCACACACTAAGCCATATTGACTATGCCAAATCAGTCCTTGCCTTTCCAAGTAAATGTAAATCCTGTCCCTCAGAATCTCCTCCAACAACTTGTCTACTACTGATGCCAGGCTCACTGGTCTATAGTTCCCTGGCTTTTCCATACCACACTTCTTAAATCATTCACCACATGAGCCAACCTCCATCTTCCATGGCCTCACCCATGACCAACAATTCAAATATCTCAGCAAGGGACCCAGCTATCATTTTCCTTGCTTCCCAAAGTTGTAGGGTACACATGACCAGGTCACGGGGGTATATCCACCTTTACGTGCTTTAAGATATCCAGCACCTCTTACCTCTGTAATATGGTCGCTATTTATTTCCAAGTTCTCTAGCTTCCATACCGTTCTCCACAGGAAACACTGATGTGAAATGCTCATTTAGTATCTCCCCCATCTCCTGCAGTTCCAAACATTGGTGGTATTGCTGATCTTTAATGGGCCCTGTTCTCTTCCCACTTACCCCTTTGTCCATAATGTATTTGTATTAGCCCTTTGGACTCTCCTTAACCCTATCTGCCAAAGCTATCTCGTGTTCCCTTCTTGCCTTTCCCTTTTAAATATACTCCTGCTGCCATTATCTGCCTCCATGGATTCACTCAATCCCTACTGTCTACACTGACATATGCTTCTTTCTTTTCTTTACTTGGCTAGAAAGAGCAAATTGCCTTTTGCATCCTCAGGAGTTTAAAAGCAGAGATGGCTGAATTGAAATGTACTAGGTACTAAGGGGACTTAGCTGACTGGATGTAGAAAAGGATGTTTCCTCTCATGAGAGGATCAAGATCCTAGCGGTCACAGTTTAAAAATTAAGGCTGACCATTTAAGAGAAATGAAGAGAAATGATTTCTGAAGTTTGAGTGTCTTTGGAATCCCCTTCCTCAAGAGGCAGTGGATGCAGAGTCCTTAAACATTTTTTATGGTCTTGATTACAAAGGTAATGAAAGATTATCGGGATATGCAGGATATAGAGTTGGAGGTTTAAAATTAAATCAGCCATGATTTTAGTGAATGTTGGAGTACACGCAAAGGGCCAAGTGGTCTACTCTGTTCCTTATTTTGGTGTTCATATTATGGAATGAGCATGGACTAACGATGATATCAAAGCAATGACATTCAAGCAAAAGACTGATATTTGCGCAATGGCTACCATTTGGGTTTGTTACTTCAGGAGTCTGTCAGCATCCATTTATCTCTGTTGACTATTTGTCTTATTTTGTTTAAATAATCCTCTCCATTTCACATTAAAGACTGACCAGAATACAGTTTTGCTTTGCCTAATTTACCTTTTTCAAACTTTTCTTTCAGGTTACTGAATACAAAATTTAATTTATAAAAACCTTTTATCCAGTTTCAGCCGAAAACAATAGCCAAACTAAACAAGTTGTTTGCTGAATTTTGTAGTTAGTCAGAATACTCAGATCTGTACAATTACAGCTGCTGAAAACTATCACTGGAAAACAAACAACACATCATAGATGAATGAAACTGAATCTACAACTTCGAAAATTGGATTTAAATCATCACTTTAGGAGGCTAAGAGTGTTGTTAATATGGAGGAAGAATTTAAAATCAAAACAATATTGATAGACTTGCAAAATATGTATCAAAATAGAAAATGAACTTTAACTTTTATAAGACGATAAAGAGCTAGGGATACAGGTGCAGAAGACATCAGAAGTGGGGACAATAAGGCAAAAAAAACACTAGCATTCATTCCTAGATGGTTAGAATTAAAATGCAGACAGGTTGTTTGACTTACATAGAACATTGGATGGATCACACTTGGAGTATGGTGCACAATTCTGGTTTCTGTATTATAAGAATGATATGTGGAAAGGTACAAGAAAAATTAACAAGAATGCAACCAGAATATAATGTGAGAGTATAATTATCAAGAAAGGCTGAACATGCTGTGGCTTTTTCTCCAGTGAAGGCCTGAGTGCTGACTTGGAAGAGGTCTCTAGATTATAAAAGGTATGACAGAGTAGCTATAGAAAAAATGTTTTCACTTGGACCAAATCCACAACTAGAGGTTATACACATCAGTCAGACACTAATCAATCCACTATGGAATTAAGAAGGAACTTGATTATTCACAAGGGCTAGGAATGGAAACAAACCATCACAAGGAGTTAAAACAAAGTGCCCGAGAAACTTAGCAGTTCAGGCAGCATCACGCCATAGATGCTGCTAGACCTGTTGAGTTTCTCCCAACACTTCATTTTAGTTTTCAGATTTCCCTTATCTACAGTGTTTTTTTTATTTGCAAAGAATAGTTGAGGCATACACTGTCACATGTGAGTAATTAGAGTAAAGCTAAATAAGCACATTAAAGTGAATAAATAGAAGGATGTATTGATAGAGCTGGATAAAGAAGGTGAAAGGAGGCTAGTGTGGAATATCAGTTCAGGTATAGATTATTTGGACTGGATTGTGCCATAGTCTTATTGAATGATAGAGCAGACTTGAGGGGCTGGATGACCTAGTCCTAAATTTCCTTATGTTATTCATGTTCTGTAAACTATGTACTGAATATTTTGTAGGAGTCTGTGTCCAGAACTCTTCCACCAATATAGTTAACAGATTACTACAATTTTGGTCCCAAAGATTTGAATAAATGCAGTAATGTAGACACAGAACTATATAGCACAGGAATGGGCCCTTTGGCACAACATCGTGAGTCAAACATGGCACCAAATTAAACTATTCCCTTTTGCTTGCTCTTGGTCCAGATCCCTCAGTTCCTTGCATATTCATGTGCTTATCTAAAAATTTCTTAAACAACCTATCATATCTACCTCCACCAGCAATCTTGGCGGCGCATTCCAGACTCCCACTACTCACTGTGTAAAAAGCTTGCCCTTCATATCTCCTTTCAACTTACCCCCTCTAACCTGAAATGACTGCCCCCTAGTCTTAGAGAGTTCAACTCTGGGAAAAAGATTCTGACTGGCAATCCTATCTATGCATCTCATTTTTATAGACATTATTCAAGATTCACCTCAGCCTCTGTTACTTCAGAGAAGACAATGTGCGTTTTTCTAGCCTCTCCTATAATTCATACCCTCTAATCCAGGCAGCATCCTAATAAACCTCTTATGCACCCTCTCTAAAACTACCATATCCTTCCTGTAATGTGGTGACCAGAATTGAACACAGTACTCCAAGTGTTGCCTAATCAAAGTCTTATAAGGCTGCAACACCTCATCCTGACTCTCGTACTCGATTCCCCAACCAATAAAGGCATGCCATGTGCCTTCTTCCATAGTGACTGTTACAGATCAAGGAAGTTCCACATTGAATCATTAGTCCTTATACTGTTCACTAAATTCAGGCAGTGCTGTAGCAGTAGCACTAAAATCCCTAGTGGCTTTCGTCTGGGGGCAGGAAAAGAAAATTTTGACACCTCCTCCAACCACGATGAGGAGTGCATGTAGAGAATGTGTGAAAATAGTAGTGATGGGAGTAATTACAGTAAAAAAAGTTACACAGATGATAACAAGGTGTAGAGCTGGATGAACACAGCAGGCCAAGCAGCATCAGAAGAGCAGGAAATCTGACATTTCGGGCCTAGACCCTTCTTCAGAAGGACCCTTCTTCAGAAAAGAAGGGTCCTTCTGAAGAAGGGTCTAGGCCCCAAATGTCAGCTTTCCTGCTCCTCTGATGCTATTTGGCCTGCTGTGTTCATCCAGCTCTACACCTCGTTGTCTCAGATTCTCCAGCATCTGCAGTTCCTATTATCTCTGCACAAATAGTAAACTAATGGAATATATGAAAATTGTGCAAGGTCATCCCTGTTGAAGTTTTCTCACTCTTTGTAAAATGGATACTGATTAAGAAAAAAACTATAATACAGTCTTGATAATATAAAGGCACAATTCCTGAACATTACTCATCAGTTAACTTCAAACTCAACAGAACACAAAATAGAAGGATCTTAGAGAATTAGGTGATGTGCTAGCATAGTACAAGTTTGTATTCAGTTCAGAAAGAGGACTAGAGTGTCACTGTTACACCTAACATGATCCGAGTCTAAGGTAACATCAATTTAGTTTCACTCAAGTTCCAAGGAAGTTAAGGCCACTGCAGAAATCAAGAAACACCACAGTCCGAGACACAAAAATCTCTACTCTAAGCAGTTAACTTCACCGACAATGTCATCTCACTCTATTTCTGCTGGTCAGCATCTCTGTTACATCCCTTGAAAGATATCACCTCTGACAAACAAATGATTGCCACCACGACTGGTTCACTACTGCATTTTTGTTTTGGCTTTCTATGCAAGAATAGACTAAAGTACATTGAGGTTAATGCTCAATGTTGAAACCGCATTTTCTTAACTTCATCGAAAACTGAAGGGGTTATATTTTCTGAAAATACTGCCAACTTTGCATCTAAGTGAAAATTGAGAAGTTTCCCTCAGTTTTCCTACTATCAAGGAATTAGAGTATAAATAATCTTATGCTGCAGTGTTGATCGTTTTTTTCTGCTAATTAAAAGATTTTAACCCTCGCACAATAATGCTGTTTGCAATTACATTACCATTTTGTATTTTAAAAAATTAAGATATTGAACACCTTCCTTATACTTCACTTACTAGCAGGGACACATCATTCGTTTGTGGACAGTCATTTTCCAGATATTCCACTGTACTTCTGAAACTGTCCACTTAGAAACACATAATTGGATTTTAGGTGTACAGGTATGTTACAGACAGATAGAGGTATGCAACATTGTTGATGCATCAATTTGAAAAAAATTTCTCAAACACCTTTGTTATCAGTCAGGGCCATTTTGCTGTGATATTTTGTTTATTTGAAAGAAAGAAACAATTTAATTATTTACGGTGAATTTTTGCACTCAGACAACAAATGTCTTTTTGGGAAAAACATTGCATGTACTCTCAGAGCGGAGTTTCCTCTACACAATATATGTAATAAAACAGGAAATCTATTTTATAGAAATAATTAAAAATTCAGAATGTGGTGTAGGAAATAGCTGCTTATATACGAATCTCTTATGTTTCCTAAATAAGCTCATTTGTGAAACATACCACCGAACAGGGAAAAATATTTAAAATTGTTAACTGTGACTATATGTTATGTGAGACAAATACCTTGTTATTTTTAAACCCAGTTAATTGAAAACTTTTTCAATCCTTCTAATATCTGTTATATCTAAGAAACTCCAACTCTGTCCTGTAACTGATAAATGTGATGAGTATATGGAGCATTAAAAAACATTTGTGCCATATGAAAAGATACTCAAAACAGCTATATTTTGTACTCTATTAAACCACTTCAAATCCAGCTCTGTTTTGGTACAGAGATAATGGGAACTGCAGATGCTGGAGAATCCAAGGTAACAAAGTGTGAAGCTGGATGAACACAGCAGGCCAAGCAGCATCTCAGGAGCACAAAAACTGACGTTTCGGGCCGAGACCCTTCATCAGAGAGGGGGATGGAGAGAGGGTTCTGGAATAAATAGGGAGAGAGGGGGAGGCGGACCAAAGATGGAGAGAAAAGAAGATAGGTGGAGAGGAGAGTATAGGTGGGGAGGTAGGGAGGGGATAGGTCAGTTCAGAGAGGACGGACGGGTGAAGGAGGTGGGATGAGGTTAGTAGGTAGGAAATGGAGGTGCGGCTTGAGGTGGGAGGAGGGGATAGGTGAGAGGAAGAATGGGTTAGGGAGGCGGGGACAAGCTGGGCTGGTTTTGGGATGCAGTGGGGGAAGGGAGAATTTTGAAGCTTGTGAAGTCCACATGGAAAAATGTCTTGGGTGGTTCCATCCCCACCTTTGTCTGCCTTCCAGAGAGACCACTCTCTCCGTGACTCCCTTGTCCACTCCACACTCCCCTCCAACCCCACCACACCCAGCATCTTCCCCTGCAACCGCAGGAAGTGCTACACTTGCCCCCACACCTCCTCCCTCACCCCCATTCCAGGCCCCAAGATGACTTTCCACATTAAGCAGATGTTCACCTGCACATCTGCCAATGTGGTATAATGTATCCACTGTACCTGGTGTGGCTTCCTCCTACATTGGGGAAACCAAGCCGAGGCTTGGGGACCACTTTGCAGAACACTTCCGCTTGGTTCGCAATAAACAACTGCACCTCCCAGTCGTGAACCACTTTAACTCCCCCTCCCATTCCTTAGACGACATGTCCATCATGGGCCTCCTGCAGTGCTACCGTGATGCCACCCGAAGGTTGCAGGAACAGCAACTCATATTCCGCTTGGGAACCCTGCAGCCCAATGGTATCAATGTGGACTTCACAAGCTTCAAAATCTCCCCTTCCCCCACTGCATCCCAAAACCAGCCCAGCTTGTCGCCGCCTCCCTAACCTGTTCTTCCTCTCACCTATCCCCTCCTCCCACCTCAAGCCGCACCTCCATTTCCTACCTACTAACCTCATCCCACCTTATTGACCTGTCCGTCCTCCCTGAACTGGCCTATCCCCTCCCTACCTCCCCACCTATACTCTCCTCTCCTCTCCATCTTCAGTCTGCCTCCCACTCTCTCCCTATTTATCCCAGAACCCTCTCCCCATCCCCCCTCTCTCATGAAGGGTCTAGGCCCGAAACGTCAGTTTTTGTGCTCCTGAGATGCTGCTTGGCCTGCTGTGTTCATCCAGCTTCACTCTTTGTTATCTCTGTTTTGGTACATACTTGATTCAGTTGCCAATGGAACATATTTCGCATTGGTTCAATCAACTGTTAATTTAACATTGATGAATTCTGTGGAAGTTGGTGCTGCTGGAGAAATGTACCTATTAACGTATATAATACTTCTGTGTCCCTAACCTGTCAGTCACTGCAAACATTTGGTGAATCAAAAATCCTAAGAACTTAATTGGCATACTCACAAACTTTTATAAATGAAGTGGGTTAACTCCAACTTGATTGGGGAGGGATAATGTAGGTTTAACTAATTAACAAGCCAGTGTGTGACTTTTATGAAATCCAGCTAACTGAAATAAAGCTCACACTAAATTGTGGATTTGAACTCTGAGTATAGCTATCTTCTTGCATATTAATAAAAAGACAAGTGAGGGGCTCTTCAGGCATAGTGGTGGTGTCCATGCCTCTGGGCCAGGAGACCTGAAATCAAGTCCCACCTGCTCCAGAGGCATGTAAAAACACCTCTCAAAAGACTGAGTTCAAACTATCTTAACAAGACATATAGGTAGGTGGAGTCAGTTAACTCATTTGCCTTAGAGGTAGTAGGAACTGCAGATGCCAGATCATCTGAGATAACAAGGTGTAGAGCTGGATGAACACAGCAGGCCAAGCAGCATCAGAGGAGCAGGAAGGCTGTTGTTTTGGGCCCAGATCCTTCTTCAGAAGTGGAATTTCTGCATTTCTGAAGTAGGCTCTAGGCCCGAAACATCAGCCTTCCTGCTCCTCTGATGCTGCTTGGCCTGCTGTCTTCATCCAGCTCTGCACCTTGTTAACTCATTTGCCTTGATGGCTAGTTTATGATACTAAACGTAGCTAACAGTGTGGGTTCATATCAGCTGAAGTTACCATGAAGGACTCCCCTTCTCAGCCTCCTCTCTCTCGAAACGTGGTGACCCTCAGGTTAAACCACCATCTGTCATCTCTCTCTAATGACAGAGCAGCCATATGGTCTGGTAAGACTATGGTTTTTTTTTAAATCTCTTAAAATGTAAGGTCATGACAAGTGATAAATACATAGAACAAATGGCCTTCGGAAACAGTAATGGCAAACTGAGTCACTATGTTTGAGTGGTAAGCAGATAGTCTCTCTTTATGCCAAACTTCTGAGAAATATAACAAATAATGTACACCAGTCTTAAATGTTTGTAATTAGTCAGGACATGGAAGTCTCTTTCAGTCAAATAAAATGCCTATATTTCCAATGGTTAATTGTTTATATATTTCTGCATGGTAGGTAGGCTTCTGATTTCACCACCTACTTGTTCCTTCATATTATTGGAGTGATGGGGTGGAAAAGCTAATAGTCACCCAACCTATTTAATTGGATACTTCTCTGTCCCCTTTGAAAATACAACTTGTGGGGACAGGTAATATCCAGCAAAACAGCTGAGGCTGAATCTGAGTTTCATAGGAGTTTTACAATAATTTTCTGGCTTTATATTCAATGCTTTTAATTCATAAGGTTCAGAATTGCATATGCTTTTTAAATCATCTCCTCATACCACCCCACCATCATCAATTTGTGCAAACGCACCCTCAGGCATCTCTGGTCATGAACACGCTTTTCAATTGTTCACTTTTATTCATATTGTCTTTCCTCAGTCTTAGTATCAAAATGTAACACTTTGCGTTCACTAGGGCAAACTGCATCTAGTGTCTTCTCATTGTACCAGCTTGTTTGTCCTCTTGAAATCAAGCACTGTGTCCTCACAATTCACTAGACATCTAACTTTCATCATTTGTAAAATGCTAAGCAAAATATTCTAGTTTCAAATTTCTTGAATTCTACCACAATACAATAAACACTATCGTTAAGGGGTCAAATTTGATGTTCGCATCAAAACATGGGCAAGATGAAAAAGGGTCTAGGCCCAAAATGTCAGCTTTCCTGCTCCTCTGATGCTGCTTGGCCTGTTGTGTTCATCCAGCTCTACATTTCATTATCTCAGATTCTCTAGCATCTGTAGTTCCTACTATCTCATGGTCGAGATGACATAGTTTTCACCAGACATGCATAATAAGACTTGTCAGCATTGTAGAATTATTGGGAAGTCCTAGTACTCACACATTTTCAGGACTGGACGAAGTTGAAATACACACAGTCTCGCAAGTTGGCCTCTTGAGGTAAACTACTCATTAGAAATAAAATGAGTGTTCAAAGAGATTTGTGATATTAAGCATTATTAAACTATTGGTTTTCACTAAACTACACAGTTCTTTAGTATTTGACCGGCATTGCTTGTTTATAAATTATCAGCATTGGAGACGGTCAAAAGCTGGAATGCAAATAAATTCAGCAGGAAATTCCTGATAATAAAATCTCCATAAATAATTAAAAGTGGCATCATATTGATGGAGTGGATCAATACAATAAAATGGTGTACCACAAAAGGGTGACTCTTCAAAGACTACCAATCTCAAATTAAAAGTATTATACCTCAAGGATCAGTGCTGGATCCCTCCTTGTTGGTATATATAAGTAGGTGTGTAGATGACACAATGATTGGCTAGATGGTTAATAATGAGCAAGAAGGCCTTAGGTTACAAGAAGATATAGATGTGTTGGTCAGATGGACAGTTTAGTGGAATTTAACATTAAAGGTGTGAGGTGAGCACTTTGGATGAACGAACAAGAGAAGGGAGTATTCAATGAATAGTTCGGCACTAGGACACTCAAGAGGAATTAAGGGATTTTAGCATGCTTATCCGCACATCCCTGAAGGCAGCAGGACAAATTAACAGGGTAGTAGGACATTAAGAAAATGAGAAGAAATGTGGGACACTTATAATTTATGCCATAACTGACAACAGTAAGAGCAAAGAGGCCATGTCAGAGGTAACAAAACTTTGGTTAGGCCTCAGCTGGAATACTCTATGCAGTTCTGATAACTGCACTAATAGGAAAGATGTGATTGCACTGGAGATAGTGCAGGGGAGATCGAGTAGGATGTTGCAAAGATTCTAGCATTTTGGCTATGAAGAGAGGCTGCATAATCTTGAACTATTTCCTTTAGATCAGAGAAGGCAGAGGGAGGACAACACCTCATATTCCACCTCAGGAGCCCACAGCCTGAAGGCCTGAACCTAGAATTTGTTACTTTTAAAATGTCCCCATCCTTGGCCTCATCGCATGTCCAACTCTCTCTCTCATCTCCACCTCCTTGACAGGACACCTGTCCATTTCTTCCTCACCTGTCTGCCTCAATCTTCCCACTGACCAATCCCTACTACCCCCTACCTGCATTTACCTATCACCATCTCAATTCACCTCCTCTCCCCCAGCCCCACCCATCCTCTCTCTCACCTCCTTTACCCGGCACAACCTGTCCACCTTACTCCCCACCTATCCACCCCACCCTTCCGACTGACTAATCCCCACTACTCCCTACTTGCATCTACCTATCACTATCCCACCTATCTTTTCCCATCCCCAGCCCTCCTCCTTCCATTTATTTCCCCGCTCCCTTCTCCCTTCCCAGTTCTGATGAAGGGACCCGAACTGAAACATTAGCTTTCCTGATCTCTGATGCTGCCTGACCTCTTGTGTTCCTCCAGTTCCACACTGTGTTGACTTTGACTCCAGCATATGCAGTTCTCGCTATCCCCAAGGCTGAGAGAGGTAATACCCATTGACTTCTCCTTTCCTCCAGATACTGCCTGGCCTGGCTTGCTGTGTTCTTCCAGCCTTCTGTTTGTTTACCTTGGATTCCAGCATTTGCAGTTTTGTCTCTAACTAAGGCTGAGTGACGGCCTGATTGAGGTGTATAAGATTACGTGGATAATGGACAGTATGGTTAGAAAGCAGCTGTTTCCATCATTTGAAGGGTCAATAATGAGGGAGCATAATTTTAAAAGGTGAATACTTAGAGGGGATTGAAGGGTGAAAAAAAATCACCCAGAGGATGGTAGGAACCTGAATGTGTCATTGTAGAGGTGGCAAACCTCGCAGCCTTTAATAAAAGTTATATGGATGTGCAACTGAATTGTCGTAACATTCAAGGCTATGGACCAAGTGCTAGAAAATGGGATGAGTGTGAATTGGTCGACACACACGATGGGTGAAAGGTCTCTTCTGTGCTGTATGACACCAAGACTCCATAACTACCTATGAGAAAGGAAACATTTTAGGCAGTGCAATTGACGTTGTATGCAAGCCTTAAAAGTTTTGATGAGGAAAACTTAATCTCTGAAACAGACAAATTATCAACACACTCAACTGAAAAATATAGTACGTACAAAGTCGGACAGAAACGAAAAAGTGAAAGTAAGTTAAACACAAGAATAGTCCTTTAATATATTTAACCTTTATTGTACTTAAAACAAATGCCACTCATCAGCTTTTGAATTTTTACAGGCAAACCTGGTATTTGAGCAAGTTTTTAAGGCTGATGAACAACTTTAAGCAATTTTATTTGGTGCATGCAGTATGCACACGTGTTGGGGGGTAGGGAGGCAGGGGTGATGCTGGCAAGTCGGCTGGCCACAGTCGTTCAGAAAAGAAAGCCGGGACAATTTTGTGCCTCACCCTCATAGATGTGACCCTCAAGATGCTATTTCATATTTCGGCATTTACATTTCTGGAGGTGGGAAATCATGTCGTGGTCAATTTTCAATAGTCTGCCCTAGCTCAAAATGAATTTGTGGCACAAGGGGACAAACACGGTAAATTTGCCCAGAATTTGCCAATGTAAAAGTCTTTAAGCAGTTACAACAAAAACATATCATAGCAAAACATCTCAAGATGTTTTAGATGAATGTATGTAATCAGTTAAAAACAGACACTGCAATGTGGCTGGAGGTATTAAGGTTGGTGACTAAAAGCTTCAACAAACCAGATTTTCAGGAATACCTTAAACAGGAGAGGCAGGGCATTTAGGGGAAGAGTTGCAGAGTTTAGGGCCAAATGGTTGAAGGTACAAGCAGTAATGGCATGGTACAGGACAAGAGGAGCAGACAGTTCTCAGAGGGTTGTGGGGTTGCAGAAAGTTGCAAAGAAACAGGAGCAATTCATACGTGAACTTTATAAAATAAAGTCAAGGTGCTGGTAGTCTGAATGTCAATGTAGAGCAATTGGTGAGTGATTGCTTGATTAAAGAGAGCACAGTTGAGAATAAGGTCAACACTACAGAGGGTAGAAAAGCAGTGTTCATCTGGATCAGCATTAAAAAAGTTGAGTCTTAAGGTAAAAAAGGTATGAAAGAGGGCTTTGGGAGCAAATGGGCTGAAATAGGCAGAGACAACCTCAGTTGTGGATAACAAGGTGTACAGCTGGATGAACACAGCAGGCCAGTTAGCATCAGAGGAGCAGGAAAACTGACATTTCGGGTCTGGACCCTGCTTCAGAAATGGGGGACGGGAAGGGGGCTCTGAAATAAATAGAGAGGGGGAGGCAATGATAGAAGGTGGAATGACGAGCAAATAGGTGGAGAGAAGACAGACACGTCCAGGAGGCTGGGATGATGCTAGTAGGTAGGAAGTGGGGGTGGGGGTTGGTCAGCTAGGTGGGAGGAAAGACAGACAGGTCAAGGAGGTGTGGATGAGATGGGCTGGACTTGGGATGAGGTCAGAGGTGGGGAGATTTTGAAGCTTATGAAGTCCACATTGAGACAATTGGGCTGCAGGGTTCCCAAGTGGAATATGAGGTGCTGATCCACCAGACTTTGGTTGGCATTGTTGTGGCACTGGAGGAGGAGGACCAGAATAGACATGTTGTCCAAGGAGTGGGAGGAGGAGTTGAAGTGGTTCACGACTGGGAGGTGCAGTCCTTTGTCACAAGCTGAGCATAGGTGCTCCATAAAGTGGTCTCCAAGCCTCCACTTGGTATCCCCCATGTAGAGGAGGCCACATAGGGAACAGCAGATACAATATACCACATTAGCAGATGTGCAAGTGAACATCTGTTTAATTATGGTAGGTTTTCTTGGGGCCTGGGATGGAGTTGAGGTGGGGGGGGGGGGGGAGTCTAGGGGCAGGTGTAGCACTTCCAGTGGTTGCAGGGAAATGTGCCCGGGGATGATGGGGCGAGTGGTGAGTGTGGAGCGGATGATAGAGTCACGGACAGAGCGGTCCATCTGGAAAGCATATAAGGGTGGGCAGGGAAATATATCATAGAACATTACAACACAGTACAGGCCCTTCGGCGCTCTGTTGTGCTGACCTGCCATACCAATCTGAAGCCCGTCTAACCTACACTATTCCATGGAAGTCATATGCTTGTCCAGTGACAACTTAAATGTACTTAAAGTTGGTGAATCTACTACCGTTGCAGGCAAAGCATTCCATTCCCTTACTACTCTCTGAATAAAGAAACTACGTCTGACATCTGTCCAATATCTTTCACCCCTCAATTTAAAGCTATGCCCCCTCATGCTCACCATCACCATCCTAGGAAAAAGGCTCTCCCTATCTAACCCTCTGATTATCTTATGTCTCAATAAAGTCAACTCTCAACCTTCTTCTCTCTAATGAAAACAGTCTCAAGTCCCTCAGCCTTTCCTCATAAGACCTTCCCTCCATACCAGGCAACATTCTAGTAAATCTCCTCTGCACCCTTTCCAAAGCTTCCACATCCTCCTTATAATGCGGTGACCCGAACTGTACGCAATACTCCAAGTGCAGCCGCACCAGAGTTTTGTACAGCTGCAGCATAACCTCATGGTTCCGGAACGCTATCCCTCTGTTAATATAAGTTAAACACTGTATGCGTTCTTAACAATCCTGTCAACCTGGATGGTAACCTTCAAGGATCTGTGTACATGGACACCGAGATCTCTCTGCTCATCTACACTACCAAGAATCTTACCATGAGCCCAGTACTTTGCATTCCGGTTACTCCTACCAAAGTGCATCACCTCACACTTGTCCGCATTAAACTCCATTTGCCACCTCTCAGCCCAGCTCTGCAGCTTATCTATGTCTCTCTGTAACCTACAATATCCTTTGTCACTATCCACAACTCCACCGACCTTAGTGTCGTCTGCAAATTTACTAACCCATCCTTCTACGCCCTCATCCAGGTCGATAATAAAAATGACGAACAGCAGTGGACCCAACACCGACCCTTGTGGTACACCACTAGTAACTGGGCTCCAGGATGAACATTTCCCATCAACCACCATCTTCTGTCTTCTTTCAGGAAGCCAATTTCTGATCCAAACTGCTATATCTCCCACAATTCCATTCCTCCGCATTTTATACAATAGCCTACTGTGGGGAATCTTATCAAACGCCTTGCTGAAATCCATATACACCACATCAACCGGTTTGCTCTCATCTACCTGTTTGGTCACCTTCTCAAAGAACTCAATAAGGTTTGTGAGGCACGACCTTCCCTTCACAAAACCATGCTGACTATCTCTAATCAAATTATTCTTTTCTAGATGATTATACATCCTATCTCTTATAACATTTTCAAACACTTTACCAACAACTGAAGTAAGGCTCACTGGTCTATAATTACCAGGGTTGTCTCTATTCCCCTTCTTGAACAGGGGAACCACAGTTGCTATCCTCCAGTCTTCTGGCACTATTCCTGTAGACAATGACGAGCTAAAGATCAATGCCAAAGGCTCGGCAATCTCCTCCCTGGCTTCCCAGAGGATCCTAGGATAAATCCCATCTGGCCCAGGGGACATATCTATTTTCACACTCTTGTAGGATTTCTAATACCTCATCCTTGTGAACCTCGATCCTACCTAGCCTACTAGCCTGTATCTCAGTATTCTCCTCGACAACATTGTCATTTTCTAGAGTGAATACTGTCAAAAAATATTCATTTAGTGCTTCCCCTAACTCCTCTGACTCCACACACAACGTCCCACTACTATCCTTGACTGGCTCTAATCTTACTATCGTCATTCTTTTATTCCTTAAATACCTGTAGAAAGCCTTAGGGTTTACCGTGATCCTATCTGCCAACATGTCTCCTCCTGGCTCTTCTGAGCTCTCTCTTTAGGTCTTTCCTGGCTACCTTGTAACCCTCAAGTGCCCTAACTGATCCTTCACATCTCATCCTAACATAAGCCGCCTTCTTCCTCTTGAACAGAGACTCCACTTCCTTTGTAAACCACGGCTCCTGCACTCTATAGCTTCCTCCCTGCCTGACAGGTACATACTTATCTGGGACACACAGGAGCTTTTCCTTGAATAACGTTTCTAGTGTGCCCATCCCCTGCAGTTTCCTTCCCCATCCTATGCTCCCTAAATCTTGCCTAATCTCATCGTAATTGCCTTTCCCCCAGATATAACTCTTGCCCAGTGGTATACACCTATCCCTTTCCATCCCTAAAGTAAACACAACAGAATTGTGATTGCTATCACCAAAGTGCTCGCCTACTTCCAAATCTAACACCTGGCCGGGCTCATTACCCAGTACCAAGTCTAATGTGGCTTCGCCCCTTGTTGGCCTGTCTACATACTGTGTCAGGAAGCTCGCCTGCCCACACTGGACAAAAACTGATCCATCTATTGTACTCAAACTATAGTGTTCCCAGTCAATATTTGGAAAGTTGAAGTCCCCCATGACAACTACCCTGTCTCTCACTCCTGTCGAGAATCATCTTTGCTATCCTTTCCTCTACATATCTGGAACTAAATATCCTTGGCAGTGGGGTCACATTGCAGGTGGCGGAAGTGGCAGAGAATGACAGATTTAATCTGCAGGTTGATAGGGTGATACATGAGGATGAGGGGAATTCTGTCTGTTGTTATTGCGGGGAGGGGGTGTGAGGGCTGAGGTGCATGAAACACGTGAGATGCGATTGAGGACATTTTCGACCATTGAGCGGAAATTGTGGCCCTTGAAAAATGAGGACATCTGGGATGTCCGGGAGTGGAATGTCTCATCTTGGGAGCAGATGCGGTGGAGGTGAAGGAATTGGGAATAGGGGATGGCATTCTTGCAGAAAGGTGGGAGACAGGAGGTGTATTCTAGTATCTGCAGGAGTGGGTGGGCTAGAATTAGATACCAGTTTCCAGGTGGTTACCAGAGAAGGAGAGAGAGGTATTGGAGATGGTCCTGGTGAACTTAAGGTTGGGGTGGAAGGTGTTTGTAAAGCTAATGAACTGTTCCAACTCCAAGTGGGAGCATGAGGCGGGGCTGATACAGTCATGGGTGTAACGGAGGAAGGATGTGGGGTGATGCCAATGTGGGGGTGGAGCCAGGTGATGTTGACATGGAGAAGATAAACAGCCAGAAGCTCATCTCCCCGTCAAGTAAAACGTTCAGGTGGCAAACAGGCGGGTTCAAATTGAGACTGTGGCCGTAAAAGATAATGGGGGCAGGGAAGATTCGGCAAAAGCTTCGTGCAAACAGTTAAAGATCCCTTCGGTATTGCTGGAAATACGCACCACTGACATGCTGTCCATGACTGGAAAAGGCTTTAAACAGTGACTGGAAGAAAGAAAAAGTGCGCCGATTTCAATGTATTTAAAAATTTCCTGGCTGCTGGACAGGTGTTAGCATGAAAAGCAGAACGAACGTCAGCCACGATAATGAAAGGACTAGTTTGACTTATTAAGGGCATTTTGCCCCTTTTCGAGCGCAAGGTGATTGCAGACAAGCGGAAAGTTACCCCGATCTTTTCTTTATTGCGAACAGGCCTGTCACAATTGAGACTATTTTTAAAGTACTGTTTGGATATGAACAGTTTCATCGGCAACGAAAGAAATATGGACACTTCAGTGCTTTAGAACTATTTTCACTGACTGTTCACCATATAAACATTAAATGCTGTGACTGTACAGACAAACAAAAAGGCAAAGGAGGGACCGGCTAGAGACACAAATAGCCTTTGGACCAACTCTGAACTTGTTTTCAGCTCCACAATATTAAAACGTTAAGAACTGAAAACGTGGCAGTTTAGAAATCTGGCGTATTATTAACTATTAATAAAATAGTCCCGTGGACTAAAAAGAACCGTCTGTAAGTCCGTGTGTAAATTTACATGGCCACGAGTGAATTTTACATCACAAAAACTGATCATACAAGTCAAAGCCACATATTTAGGACAATTTTCCCTCTCGTTCTTGCAATGATTTACTCAGCTCTTCTGTAATATTACTCGCGTATATTTACGATAAGTTGATGGCAGTTTCTGTTCTAAAATTAAGAACAAAAACAATAACACATGTCGGTGACCTGGCGGCTACCACTTCTTCGCCAGGAGTTTCTCATTCATCAGCCGCCAGACAAGAACAACAGTGTTCCCACTTACTCTAACTTTACATTTGCTCTTTGTAATTGAGCATAACTTTCAATATCCCGAAAGCATTAAGGAGCGCAAAGAACCGCGGAGCCGGAAATCCAAGCAAACTTTCACCACCTTCCTCAAACTTTGCCGTTGACAGTTATTTCTGATTAAGTTGTTACCTTCGGCTGCCTCCTCCAAAAATGAATTTCTCAACCTTTGCTGGAAATTGTAATTTGTGTCAATCCACGTAACTTCCAATTTTCCCGTAAATTCCGCGAAGAGCTGGCAAGGGCAACCGACTGGGATGACCTAAAGGCTAATGCGGGGAAAATGGTTTTAGCCAGAGACGAATGTGCAGCACTAATATCCAACAATCAACCCCATTCACATAGGAATGAGAGGAATGTTAGTGCTTTACCTACATCACCAGAGCGTGGCTCGTTAGGTCCTAGCGCCTGTTCACAACACAACGTTACAGAGTGCAAAGGAGAGAGGGACCGATAAAGTCCGCAAGACTGCTTGTATTATTATAGCAAAGATTTATCAAAAGATCCTAGAAACCTGCACAGAAAGAGTTCTGCACCTCCCAGTCGCGAACCATTTCAACTCCCCCTCCCATTCTTTAGATGACATGTCCATCATGGGCCCCCTGCAGTACCACAATGATGCCACCCGAAGGTTGCAGGAACAGCAACTCATATTCCGCTTGGGAACCCTGCAGCCCAATGGTATCAATGTGGACTTCACCAGCTTCTAAATCTCCCCTTCCTCCACCGCATCCCAAAACCAGCCCAGTTCGTCCCTTCCCCCTACTGCATCACACAACCAGTCCAGCTCATCCCGTCCCCCCACTGCATCCCAAAACCAGCCCAGCCTGTCTCTGCCTCCCTAACCTGTTCTTCCTCTCACCCATCCCTTCCTCCCACCCCAAGCCCCACCTCCATTTCCTACCGACTAACCTCATCCCACCTCCTTGACCTGTCCGTCTTCCCTGGACTGACCTATCCCTTCCCTACCTCCCCACCAATACTCTCCACCTATCTACTTTTCTCTCCATCTTCAGTCCGCCTCCCCCTCTCTCCCTATTTATTCCAGAACCCTCACCCCATCCTCCTGTCTGATGAAGGGTCTAGGCCTGAAACATCAGCTTTTGTGCTCCTGAGATGCTGCTTGGCCTGGTGTTCATCCAGCTTCACACTTTATTATCTTAGAAAGAGTTCTGCCTACTTTAATATATCAGGGGTTTCCAGGAGGGTTTAGGGCTTGGCGGGATAAATCAGGGAGGAACAGTTTCTGCGGCGCTCCAGATACATTGCGGATTTACCTCTGGATAGTACTCCCTGAGGAATTCATTGCTATAACATAGATTATATTTCAGATTTTAAAGAACAATCAGGCCGCAGATTTTTGTAACCATGTCTCGCCATTCTGCAAACTTTATTTACCTTTTTTTCTATTACACTTACACATTCTGGTCTTCCTGCTTTTGGAAAGATATTGTCAAATTTGAAAGGGCTCAGAAAAAATATGCAAGGATGTTGCCAGTGTTGGAGGTTTTGAACTGTGGGGAAAGGTTGAATAGGCTGACACTATTTTCCTTGGAGAATCGGAGATGGAGGGGTGACCTTTCAGAGATAAATTCATGAGTAGCACTGGGTGAATAATGAAGGGCTTTTCCACAGGATAAGACAGTCCAAAGCAAGAGGGCATAGGTTTAAGGTATGAGGGGAAGATTTAAAAGGGACCTACGGGGAAACTTTTTTCACACAGCGGGTGGTGCATGCATGAAATAACTGCCAAAGGAAGTAGTGGAGGCTGGCACAATTACAGCATTCAATAAAAGGCATTTGTGTTAGGATATGAATAGGGTTGAGAGGGTAATAAGCCAAATGCTGGCAAATGGGACTGGATTAATTTAGGATATCTTGTTGGCATGGACGGGTTGGACTGAAGGGTCTGTTTCCATGCTGTACAGCTCTATGGTTCTGTCCCTTCTTTTACTTATTTTATCAAGCTTTCCTTAGAATCCCTGCAGTGTGACAGCAGGCCATTTGGTACATCGAGCCCACACTGATCCTTGGAAAAGCATTCCACCCAGACTCAACCAACCTGTAACCCTGTATTTCACATGGCTAACTATAGGGGTGGCATGGTGGCTCAGTGGTTAGCACTGCAGCTTCACAGTGCCAGGGACCCAGATTCGATTCCAGCCTCAGGCAACTGTCTGTGTGGAGTTTGCACATTCTACCCCTGTCTGCATGGGTTTCCTCCAGGTGCTCCAGTTTCCTCCCACAGTCCAAAGATGTGCAGGCTAGGTGGATCAGCCATGTTTAAGTTGCCCATGATGTTCAGGGGTGTGTGGGTTATAGGAGAATGGGTCTGGGTGGGGTGCTTCAAGGGGCAGTGTGGACTTGTTGGGCCAAAGGGCCTGTTTCCACACTGTAGAGAATCTAATCTAACCCACCTAACCTGCACATCCTTGGACACTATGGGCAATTTAGCATGGCCCATCCATCTTTTGGGCTGTGGAAGGAAACCAGAGCACCCAGAAGAAACCCATGCAGACACAGGGAGAATGTGCAAACTCTACACAGGTAATCCCTCTCTGGGCAGATTTGAATGTGGGATCCTGGCACATGGGTCCTCTGAACCACTGTGTTGCTCTTGGATAGCTGCTTCTTTTAAATTTGCTTATGAGCTTCTTGCATTTCTTCAAATGTGTATCTGTATTTTGTGTTCTCTCCATTTAGATGTGTTTAGCTCCATTCACAGTGCTCTGTTGATTTGTAGAACACAACCTGAATTCTTGTAAACTGTTTTGACAATGCAATAATATGCAGGGAAGGAGATTGCCTCATGGTATTATCACTTGACTGTTAATGCAGAGTCCCAGACAAGTCTAGGCCCGAAACGTCAGCTTTTGTGCTCCTGAGATGCTGCTTGGCCGGCTGTGTTCATCCAGCTTCACACTTTGTTATCCAACATTTTGGGACCTGGGTTTGAATCCCACCACAGCAGAAGGTGGAATTTGAATTCAGTGAAATATCTGTCAATTAATAGGAAAAACTTATCTGGTTCACTAAAGTCCTTTGTGGAATTAAACTGCCATCCTTACCTGGTCTAGCCTTCATGTACTTCAGACCCACAGCAATGTGGTTGACTCTGAACTTCCCTCTGGGCAATTAGAGATGGGCAATAAATGCTGCCTAGCCAGCGACACCCTCATCCCATTAATGAAAAAAGAAAAAGAAATTGCCTTCAAAATAAAAGTCTCATCAGAATCAATCAGGTGTTGAAAATTATTTGCATTTTAAAAGAAAGTTTGGAGAATATATATCGAGAATAAGTTTCAGCTTGTTCTGTTTAAATCTAGAATATGTAAAGAACGTGCTCCTGAGATGCTGCTTGGCCTGCTGTGTTCATCCAGCTCCACACTTTGTTATCTTGGACTCTCCAGCATCTGCAGTTCCCATTATCTATGTAAAGATCAGTAACATTGACTTTTCAGATCCCGCAATTTTCTGTTAGGTTGACACTGTAGATGCAATGTCAATGTAATGGACATTTTACTCCAAGGCTGAACTAATTTGATGTAAATGACTGTCAGACTAAACTGAGATGTACTTAAATGTGGATTTGACGGTGTGGCAATCTGATCATTAATGCAAGAAAACCACATAGAAACGAGGGAAGATCTGTGGTTACACATTGATATTAAACCCATTCTTACCAGAAGTGTCATGGCATGAAAAAAAGCAGAAATTGCCATTGAAGCTCAGCAGGCCTGGTAGCATTCTGTGGAGAGAAATCAGAGTTAATGCTTTGGGCCCAGTGACCCTTCCTCAGAACATCTGAGCTTTTCCAGAAATTTCTGCTTTTGTTTCTAATTTCCAGCATCTGCAGTTCTTTCAGTACTTATTTCAAGTCATGGTATGAAATCCTTTCACAACAATGAAGAGATTGTTGTAAATGTCTGCTTGTTTTGGAGGTGCTTCCTTATATTTTTATATTTTGAATTATTTTCAAGCTCATGCCTTGAAAAAGCATTGAATTCCTTGGTGTTTGCAAGCAGCAAAACAATGGTACCTCCGCTCAAGTAGACATTTGGTTGGAACACAATTTTCCATGTGTGGCTGAATTGCTAATAGTCTCACTTCTGAGTCAGCAGATTCTGGCTTCATTCCAGGGATTTCAGCACAGCAGTCAAGACTGACACTAAGAATAAAGTTTATCATCATCCCAGAGGACCATAGGGCTGCTCTCTCATCAGAGAGAGAGACGGCTAGTGGTGATTTAACTTGAGGGCCATCAAACCTCAAGTGACAGGTGAGGTTGAGAAGGTGTGAACTTCATGGTAATCTTAGGTGATACAGGAATTAAACACGCACTGTTGACACTAATATCAAACTGAGTGGATGCTGTATTGTTCGAGGTGCCACTTTGGATGTGACATTAAACAAAACTCCTCTCTGCTTTTGTTTATTTTTATGAAAATGTCCTTATGACATTAATTAGAAGAAGAGCAAGGGAGTTACCCTTGATGTCTTGCACAATATTTATCCATAATCAGCATTACTACAACAGTCTTACTGCTCATCATCAAATTGCGTCTTGTGGGAATTTGCTGTGTGTAAATTAGCTGCTGAGTTTTCTATTTACAACAAGGACTCTGTTTCAAAAATATCAATGACTGTTAACACTTTAGACTATCCTAAGGTGCTATATGAACATCATTTTCTTAATACTTAGTTGGTTTCTGTTTATGGGAATAGATATTTATCGTTCCTTGGTTAGTAATTCAGTAGGGTAAATTGTCGGCCGTTATAGTACCAGACTGATTTTCTTACATTGAAGTGATTGGTATGTACATTATCAAACTATGGTACACCGTAAATAAGTATACCTATATATATTCTTTTTCCTTTATTCATTCACAGGCTGAGGTGTTAACCCCAATATGTCCTAAATGTAGTACAATACTGGAATAGTTTATTTGCTTGTTAATAGATAAACCCTTAAATTTAATTGGCTATTATGAGTGATCCACGACATAATTACTTTTCTTGCAGTGACAACTTTTCATTTACAGTTTATTAGTTTGCAGTTTTCTTTTGCAATACTAAACCTGATTGATCCAAATTTCTCTCTTTTCTTTAGTATTTTAATTAGGGAATTGTTGCATTTTAAATAAATAAGTTGTTGCTGAATTGAAATGCATTAACGAGTTTTGAGCAGATTTGTATGACACTGATGGTGTTACCTAGAATGGTGACGAAACATCTGAAAACAAACCTTCCAGCTCAGCGAGCAAACTTACATCCTGAAATGCATTAAAATAATGGTTTAGATGACAGCAACTGATTGAATCTATGTTCCTTTCATGGTTGCTGCAAGAATGCTGTACCTTACATCTTCCTGGCGTCAGGAAAACAGCCACTTTGGGTTCGCTGATGAAGCTCTCTGATAAAGGGTCTAGGCCCGAAACGTCAGCTTTTGTGCTCCTGAGATGCTGCTTGGCCTGCTGTGTTCATCCAGCTTCACACTTTGTTACTTTGGGTTCGCTGGTGAGTTAAGCTGCTTAAGTAGCTGTTTATGTACCATCTAAATATGTTATTGGACAGTTGAGAAGGTCACCACGGACTTTCCCATCCTTAACTGCTGAGGTAGCAGAAAGGAAGTGAGTATATCACAGTGGTCTACATTTTTAATGTGGTCGAAAGTCATTTCTAACATTTTTTGGCCTTCACAAGCACCACGAAGAGAGGTGAAAAGGAGAAATGCGGGTTTTAAAAAAAGGAAGCCGAACTCAATTGAGGCGAAGAAGTTAGTTTGTTTTCAAGTGGCAGATTTCTTTTGACTTGATGTTTGTTGAAATGAATGAGCTGCCATGAGTTAAGTGCAATAAAGTTTTGTCCTGTCTGACAATGTAGGCCATTATTCCCAGAAGATGTCACTCATGTCTGTTAGGAAGTTCCAATCAGGTTTAAATTTGTTTGCAGTTTACACCTAAAAATATAACTTCTGTGCTCTTCTACAACAATTAAATGGAAAAAGCTAAAAGGCAAATTCTGGCCTTTATTTAAGAAATGCTATGCAAGCTGTAATTTTACCTTTAACTCTCCCCACTCCCACAAATGCCACTTCAGAGATATATTAACTGCCTGGTATGCAAGTGTGCAGATCTACCTAAACTGAATTTCATATGTAGACTGGGTGAAAATTCACAAGCTACAGTGGACAGCACAACCAAGTGTATTTATTTACTTCACCCAGGGAATATCTGATTGCTATATTACTTGATAATATTCAGCTCTGTCTCATTATTATCTCTATCTGACTTTCCACTGCCATTGTCAGACTGCGTGTCTGACATCTATTCCTGAATGATCTGAAAATTTTCACAAATAAATGTTGGGATAACTGAAGCTAATTCTTTTCCTAGCTGTATTCCACTTAGTTGCTGCATGAACTTAATTTTAGCATCCTAGTTAACCTTGAATGATCTTCAATTACTTTTCACCCCCAATGTTGACTACCTTTGCTTCCAGAATATCACTGTTTCCAAGTTTGATCAAACCATCTGCTCTGAAATGCTCATACATACATGTTATTTCCAGACAAATATTCTCTTTTAGTTAGCCTCCTGTCTTCCACCGTTCATACATATTAACAGATCCAAGCCAAACCTCTTCTGCTCATATTTCTAATGGCACCAAATTCTATTCATCCATTATCCCTTTGCTTCCGGTCCTACATTAACTACCAATCCATCAATGCCTCCATTTGACATTCTTATCCATATGCTTCAATTCTTCCAGCACCTTGCTTCTCTTTATGTTTGTAACTGCTTACAGATCCACAACTCTCTGAGCACTGGGCGTTCCTCAAACCAAGGCCTCTAGTGCATGCTCCACTTCCTTTGCCCCATTATTGGTGGTCATGTCTTCAACTGTCTAGGTTTTAAGCTATGGAAAGTTCTTCACAAACTTTCCTTTTTCTCTCTCCTCCTTTACAACACTTGTAAATCTTACCTCTTATCAAGATTTTGTTCACATGTCCTTATGTGTCCTTTAGTTTGATGCCAATTTTTAAATCTGCAGTGAAGTGCTTGAGAAGCTTGACAATTTTAGAAAAACTAAACAAAGAAAACTTCTTGTTTAGTGATGATGGTTAAGAAGTCAGCTTGATTTTCTCTTTCTTAACTCAGTGATACAAATGCATTTTTATAGAAAATCTTAACATTATTTCATCTGAAATTTCTTAATTCAGCACAGAACTAAATATTAAACAGGAAGGTGGAATTTTAAACAAAGGAAACACAAGGAAACAAATCTTGTGCATTTCCCATGAACTGGAATCAAGGTAGAGTAAACTTAATTAAGCAGGAGGCCAATATGCAGAATCCTAACAGAATTTGCAATTAGGTTTCTGGAGCCATAAAGGTGGGTTGAGCTTCATGATGGCAAACATCATGAAGCCTATATGCATGTATTTGCATTTGCCAATTTGCCAAATCACCAGAAGTTCCCCTAATTAATTTCCCTATGAATGAATAATACATGCTTTCTCTTCTAAATTTACTTTTCTAAATTTAAAAACCTGCAGAAAGCATAGAAGAGAGGCATTTGGGAATTCTTGTTCATGAATCACAAACATATGGAAAGCAAATGGAATATTGGGAACAAAAACAGAATTTTCTGGAAAAGTTCAGCAGCTCTGGCAGCATCGGTGAAGAAAAATTAGAGTTAATGTTTCTGAGGAATGATGACCGGACCCAAAATGTCAAATCTGATTTCTCTTCACAAATGCTGCCACACTTGCACAGCTTTTTCAGCAATTTCTATTTTTGTTCCTGAGTCATAGCATCCACAGTTCTTTCAGCTTTAAGTGTAATGTTGGCCTTTATTTCAAAGGGAATGGAGCATAAAACTAGGGAGGTTTGCTGAAACTGTATAAGGCACTAGTCAGACTATGGCTGGAATACTGTGAACAAATTTGTGCCAATTAGGTAAGGAAAGATGTATAGGCATTGAATGTGGAGAAGGTTCACTAGGGTGATATCAGTTATGGGTGGAATATCTTCCGAGGATTTGGTTTATATTCATAGGAATTTAACGTAATAAGGGGCAACCTCACTGAAACAGGTTTGATTTGTAGATCACTTGACAGATAGATGCAGAAAGGTTTGTGAATGTGCCTAGGATCAGAGGACATAATCTCAGAATAAGGAGTCACACATTTAAAACAGAGATGAAGATGGATATTTTCTCTGACACTAATTAGTGTGTGGAATTCTTTATTACAGAGGGCTGTTGAGATTGGATCCCTAAGTATATTTAAGACTGAGATGGACAGTGTTGTTTAATCAGTAATGGAATCAAGGATAATGGTGTGACGCAGGAAAGTGAAGTTGAGAATTATTATATCAGCCATGATATCATTGAATGGCAGAGCAGACTCTATTCATTTATGGGATGTGGGCATAGCTGGCTGGCCAACATTTATTGTCTGTCCCTCGTTGCCCTTGACAAAGTAATGGTGAGCTGCCTTCTTGAACCGTTGCAGTCCACCTGTTGTGGGTTGACCTAAAATCCTATTAGGGAAGGAATTCCAGAATTATGACCCAACAACAGTGAAAAAATGGTGTTATATTTCCAAGTTATGATGGTGAGTGACTTGGAGGGGAACTTGAAGTACAAGTACAAATGTTGGGGGTGGGGGGTGTTGGATGCTTGTGGATGTAAAGCTAATCAAGAGGTCTGCTTTGTCCTGGATGGTGTCAAGCTTCTTGGAGCTGCACTGATCAAGAAAAGTGGGGAGTATTGCATCATAATCCTGACTTGTGCCACTCAACCAGAAACATTAACTCTGATTTGTCTCCACAGATGCTTCCAGATGTGCTGAGCATTTCCAACAATGACTGTTTTTGTTTGAGATGAGGGACAGGTTTTGGTAAGTCATGAGGTGAGTTACTCACCACAATATTCCTAGACTCTGTCCTGCTGTTGTGGCTAATGTGTTTATATGGTGAGTTGAGTTGAATTTCTGGTCAATGATAACCCTCATGATATTGATAGTGGAGGATTCAGTGAAGGTAACACCATTGAACATCATGGGGATGTGGTTATATTGTCTGTTATTGGTGATGGTCACAGCCTGGAATTGTGTGGCACAAACGTTACTTGCCACTTGTCAGCCTAAAGCTGAATGTTGTTCAGGTCTTGTTGCATTTCAACATGGATTTCTTCAGTATCTGAGGAGCCCTGAATGGTCCTGAACATTGTGCAACCATTGGTGAACATGCTCACTTCTTACTTTACGATGGAGGGAAGGTCATTATGAAACAGCTGAAGAAGAACGAACCCAAAGAACTCCTGCAAAGATGTCCTGAAGCTGGGATGACTGATCTCTAACAAGCATGACCATCTTTCTGTGTACCGTGTATGATTCCAACCACCAGAGAGTTGGTTTCCTGTTACCCATTGATTCCAGTTTTTCTGGGGCTCCTTGATACCACACTTGGTCAAATGCAGCTTTGATATCGAAAGCTGCCACTCTTACCTCACCACTGGAATTCATGTCCTTTGTCTTTTGGTCTTTTGTCCAGGTTTAAACCAAGGCTGTAATGAAGTCAGGAGCTGAGGGGTCCTGGTGGAATGCAAACTGAGTGTTACTGAGCAGTCACTGAGCCTATGTCTGCTCCTCTGTCATATGACCTTATGATTTATATGTAACAGTTTAATAGGTGAGGTACTATCTTGTTGAACGTTGGACTCACTGCTTTGCCCACTTTGGGGAGTGTTCATCGATGCCATGATTAACATCTAACATCAGAAGGCTTACATTTCATGGGGAAAATAAGAATGACCAATGGGAAGGAGACTGTGTTGTAATGGTCACAGGTCCAGTAAACAGCTCGAGGATGGAAGGCTGACTTGGAAAGTGAGGCAGACTGATCAGAGAACGGTAAAATGTCGCTAATGTTTAACTTGAGACATCCAACCTGAGAACTCAAGTGGCGCACCTGGCTGGCAGTGAATGATTAACATATTAAAATATGGCATCAGGACCTTTGACACTGGAATATATCTAGCAGGATAGGAGAACTTCCTGAATGTCCCTCCTCACGAGAAAATTACAAGGAGAGTCTCTTCAGGGCCGTGTCCTCCTTTACATATTATGTTAAATGGCTCATGAGGCACACATTGAAGCCTGGAAGGAGACTGCCGGCATGGTTTGTGGCCTGGAAGCCTAGACGAGTGGAAAATAGGGGTGAAGTAGAACAAATTAATATAATCTTTCATAATAACTGATACTTTTGTTATAAAGCCAGAATCACTGTTTAAAAAGGTAGGAACACCTGGCCCTAGTAGGTTATAAAATGATCAGATAGATATGCTTTATTTTTTAAAGACTGTCCGAAAGGCAAGTACTTTTTTATTTCATGATAGTTTTCTTTTAAAAGAGCAAATATTTTATTAGGTAATGGATTACTTTATTTATTTGTTTGGATGAGTTACCTGAATAGAGTATCACAAAATTTGCAGACAATTCACAAATAGGAAGAAAAATAGTAAAGGTGACAGAGTCATTTCTGAAGAAAGGTTTAGGTCCAAAATGTTAGCCTTCCCGCTCCTCTGATGCTGCTTGGCCTACTGTGTTCATCCAGCTCTACACCTTGTTATCTCTATAGGTGAAATACTGTGAACAGTTTTAGTTCCCTTATCTAAAGAAAGATATAGTGGCATTGGAATCAGTCCTGGAAAGCTCCTTAGCATGGAAAAATTGTGTAGTTTGCTCTTGCAGTCATTTGAGCAAAGAACAATGAAAGGAGACATTCTCAAAATATATATCTTAGTGGACTTGACAGAATAGATACAGAGAGGCTGTTTCCCCTTAAGGGTCGGACGTGGCCCAGTTAGGACAGAGGAGATGAGGAAATTATTTTCTCTCAAGAGGTAGTCAATTTGTACAAAATTCCTTACTGCAGAGGGCTGTTCATTCTGGACTGTTAATTATGTTCAAGGCAGAAAAAGATTTTTAATCACAAAAGGGAGAAGAAGTTATAGGGTTAAGGTAGGAAAGTGTAGTTCAGGATTTCAGATCAACCTCATTGAATAGTTGGGCAGGCTTGAAAACTTGAACAGTCTACTTCTGCTCCCATGCCTAATAGTCTTGTGGAATAAAATCCCTACAGTATGGAAGCAGGTCCTTTGGCCCAACAAATCCACACTGACCCTCAGAGCATCACACCAGACCCATCCCCCAATCTACAGATCCCTGAACACTATGGGCAATTTAGCAAGGCCAAGCCACCTAGCTTGCACATCTTTGAACTGTGGGAGGAAACCCTCACAGGCATGAGGAGAATGTGCAAACTCCATGCATACAGTCGCTGGAGGGTGGAATTGAAGCTGGGTCCCTGGTGCTGTGAGGTAGAAGTGCAAACTACTGTGCTACTGTGCCACACCAACCACTAACCTTCCACTTAACAGCCCAACGTGCTAACCTATTGTGCCACAGAGATGGGCATGTGTTTAATATCTAACTATGTATCTGCATATGAGTCAGTTGTTCTGTTGTAGATAGTTTGGAAAATGATTTTCTTTCAAGAAATATCAAAACTGCTTTTAAAAGCAGAAATTTATTAACCTAAAATCAACCCTAGATAATTACCAGGGTCAGGAATAGAGTTAGGAGCTGTGGAGTTGAGTTTGGAGTAAGGGATTCAGGAAGACAATGGCTTCAGCCTCTCCAGTATTTAATTGGAGGAAATTTCTGTTTATATCCAATACGGAATGTAAGATGAGCAATCTGATCACAAGCAACGATGGAGGAGTCAAATGAGATAGTGTTATGAACTTTAAGGGGGAGGTGGTGACATAAGAGCAATGTCACTGGACTAATAATCAAGAAACATGGGCTAAGTTTCTGAGGTTATGGATTCAGATCCCACCGTGAATTCAAGTTGTAAAGGGGAAAACAATGGGAATGGTTTGAACTGCATACATATTACAAGAGAGGTGGTGTTTGCAGCCTTAAGTCACATTATTTGGATAAATCCCCTGGGCCTAGTCAAGTCCATCCTTGGACATTGTGGGAGGGTAAGGAAGAAAAAGCAGAGGCTCTTGAGAGATTTTTGCTTCATGTTTAGCCACTGGTGACATTCCAGAAGATTGGAGGGTAGCTAATGTTGTTTCATTGTTTAAGAAAGGTAGTGAAGACTAGCCAGGGAACTACAGGACAGTGAGTCTGACCTAAGTAGTAAGCAAGTTATTGGGGAGGATACCTGACGGATAGGATCAACCAACATTTGAATAGTCACGATCTGATTAGGGATAGTCAGCATGGATTTGTGCGCAGGAAGTCATGTCTAACAAATCTTTGAGTTTTTTGAGGAGGTAACCAAGAGGATAGATGAGGGTAGGGAAGTGGCTGTTATCTGTATGGAATTTAGTAAGGCCTTTGACAAGGTCCCACATGGCAGGCTACTCATGAACATTAGCCTAGGATTCAGGGAAAGCTAGCTAATTGGATTCAAAATTGGCTCGATGGTAGGAAGTAGAGGGTGATGGTTGAAGAATGTTTCTCAGACCGGAGGCCTGTGACTAGTGGTGTGACACAAGGCTCATTACTGGGACCATGGTTATTTGCTATTTACATAAATGGTCCGGATGTGAATGCACAAGGCGTGATTAGTAAGCTTGTGGATAATACATAATTAGGAGGTATCATTGATAGCAAGGAAGGTTATCAAAAATTACAGAGGGATCTTGATTAGATGGGAAAGTGGACTGAGGATTAACAAATACAATTCAATACAAATAAGTGTGAGGTGTTGCACTTTGGAAAGTCAAACCAAGATAGGACTTATACAGTAAATGATAATGTCCTGAAGATTGTTGTGCAACAGAGGAACCTAGGAGTACAAGCACGTAGTTTATTGAAAGCAGCACCGCAGGTAGACAGGGTGGTGAAGAAGACATTTAGCATGCCGGCCTTCATCAGATGAGGCATTAAATATAGGAGTTGGGACATTACATTACAATTGATGTGCCCACACTCAGTGTTGTGTACAGTTTTGGTCACCCTGTTATAGGAAGGACATAGTTAAACTGGATAGTGTGTCAAGAAAATTTTTTCCTAGGGATGGGGAATTGAAAGCTAGAGGGTATAGGTTTAAGGTGGGAGGATAAGATTTAAGAAGGACCTGATGGGCAACTTCTTCACGCAAGGAGTGAGAGTATGGCATGGGCTACCAGATGAAGTGATTGAGGCAAGTACAATATAGCAACATTTAAAAAAAACATTTGGATAGGTACATTGATGAGAAGGATTTAGAGGGTTATGAACCAAAAGCAGGCAATTAGAACTAGCTGAGTGGGCACTGTGTTCAGCATGGACCAGTCTGGGCCAAAGGGCCTGTTTCCATGCTGTATTACCCTGACTCTAGGACTCTATAACTAATTTATGAGGCGTACACTTATCTGTTGGATTAGACGTTGAATTGACCTGTCTGATTTATCAACGAGATGTACTAAAGGCAATGGCACTATTTCAAAGAAAATCTAAGAAGTTATTCCTGGTCTCCTGGCCAATGTATACTTCACAATTAATGTCACAAAAACAAATCATTGGGTCATTATCACGTTACAATTTATGGGAGCCGTTTGTACTCCAATTCATTGTTCTGTTTCATACATTACAACACTGACTACATTTCATAAAATCTTCAAAGGCTAAAAAGTGTTTTGAAACATTAGGTAGCCACTAAGGCATCGACATAAGTGGAAATCATTCCTTTTATGTGAACATCAACATTCTTTTTAGATTATTTTTAAAAATTAATTTGCGGGATGTGACTATCACTAGCTAGGATATCATTTATTGCCCATTCTTAGTTGCCCTTGAGAAAGTGGTGATGAGCTATCTTCTTAAATGGATTCTGTCTAGGTGCTGGTTAAGTTAGGAGGGAATTCCAGAATTTTGACCCAGCAGCAGTGAATGAATGGTGATATCTCTCATAATCAGGAAGGCTTGGAGGGCAACGTACTGGTGGTGGTGTTCCCATGTATCTGCTGCCCTTGAGGGAGGTTGTGGGCTTGGAAGGTGTTGTCCAATATCCTTGGTGAATTTCTGCAGTGCCTCTTTGTAGACTGTATACACTAAATGTCTGTGGTGGAGGGAAAGGATATTTGTGAATTTGGTACCGATCAAGTGAACTGTTTTATCCTGGATGCTGTCAAGCTTCATGAGTATTATTAGAGTTGCAAACAAGTAGGCAGTATTCCATCTCACTCCTGTGATGTAGATGGTGGACAGGCTTTGGGGAGTCAAGGGATAAGCTACTTGCAGCAGTATCAGAAAGTAGCTGAGGAACACGAGGGAATTACAGAGGTAATGTACAGGAGAAGGATGATAAACATAGGTGATAAAATGTGAGGCTGGATGAACACAGCAGGCCAAGCAGCATCTCAGGAGCACAAAAGCTGACGTTTCGGGCCTAGACCCCACAGCTTGGCCTGCTGTGTTCATCCAGCCTCACATTTTATTATCTTGGAATCTCCAGCATCTGCAGTTCCCATTATCTCTGATAAACATAGGTGTATGTCCAGCTATGGTTTGGTAGTTTGCAGTGCAACCAGGCAAGTGCTGTTCCATTCAGGGGAGGGTGTTGAGGCATTGGGGTGCAGTGTTGCCAGTTATGTCAAAGTCTACAAGCAGGTCAAGGATGATGAAGATGGATTGTTTGCATTTGTCACTGTTATGTTGGATGTAATTTGTCCAATGTAAGTCATTTTGAGAGTGTGAGAGGGTGAGACAATTAGGAGCACTTCAACTGAAATTAGTCAAGTAAATACGAGTGCTTTCTATGTATTCCGTGGGCCTCAAGACCATGGACCTTGATTCCCACCAACCCAAGCTTTCTGGACTTATGTAAATATGTGATATTTGTTGGGTCAATTTCTGACTTTTTTAGTTTTGATTTTAAAACATGTTTGCGCATGCCAAATGTCAAATTTATAAATCAGAACAAAATAAATTATAGGGAAAGAGAAATTTCACAAAGTTAAGTAATTGTGTATGTACAGTTTAAAAAATTATTCACAACTATATTTTTATAAATGACCCCAAACTGTACAGTTAAGTCAAACATGCAGTCAGCTCCACCAGTTTCTGTTCTGATGGGTCATCCCCTTGAAACTCAAACTGTTGTTGTCTCTCCGAAGATGTTGCCTGACCTGTTGTATTTTCAGCATTTTCTGTTTTTATTCATATTACCAGCACTTCAAATGTTTGCTTTATCATAGAACTACTACTGTGCAGATAGAAGCTATTCAGGACATCAAGTCTGCACCAACCCTCTGAACAGCATTCCATCCAGAACTCAGCACTATCACCACCCTAATCCTAATATTACTCAAATGCTAGTTTTGTACTCCACTTCCGTGCTAAAAGCAAAGGCAAGGGTGGAAATTTCAGAAATTCTAACCACAAATCTTCAATGCTCCTTGTGTATGGAAGTGATACTGGACGACATGACTTGCAGATGTTGAACTCATCTTTAAATAAAGAAACATAAGCATAATAAGTACAAACCTTTTGGCCTAAAGTCTTATGCCAGTCGTACAGAAATTTGATGGGAAAAGGTTTGTTGACATATTCAAACAAGCGTATGAATTAAGAGTAGGAGTAAGTCGTTTGGCCTCTCTTACCTGCTTTCATCATTTCATAAGATCATGGCTGATCTGATTATTACCTAAAATCCACATTTCTGCCTGCCCATAATAAATTTTAACGCTCTTATTCGTCAAGTATCTACCTACATCTGCTTTAAAAAAAGTGTTAAATGACTTCAGTTCCACTACTCTATGCAGAAGAGAGTGCCAAAGATTCACGACACTTATCTAGGTTTGGGGAAGGCGATGGACTACCTGCCCACTGTTGGGCTTATTGAGGCCCTCTAATTGGCCACTTAAATGCCTCAGCCTCCTCTGCCAGTATTTTCCCATGATGGGGAAGATCCATATTACAAGGGAGTCTGACAGCCCTAGCTACTTAGGGTGGCTTCAAGAAAGAGCACATGAATGCTCCTTTACAGACCCTTTGGCCCCAGTTGGGCCCCCTCTCTTTGTAAGATCCATTCTTTTTAACCCTTTTTCTCTGGTCTCTTGAACTCAGCTCCTACTACTCCTTAACTTCTCTTCTCACCAAGATACCATTGTTGGATTTACCTGAACTCCTCAGCATTGGGGGTTAATTAAATTTCTACCAATGTCCACTATTCAAAACTGATGCTGCTGGAGCTAGAGAGCTGTCAGGCATAGTGGTTCAGTGGTTAGCACTGCTGCCTCACAGCACCAGGGACCTATGTTCAGTTGCACCCCTCAGTGACTATGTGGAGTTTGTATGTTCTTCCCTTGTCTGCCTGGGCTTCTGCCAGGTGATTTGGTTTCCTCCCACAGTCCAAACAATGTACAGGTTAGGTGGCTTGGCCATGCATGGGAAATATGGGGTCACAGGGGCAAGATAGAGGGATGGGTCTGGGTGGGATGTTCTTTGGAAAGGTGGTGTGGACCTGTTGGGCTGAGTGGCCTGTTTCCGCACTATAGGGATTCTATGATCTAATTGGGCAGCTGCTGTCTCAGGTTGGACATCCTAAGGTAACAGCTGAAGTCTCGCCATAAAGCAATTACTGCTGTTCTCTGTCTTAAATTGATGCACAGCAGCAATAGGGCAGGAAATACTACAACTCTGTGTATCCCAGACAATTTTGGTGGTGGTGGTGTTGGTGGGGAGGGGTGCTGAATACAAGTCATCCCACATAATTCAGCCCCAGCTTCCATTCCCTTTGCAGGGCATTCTGTGGAGCCTGGTCTTTCTCCTTTCTGTTGACCTCCATGCAGCATCACATCTGTGAACCTTGGAGCTGTCCCTCTCTGTTCCCTGGTGTTCAAATTCCGCTTTCTGCCAATTGTAGTTCAGACAGTTAGCAACAGTATCCTTGCTTTGAGTGCAGTTCCCTTCAAACCAACTAGACTAGTTGAAATGTGCTACTAAATCTTTTAATTAATTTTTGTCAAGCCAACAGTATGAGCAATGTTGGGCAGAGTGTGACAATCATGCAAAAGGGCAAGCAATGCAAAACATATTTGCTTTTACTAGGGTTCTTTAAGCTGGTAGTATTGTTCTTATCATCAGATCAGAAGTTTCATTTTAAGTTCCACCTGCCCTGAAGGTCATAACATGTCCGGACAGCTTGTTTAAAAATATCTAGATGCTTTCAGTTTCAATGTGACTTGCCTACAGACAGATTATAAATCATTATTTCTTGACCAAAATATGGGATGAAACAATTCCATGTATTATCCCTCCTGCACTCTGATACTGTGCACAGAAATTTGGAGGTTGTATTAAGGTTTTATATTTGATATATTTTAACTTTTACACTATACCTTGTGATTAAAGTTGAATTTTTTTTTAAATGGAGTTTTAAGTGTCACATGAACCTATCACACCAAACCTCTGAACAGCCTGTGATGTTATACATGTTTTAAAAACAGAATATGTTACTGCTTTTTGTTTACTCCATACATTGTCAGTATGTTTGTGGCATCGAATTCTATGACATTTCAGCCCGTTCTTACTAATCAAATTATCATCATTTACTTTGCTGTAAGATGTTTTGAGAGAAGGCTGGACCTTTTTCAAATAACTTTATCCAGTGCTATTTTTTGAAGTCCTGTTATACTTTACATAAGGTCGATTATAAAAGAGTTTTAATTTTAGCACTGCCACTATTTAATCCACGTTTCATCATAGAATCCCCAAAGTGTGGAAATAGACCCTTTGGCCCAACAAGTCCACAATGACCCTCAGAGCATCCCACCCAGCTCCATCTCCTTATAACCCACCTAACCTAAACATCCCTGAACACTACAGGCAATTTAGCATTGCCAATCCACCTAACCTACATGTCTTTGGACAGGAGGAAACCAGAGCATCTGGAGAAAACCCATAAAGACACAGGGAGAATGTGCAAACTCCACACAGACAGTTGTCCGAGAGGAAATTGAACCCGGGTCCCTGGTGCTGTGAGTTAGCACTGCTAACCACTGAGCCACCTCTCTGCCCCTAGTTAGCTTTTCCTTTCTTACAAGTAAACCTTATCATGAATATGGTTACAAGCTGTTCAGAATTGAGGAATTAGAGAATGACCACTTTTTCTAACATGGATTTGGTCAATCTACTAGATATTATCATGACAGAGACACTTACATATCAGGAAAGACCATGGGCTGGATTTCACGCCAGCAACTTAAGAGGGGCAGAAGGGTCTTCAGCCTAAGATCAGGCATCATAATTCCAGTCTTTGATATTAAGGAAGGCAAGTGGGGACCTGGAGTCAGAATCTCACTTGCTTTTACAAAATGACCAATTAACATCCAATTAAAGTAGTTTCAGTTTAGTTGCAATTGATCAATCATTTATATAGTACACATAGGCGAACAGGAAGGGAATGGATTTACTGTAGCTATTGATGGGCACTCAAACCTAATGGATAAGGCTTGGAAATAAAGCAATTCAGAGAGTATGGCTTTAGCACCTAAGTTTGTTAATAGAAGTGAGAGAAAGGCATCAGAAGTCGACATTGAAAGGAAAGACTCCAACTGGAATTCCTCCAGTGAGGAGTAGAACAGGGGAAGGAGGGAGGGGAGAAGCTGGACAGAGACAGCAGTGGCCTGTTCGCCAGGCATATGGAAGACCTGGAGTTGCTCAAAGAACAAAAGGCCATTGAGCCCAATATCACCAAGTCCTTACAGCAGGAAGAGTCATACTCTGCACAAGCAGATTACAGACAGAGGATGAACCAACTGCACCCATCAGAGCACCAGTGTCTTTGATGTCAGCCTCTCTCCCAGGAGATAGTGATGTCCCTTTGTGTAATTTTTTGCTGATGGCTTATTTCAAATGTTGGACATGCAATGCCTGTAGCTGTGAAGGTGACCGAACTACTTTCATACTTCCAGGGATCACCAGCCAAAAGATGTTTGCAGTATTTTGCAGGCTGCAGCACATCAGTGCATCAACATGGTCATGGACCTAAAAGAGGATGAGCAAATTCAGAGGCAATGGATGAGATTATTCATGCTAAGAGACCCAAAGTGGAGGCAATGGCCTAGTGATATTATTGCTAGACTATTAATGGGGGGGCCAAGGTCCAAATCCCACCACAGCAGATGATGGAATTTGAATTCAATAAAAAAAATCTGGAATTAAGAATCTACTAATGACCATGAAATCATTGTTGATTGTTGGAAATACCCATCTGATTCACTAATGTCCTTCAGGGAAGGAAATCCACCATCCTCACTTGGTTTGGCCTATATATAATTTCAGACCCACAGCAATATGGTTAAATCTCAGCTGCCCTCTGAAATGGCCTAGCAAGTCATTCAGTTGCACCAATTGCTATAATGTCTCAAAAGAATAGTGTGTGTATGGACTGAACTCCCACAGGAATTAGTGGAGGGTGGTACAATTGCAACATTTAAAAGGCACATGGACAGGTATATGAATAAGAGGAGATCAAACAGATATGGGCCAAATGCTGGCAAATGGGGCTAGATTAATTTAGGATATCTGGCTGGCATGGATGAAGTGGACCGAAGGGCCAATTTCCATGCTGTACATCTCTAAAACCCCAAAATCAAACCAGACAGACAACCTGGCCTACCACCAAAATTGGAAGACCTGTCTCACAGACTACTTAAGCACAGCCTGACATAGTCATACTCATAAAATCATACCTTACAAACATGCCCCAGACACCATCACCATACCTGGACATGTGCTGTCTCATTGGCAGGACAGGCTCAACAGTGGTGGCGGCACAGTGGTATACAGTCAAGTGGGAGTTGCCTTTGGAGTCCTGACCATTGACTTTGAAACTCATGAAGTCTCGTGGCTTCAGATTAAATGTCAGTGAGGAAATCTCCTGCTGATTACTATGTACGGTCCTCTCTCAGCTGCTGAATTGGTACTCCGCCATGTTGAACAACACTTAGAGGAAGCACCGAGGATGGCAAGTGCACAAGATATACTCTGGGTGGGGATTTCAATGTCTACCACCAAGAGTGGTTTGACAACAGTAGTACTGATCAGGCTGGTCAGTTCCTAAAGGATATAGATGCTAGACTGGGTCTGTAGTAGGTGGTGAGAGGACCACCAAGAGGGAAAAACATACTTGACCTCATCCTCACCGATCTGCCAGCTGCAGATGCATCTGTCTGCGACAATTCCGATAAGATTGTCTCCACAAGAACTGCACAGTGATCAAAGTCCAGCCTTTACATTGAGAATAACTTCCATGTGGTGTGGCATGATCACCATGCTAAATGGGACAGATTTCAAACAGGTCTTGTAACTTAAGTCTGGGCATCCATGAGGCACTGTTGTCCATCAACAGTAGCAGAATTGTTCTTCAGCACAATCTATAACCTCATGGCCCAGCATATCCCCCCACTCAACCATTATCAACAAACAAGCTAATCAACCCTGCTTCAGTGGATAGTGCAGAAGGACATGCAAAGAGCAGTACCAGACATGCCTGAAGAGGAGGTGTTAACCTGGTGAAGACACCAAACAGATAAACAGCAAGTAAAAGTCAGGGCTAAGCGATCCCACAACCAACAGATCAGATTTAAGTTCTGCAATTTTGCACATATATAGTGATGAATGATGTTGGACGGTTAAACAACTCACTGGAGGATGAGGTTCTCCACAAATATCGCCTTACTCAGTGATGGAGGAGCTCAGCACATCTGTGCAAAATATAAGGCTAAAACGGTCACAGCAATCTTCAGCTAGAAGTGCCATGTGGATGATCCATCTTGGCCTCCTCCAGCATTACACGTATCACAGTCTTTAGCCAATTTGATTCACTCCAAATGATATCAAGAATCGATTGGAAACACTGGATACAGCAAAGGCTATAGGCTCTGACAATATTCCAGCAATAGTACCGAAGGCTTGTGTTCCAGAATTTGCTGCTCTCCTGGCCAAGCCATTCTGGTACAGTTACATCACAGGCAACAAAGTGGAAAATTTCCCAGGTATGTCCTGTACATAAGAAGCAGGACAAATCCAACTCAACCAATTATTGCCACATCAGTCTACTCCTGGTTATCAGTAAAGTGATGGAAGATGTCATCAAGCAGCATCTACTCAGTGACACCCAATTTGCATTCTGCCAGGCCACTCCACTCCTGACCTCATTAAAGTTCAAATATGGGCCAAATAGCTGAATTCCAGAGGTGAGGTAAGAGTGACAGCCCTTGACATCTAACCTGTATTCGACCAAGGATGGCATCAAGAACCCCTAGCAAAACCAGAATCGATAGGTATTGGGGGAAAACTGTCTGGTGGTTGGAGTTATACGTGGCATTTAGGAAGATGATCATGGTTGTTGGAGGTCAATCATCTCAGCTCCAGGAGTTTCTCAGGGCAGTGTGCTAAGTTGAAACATCTTCAGCTATTTCATCAATGACCTTACCTCATTAAGTCAGAATTGGGGATGTTCACCGATGACTGCAAGATGTTCAGGAAAATTCACAACTTTTCAGATACTGAAGCTGCGCATGTTCAAATGCAACAAGATCTGGACAATATCCAGGTTTGAGCTGACAGGTGGCAAGTGATATTTGTGCCACACAGTGACAGTGACAATCACACCATAGCCCCTTGACATTCAATGGTGTTATCATCACTGAAACCACCAGCATCAACAGTACAAAGGTTATCATTGACCAGAAATTCAGCTGGACTCACCACATAAACATAGTGACTACAAGAGAATGTTAGAGTCTGGGAAAAAGACTCCCCGAAGCTTGTCTGCCACCGGCAAGGCAAAAGTGAGGAATACCTCCCACTTGCCTGCATGGGTGCAATTCTATCAACGCTCAAGAAACTTGATACTACGCAGGACAAACGAGCCTGCTTGCTTGGCCTTCCATCTACGAGCATCCACTCTCTCCACCAATGATGCTCAGTAGCAGCAGTGTGTATTATGTATAAGATATTATGTACCTTTACAATCGTAAATTGCAGCATTACAATTTTGGACAGCATGGTTGCTCATTGGTTAGATTAGATTAGATTCTCTACACAGTGTGGAAACAGGCCCTTTGGCCCAACAAGTCCACACCACCTCTTGAAGCATCCCAACCAGACCCATCCCCCTGAACACTACGGGCAATTTAGCACAGCCAATCCACCTAACCTACACATCTTTGGACTGTGGGAGGAAACTGGAGCACCTGGAGGAAACCCATGCAGACATGGGGAGAGTGTGCAAACTCCACACAGACAGTTGCCTAAGGCGGGAATCCAACCCGGGTCCTGGGGCTGTGAGGCTGCAGTGCTAACCACTGAGCCACCGTGCTGCCTGCTGCCTTACAGCGCCAGGAACCTGGGTTCGATTCCACCTGCGGGCCAAAGATGTGCAAGCTAAATTACCCATAGTGTTCAGGGATGTGTAGATTAGGTGGGCTAAAGGGGGACAGGTCTGGGTGGGATATCTGAGGGTTAGTGTGGATTTATTGGGCTGGAGGGCCTTTTCCCACACTGTAAGGATTCTGTGATTCTGTGATCTGAAGATGCACTGCAAAAATTCACTGATCGTCCTGAGACAGCACCTTCCAAAACCCATGGCCACTTCCATCAACAAAGGACAAGGGCAGCAAGTACATGGGAACACCACCTTCAAGTTCTCCTCCGAGGCATTCACCTTCCTGACTTGGACATATAGAACATAGAAAAGTACAGCACAGTACAGGCCCTTCAGCCCACGATGTTGTGCCGTGGAATAATCCTAATCCAAAAATAAAATAATTTAACCTACATTCTCTCAATTCACTGCTGTCCATGTGCATGTCCAGCAGTCGCTTAAATATCACTAATGACTTCGCTTCCATGAATACCACTGGTAAACTAGTCCACACGCTCACAATTCTCTGGGTGAAGAGCCTCCCTCTGATGTCTCCTCTGTACCTTCCTCCTAACACCTTAAAGCTATGACCCCTCGTGGCAGTCAATCCTGCCCTGGGGGAAAAAAGTCTCTGGCTATCGACTCTATCCATGCCTCTCATTACCTTGTACATCTCGATCAGGTCACCTCTCTTCCTCATTCTCTCCAGAGAGAAAGTCCGAGCTCAGTCAACCTCTCCTCGTAAGACAACCCTCCAGTCCAGGCAGCATCCTGGTAAGCCTCCTTTGCACCCTCTCCAAAGCTTCTACATCTTTGCTATAATAGGGTGACCAGAACTAGACAATATTCCAAGTGTGGTCTCACCAGGGTTTTGTAGAGCTGCAGCATAACCTCACAGCTCTTAAACTCGATCCCCTTGTTAAATGAAAGCCAAAACACCATATGCTTTCTTAACAACCTTATCCACCTGGGTGACAGCTTTGAGGGAGCTACGCACTTGAACACCAAGATCCTACTGTTCCTCCACACTGCCGAGAATCCAGCCTTTAAGTTCAACCTTCCAAAATGCATCACTTCGCATTTATCCAGGTTGAACTCCATCTACCATTTCTCAGCGCAGCTCTGCATTCTGTCAGTCAATGTCTCGCTGAAGCCTGCAATAGCCCTCAATACTATCAACGGCACCTCCAACCTTTGTGTCATCAGCAAACATACTAACCCACTCCTCAACCACGTCATTTATAAAAACTACAGAGAGCAGAGGCCCAAGAACAGAGCCCTGTGGGACACCACTCAGCACTGACCTCCAGGCAGAATACTTACCATCTACAACCACTCTCTGCCTCCTGTCAGCCAACCAATTCTGAATCCAGACAGCCAAATCACCCTGTATGCCATACCTCCTGACTTTATGAATGAGCCTGCTGTGGGGAACCTTATCAAATGCCTTGCTGAAGTCCATGTATACCACATCCACTGCTCGACCCTTGTCAACCTGTCTCGCGACTTCCTCAAAGAACTCAATAAGATTTGTGAGGCATGACCTGCCCCTCACAAAGCCATGCTGACTCCCTTTAATCACGCTATGCTTTTCCAAATAGTCATAAATCCTATCCCTCAGAATTCTTTCCAAAACCTTGCTGACCACAGACATAAGACTGACTGGTCTGTAATTTCCAGGGATTTCCCTATTTCCTTTCTTGAAAAGGGAAACATTTACCTCCCTCCAATTATCCAGTACGACTCCTGTGGAGAGTGAGGAAGCAAAGGTCTTCGTCAGCAGCTTAGTAAGCTCTTTCCTGCTTCCCGGAGCAAGCTAGGAAAAGTCTGGTCTGGCCCTGGGGGCTTATCAATCTTAATGTTTTCCAAAATTTCCAGCACATCAACTTCCTCAATCTTGATCTGTTCAAGACTGTTTCCCTGCTCGTCAAAGTTCTCATTCACAACAAGATCTCTTTCCTTAGTGAAAACCAAAGCAAAAAAAACTCATAGGGCTTCCCCTATCTGTTCAGGCTCCATGCACAAGTTCCCTACGCTATCCCTGATCGGCCCTACCTTCTCCTATTCCTCACGTATGAGTAAAATGCCTTCGGGTTCTCCCTAATTCTTCCTGCCAAGCCTTCGTGCCCCCTCCAGGTCCCTCCTCAGTCCACTTTTGAGCTCCTTCCGAGCAAGCCTGTAATCCTGTAAAGCTGTGCTAGACCCTTGCTTCCTCCACCTTATGTAAGCTGCCTTTTTCTTTGACGAGAAGCACCTCTGTTCCCGTCATCCAAGGCTCCTTAATCTTACCAGTCTCAGGAGGAACAAATTTATACATCACTCGCAACAACTGCTCCTTAAACACAGTCTCCACATGTCTGTTGTGCCCTTTCTGTGGAACAATTGCTCCCAATCTGTACTTCCCAACTCCTGCCTGATAACAACATCATACTTTCCTTTTTCCCAGTTAAAAATCTTCCCCTGGTAACTGCTCCTTTCCCTTTCCATGGCTATGGTAAATGGGAGGCTGCTGTGGCCACTGTCGCCAAAGTGTTCTCCCACCACGGGATCTGACACCTGTCCTGGCTCATTGCCGAGCACCAAATCCAAAATGGCCTCTCCCCTAGTCAGCCTGTCCACATACTGAGTAAGGAAACCCTCCTGAACACACCTGACAAAAATGGCTCCATCCAAACCATCTGCACTAAAAGGAGGTTCCAATCAATATTGGGAAAGTTGAAGTCACCCTTAAGAACAACCCTGCTACGTTTGCACTTTTCAACAATCTGCCGGCCTATGAGTTTTGAATATATTGCTGTTCCTCCACAGTCACTGGGTCAAAATCCTGGATTTCCTTCTCTAGTTGCATTGTGGTTCAGCACACAGCAGATAGACTGCAGTGGTTCAAGGCGGCAGCTCACCACCACCACCTTCTCAAGGACAACTGCCAACAGGCAATAAACGCTGGCCAGCTAACAATACCCACATCCCACAAATGAATTTTAAAAAAGGACTTAGTTTGCAAAAGAAGATATGCTAGAGCCTGATAAGCTGTACACACATGACCATAAGGCTCCTATTGGCCTGTCAGAGGCATTCAGCTTCTAAATATACAACTTGCGTGTGCCCATTGCCAGAGGATCATGCAGATGTATGTCCTCTGGCTCTCTCTATTGCCTTAACCTTCCTCCACAGGACTATTGGTGAAAAGAGATATCCACTGCATAGTGGCCCATGGCTCTGTTGACAAATCTTTAAACAGAGGTAATGCATCATTACAATGACGACCATCCACACACCAGATGAGATTCCGATGCATAGGCCAATCTGGGCACACTGCAGTATGCACTAGCTCAGTTCTCCCCAGTTCTTGTGGTCTGCTACACTACTCATAACCTGGTTCTCTGAAGATGGTTTCAGAAATAGACAGAACTGCAGATGTTGGAGAATCTGACATAACAAGGTGTAGAGCTGGATGAACACAGCAGGCCAAGCAGCAGGAAAGCTAACATTTCAGACCTAGGCTCTTCTTCAGAGAGAGAAAAAGAATTTTTTTTTTTTAAAGAAAGGGTCTAGGCCCAAAACATCGGCTTTCCATCTCCTCTGATGCTGCTTGGCCTGCTGTGTTCATCCAGCTCTACACCTTGTTATCTCTGAAGATGGGATGCCTTGGCAGATGATAATCCACTTGACAGGATTGTATTCCCAGATGACAAATAAAAAGCAGCTTCAGAAGACAAATAGGAGAAGCAAGATGGGTGACTTGAGGGCCAGCGGGAAGTGAATGCTTGAGAGAGACAGGCGCCTTATGTTTCAGGGATGGTAGGAACTGCAGATGCTGGAGAATCTGAGATTTCTGAAAAAAGGTCTAGGCCAAAAACATCAGCAACGTCAGCTTCCCTACTCCTTTGATGCTGTTTGGCCTGCTGCATTCATCCAGCTCCACACATAGTACCTAAGGTGCCTGAGGTAACAGTGTCAGACTTTAAGTAACAAGATTTTTGCCTCCAATATTTCAACTTGTGACTCAGTTTGAACAATCTAACATAGAACCACGAGTGGTAGTATGTAAACATCATCAGCAATGACAACAGCAAAAATGGCTGCTGCCGACAGACATGATGCTGCAGTCTTGGGTTCTTTAAACCAATGAGCTATCAGAGGATTCCCTCATAGTAACAACAATATGTATGTTGTAATAAAAACCATGAGTACAATTCACACATTAAAAACAAGTAAATGAATGTCCATGTGTGTCCATTGTGATTTCTTAATTATTTTGTGTGTGCTGTACTATATATTTCCCCTTTGCTGCCTGCTGCATGAGAGAAAGGCTGCTAACCTTTGATGCTCCTTTGTCTGGGTTGACTTTGATGGTGTCCTCTTGTTGGTGATGTGAATGGTAATGTGGTGAGGGACTCCTGCATATAGTGACAGGAGCCTCCTCTATACCTGTGGCACCCTGAAGCACACATGTCACTTGCAGAGAGGCACAGGAGATGTTACCACCATCAGGTGCTGCTGGAGAGATACCAAATGCAAGCAGTTGCTCTTTTCCTGCAGTCCTGAGAACATCTACACCTTCTTGAAAGTACTGGGAGGTTCTGGCTCACACTTCAGGTATTCTGTCTCTTTTGCCTCAGCGTTTCCTGTTTGAGCTCTATGATATGGCAATAGACTACAGGTCAGAACACAAACCGAGGAACCTATGATTGAGCTGTGGATCTTGTTGTCTGTGAGAGTCACCAATCTCTTGATGAAAAGGCTACTTTTGTGGATGAGTGGGAAATTCCAGAACCTTTTACTGTTCTTGGGGTATACATATCATTTGGAATCTGTGCCAAATCTTCACACACCTTCTGATGGAGTTCAGTATCTGTTGTTTAATGGAAAACTCCAAAAGTCTCATTATCTGCATAGGATTCTGTGGCAAGGTCTATCACAGCCTTTGTGCCAATATCAGTTTGTCACTCCCATTTAGCAAATGCATACAACCTCATAGAAGTACAAGTATCTGAAAATATGCTGTATTCCTGGCAAAAGATTTTGCTTCAGGCAGCTGGCCATGACTTCATTAGTTTTAATAGTTTTGATTTGATTTATTGTAGTCATATGTACCCAGGTACAGTGAAAAGCTTTGTTTTGTGCAGAGTACAGGCAGGTGATAGCAAACAAGGACACAGAGATCAAAGGGTGCTTGGACAGAGCAAATTTAGGTTTAAAAGTGTGGAATGATTATAAAAAGGTGTTAGAAAAAGTTCTGTTGTCGAGACCATGTAAAGAGTCACCTGGCGGTGGTGCCATCTTGAATCCTGGGGAGCCATATTTTTTGTCTCAGTACATATTTTAACGATAAGATGTGAATTATTTATAGAATCATAAGATATGTAATACGGTTCTAAGACCATAAGACATAGGAGCAGGAGGGTGGCATTCAGCACATCAAGTCTGTCAATGAAATCATGACTAAACTGATAATCTTCAATTCCACTTTCCTACCTTTCCCCCATTACTCTTGATTATGGATTAAATATCTGTACGTCTGTCTGTCTTAGCCTTGAATGTACTTAACAACTGAACTTCTATTGCCCTCTGCTGTAAAGCATGCCACAGTTTCATTATCCTCCAAGAGAAGAAATTCCTCATTATCTCTGTTTTAAGTGAACAACCACTTTGAAGTTACGTCATCTGATCCTAGACTCTCCCACAAGGAGATACCTCATCTACCTCGTCTACCTCGTCAAGCTCTTTAGTAATTTGCTACACTCCAATAAAGGTCACTTCTCATTTTCTTGAACTCCAGTGAATATAGGCCCAGCCTACCAACCTTTCCTTCATGCTGGAACCAATCTATTGACATTTTTTGGACTGCCTCCAATGCCAATACACCTTTCCTTAGATAAAGCAACCAGAACAGTGTTTTCTCATTACTCCAGGAGTGGTCCAACTTATTTCTTATAGAGTTTCAGCAGTAATTCCCTTTACTAGACACTATTTTCAAATAAAGACCAGCACTGCATTTGCCTTCCCAATCACGTTCTGAAACGTATACTAGCTTTTTGCAATACATGTATGAGGACTCCCAAATCCCTCTATGTTTTAGCTCTCTACAGTCATTTGCCATTTAAATAACTGTCAGCTTCTTTATTCTTCTTGCCAAAGTACATTAACTCACATTTCACACAAATTTTTGTCCATTCATTTAACGTATCTGTGTCCACCTGCAGGCTGTGTGTCATCCTCCCATCTATTTTTATGTAATCCACAAACTTGGTGATATATGTTAATGAATTGGATGAGGTAAATTAATGTGTGGAAATAATTGTGGCCCTAACACTGAACCCTGCAGCACACTGCTAATTACAGGTTGCTAGTCTGATAATGTCTTCCCTCTCTTATTCCGAACTCTGTCTTCTATTAGTTAGCTGTTCCTGTACCCATGATAATTTACTACCCACAGCAATATGCATTCTGGTGGAAGGTTAGAATGGTTCAATCCATCTCAGAGGTCAATATCAGAGATGGTAGCTGCTAGGGTTAGTGGCTGACCTGTGAGAAAAGAAATGAAGATTATGCACACTCCACTTATCTTATTAAGTTGAGTAAGAGATTGTTGCATTTTGGACACACATCTTTCTCATGTAAGCTATAACACAGGATAATATACATGATGCATACATTCCTCACTGTGCTAGTGCAAATCTTCTTGAATAAGTGCTCTGGTCACTGCCCAATCATTACACCATGCCCCACTACCTATGCATATCATCACACACCCTTCCATAGTTATGAACTCACATCAGGAACAAAACTTGCAGAACAGAGAAGGTTGTTCAGCTTCTCACAGAGTAGGAAAGTCCTCACATGGCTGCTGACCTCCTCTGCCACCTCCATCCAGACATTCTGGGTCGAGTGTGCAGGCCTCCTGTTCCTATTCTGCAGAATGTGGACATTCTGCCATTCACAGTCCAGAGGTGAACATCTAATGAGTCATCATTGAGCCAGAGGCCATCCAAACATTCACCACTTTCATTGCTTGTCGCTCTAGGTTTGTTTGATCTGATGTGGTGGGTGCCCTGGATGAGGAACTGGATACTTTCATCTTTGCTATTAGGAAGGCACAAGAATCATCAGGATGATAGCAAATGCTCTGCCTACATGTTCTCCTCTTAATTTTGTGCAATTAGTGCCTCAATGATGATAGTTTGCCAGTCAGTTTCTGGTTCTGAATATGCCTCCAACCAGGGTTGGCAGCCCTTTAAACCAAATGCTGGAACATACTTCTGGTTCACCACCGGGCCTCACTACTGCAGGATATCCTGCCTAAGGTCTGTGATTTATCACACGTCCTATGGGCCAGACACGGTTGACTGGCACTTCATTTGTTCTGGAAATAATGACATTGCTGGCACCAGTTATTTTACATTCTGTCTCTTCTACTCCACAAGGAACCATTCAATTAAGGCTTATACATTTTGACAGGCATTTTTTGACTTTTGGAGATTTTGATCCTCTCGTTGACTAATGTTTATCCACAAGCAAACTTAGAACATAGAACATAGAACAGTACAGCACAGAACAGGCCCTTCAGCCCACAATGTTGTGCCGACCATTGATCCTCATGTATGCATCCTCAAATTTCTGTGACCATATACATGTCCAGCAGTCTCTTAAATGACCCCAATGACCTTGCTTCCACAACTGCTGCTGGCAACGCATTCTATGCTCTCACAACTCTCTGCGTAAAGAACCTGCCTCTGACATCCCCTCTATACTTTCCACCAACCAGCTTAAAACTATGACCCCTCGTGCTAGCCATTTCTGCCCTGGGAAATAGTCTCTGGCTATCAACTCTATCTATGCCTCTCATTATCTTGTATACCTCAATTAGGTCCCCTCTCCTCCTCCTTTTCTCCAATGAAAAGAGACCGAGCTCAGTCAACCTCTCTTCATAAGATAAGCCCTCCAGTCCAGGCAGCATCCTGGTAAACCTCCTCTGAACCCTCTTCTTCAGAGTCTCTAGATGATATGTGTATATGAATATTAATTGAGTTATTTTCATTCCCAAATGAATCTATTGGTTTCGAACAAATAAATAAAGTTTAAATCTATTTGAACCCAATTCTTACATTGTCCAAATCATACATAAATGCTACTAGCCATTAATTAAATACTTATGATTTGATTCACTGGCCACAGTTACCAGTAGAGTCTAAATGAAATTCAAATTTAAAACAAATTGCAAAGGCAAGTTTGTGAAAAGGATTGTTAACATAATCGGTAATGAACAGGCATACACGCGCCAGCACTGTGTGGTTGACAGCCATACTAGAATCATAAATCAAATACGACATGGAACTCTGACAATGGCTGAGATAGAGTGGAGGTAGTCATTATTAAGCAGCAAAGCAGTAAGTATCAAAAATATTAAAACATCAAATTGCAGTAGAATGCTTTTGGAATGGTATATTTCACATAGTTAAATACACTGTCATAACTTGATAAACTTAAGAATGGAGACAATCAGAATTCAGGCTGCATAAAAGATGGTCTAAACATGTCCTGTTAAATTATTCCTGAAAAAAAGGATCAAAACATGCATACATAGCATTAAAGAAATTACAAATTAACATATTATATACTGTTATTTGGCCATCTCTGTAGGCAAGCAGGATCCAAAAATGAATACAGCTGACATTGTAATGTAGCAATTAAGCAGCAACAATTCCACTTAACAGCTGGTTCCAAGAATAGTTTCAGGTAAACCATATTCTGATCGAAATAATTTTAAAACTCTAACCTTTTTTAAATGTTGTGCTTATCACCTTGTACATCTGACCTGTGACTGATAAAACCCTCATAACACTCATAGGTAAAGACACGAGGAACATTATAGAATCAGAAGACACCATACACAAATTCATTTTCTTCAAATCATATAGAAACAAAAAAATTCAGCGATCATTGAATGAATTTTTATCTGTTGATTCGTCTAGGAACAAGCCCCATTTTAATGTTCTTACCTTGTGTAGCGCTTTTGATGATAAACATTAAGTAACACTTACTTTACTATCGTCAGCATTTGAAACAAGCAATGAACTCTGAGTTCGTGTAATCGATCATGAGTCAACTGAGGGTGGCTCTTTCAGGAGTATGTCTGGACTTGTGTCTGCCACTGATTGAACCTGCTGTCATCTGTTAGTATTACTGCATGTTTATACTGATCCAGTATAAACTAACTAGTGATTAGATTGCCAAATACATCCTCACATCTTTTAATGATTCATGGGTCTAATGCTGCACTAGGGTGGGGATGAAAACATATTCTGATAAAAATGTCTTCTAAAAAATATAATTCAAGCTTCTCCAAAACAATCAAGCTTCCTGTTCACGGATTTGATATAAGCTTGTTTCTTTCATGCATAGTAATTCTAACAAGCAATTTTTTTTCCCCAAAATCAGATAGCTGCCTTGTAATGATGTCAGAATACACATGAAATTACATATCCCTTCATCTGCTCTCCAAAGCTCTCTTCGTGAATATATGTCTGAACACGTTGGATGCTTTTGATAGTTGGGTGAGTGCACATTCTTTCACTTGTGTTCCCAGTGAAAGCATCATCGAACAATTTGTTGAAATTGGCTGCCACAACCTTACACTTACTAGCATTTACAAATAGATAATTATATATGTTCAGCTTTAAAATCAGTTCAAATGATTGTTGGAGATACAAACATAGATACTAGAAAGACAGTAAATGAGGAAATACCTCTAAGGCTTTCCTTTTGTGCAGATATAAAAGTCTTTTCTTCACGTAGCACAGATGTTTCACTGCCCTATTGGAAAGTTAATGTTTCAAGTCAGATATTGTCACGCAAAATTGGAATAACAGGGAATTCCAGTTTGTTTTAATGCTAACACAGAGGTGATTCAAACAATGATTGGTCTTTATATATTTGGAAGGAATGCCAATCCTATCATGAATTTAGATGTTAACCAAGGTGACCTGCAGTGGACAATATTTCAGGTTTTCCAGGCAATCTACTTAAAATAGGCAAACCTGACGAAAACAGGATTAGTAACATCTGCACCTCAGTATTAACAAACAGGTGGAATAAGAACCAGGTGGTGGGTGGGGTTGGAAAGATCAGCATCAAGAGAAGGTAAACAATGCATACACTTCAGCAACACATTTGTATATCCAATCTCAAGAAGAATGTCTCATCATCGCCATGTTAATTCCCTATTTTTCATGTGATTATCCTGATTTGGAGAAGCATCACCATCATGAACATATTTAACTGAGGCTCTATCATATGCCATTGCATCCAATCTGGAGTTGACAGCTGCTGCATGGCTATCCCAAGCTTCAGGAAAGTTGGCATTAAAGCAGCAATGAAATTGAAAGTCACTTTACTGGCATAGGTAATGTTTAGGAGGGCAGGATCTGAATAAATGCTCAATGCTCACATCTCAGCTGAGGTTTCCCAGCCCCATTGTGAATGGTCATGGGGGCAATGACAGGGGTCATACAGTCAAATGGGTGGTGTTGGCACAGATGACTGATGTCATCATACCTGGTCCATATTTTGGCAGAAATTGAATGGTGAGTGAAGTGCGAATCATGTGCATTTCTGGAAAACTGGCAAGTGAGTTACCCACGGTTGCTAAACAAAGCAAATGACCTATGCAAGCTTATTTGAGTTTTACAAAAGGGGAGTCTGAGCTCTGGTGGGTTTTACAGCAGAAATGGGATCCACTGCTGAGCTCAATGCTGTACTTGGCAATTATCAGGGCAGGTAGGGAAGCTGGGGCATCACAGCTATAGCATATTGCGTCAAGAAGGGTGTTTAGGAATCAGGATTTCAAATTGAGCCTCAATAATACCATATGGCAAGTGGCACATGCATCTATTGAGAGAATGTTGGGAGGTGCCAGGGTAGATTATGTTGAGAAAGCATGTGTTAGAGTAACAATTCATACTGAAGAGTCCCCCTGTTATGCGATGACACAGCAAACCTGGCAGAGAAATAGATTCAGCTGTGGGGATTTGGATAATGGCAACCTCTTGGCCACCTGCAGATGCAGCCTTGGGTTGAGAAACTGGAAAATGGCTGCCGGGCCCTGTCAGCAGTCACCAAAATGGAAAGAAAAGCAACCTATACCAAGGGTCCATAGACAGAGGATGCACCATCTCTAAATACAGTGAATTCTGCCACCTTCCTGACAGGCTGTCACAAGTCTTTGGACCATGATGATATTCAAGAAATGGCTTTAGTGATTACGTGATGCTGTAATGAGGACAGCCACTTTGGTCCTTTTTTTTTTTAAAAAGCACTTCTGCTTCATTCCAGGAACTCATTGGAGTTACAGAACTAAGAAAATTAAAGCATAGGAACAGGCCATTTGGCCCTCCAAGCCTGCACCAACATTCTGCCCATCACTACTAAAACTCCTTACCTTCCTTGGACCATATCCCTCAATTCCCATCCTATTCATGTTTTTGTAAAGACATCCTTTAAACGTCACTATAGTTTCTGCTTCCACTATCTCCCCTTCCAGAAGTGCACATGATTCACAGTTCACTCACCATTCAATTTCTGCCAAAATATGGACTAGACATGATGACATCAATCATCTGCAAGTACCAGGTGCCCACCACCCTGTGTGTAAAAAGCTTGCCTCACACATCACTTTTAAATCTTGCCCCTCGCACTTTAAACCTATAACTTCCTGGTAACTGACTCTTCCACCATGGGAAAAAGCTTCTGACTGTCCACTGTCCATGCCCTGCATAATCTTGTAGATTTCTATCAGGTCGCCCCTCAACCTCCGTCATTCCAGTGACAACAACCCAAGTTTCTCCAACCTCTCCTCATAGCTAATCCCCTCCATACTATGCAGCATCTTGGTAAATCTTTTGTCTACCATCTCCAAAGCCACCACATCCTTCTGGTAGTGTAGCAACCAGAATTAAACACAGTATTCCGAATACGTCCTAATGAAGGTTCTATAAAGCTGCAACATTACCTTCCAATTTTTAAACTCACTGCCCCAGCCAATGAAGGAAAGCATGCCATATGCCTTGTTGACGACCTTCTCCACTTGTGTTGCCACTTTCAATGACTTGTGTACCCATACATCCAGATCACCCTGCTTATTAGTACTCGAGGGTTCTACCATTTACTGTACATTTTCCATCTGGATTAGACCTTCCAAAATGCATTTTATATTTTTCCAGATTAAACTCCATCTACCATCTCTCTGTCCAAGTCATCAACTGATCTATATCCTGCTCTATCCTTTGACTCTCCACAATTCCATCAACCTTTGTCTCATCAGCAAAACTTACTAATCAGTCTAGTCACATTTACATCCAAATCACTTATATACAAATATCTGACAAATAGCAAGCATCCCAATACAGATCTCTGAGGAATGCCACAAGTCATAGCCCTCCATTCAGAAACATACTGCTACCCTCTCTGTTTTCTATAACTGAGTCAATTTTGTCCATCTTGCAAGCTCACCTCTCATACCATGCGACTTTACCTTCTGTAACAGCCTGCCAATGAGGGACCTTGTCAAAGGCCTTACTGAAGACCATTATAGACAACATCCACTGCCTAACTCTCAACCATTTTCATCACTTCCTCAAAAAAAAACTCAACCAAGTTAGTGGGACACACCCTTCCCTTCACAACATCATGTTGCCTCTCACTAATATGCCCACTTATTTCCAAGTGGGAGTAAATTCTGTCCTGAAGAATCCTCCCAAATTATTTCCCCACCATTGACATACCCATTGATGGCCTGTAGTTGGCTGGATGATCCTTGCCACCCTTGTAAAACAAAAAGGGGATTTGTTGATTTTGTAAATTATTTAGCAAAGTTCTTGCCTAATTTATGGTCAGTATAGGAACATCTACACAAGCTCACTGTTAAGGAAGTGTTGTGCTAATGGAACACAGAACAAGAAGTAGCTCTCAGAAGATTCAAAGCACGGTGGCTCAGTGGTTAGCACTGCTGCCTCACAGCGCCAGGAACCCAGGGTTGATTTCACCTTTGGGCGAGTGTCTGTGTGGAGTTTGCACATTCTCCCCATGTCTACATGGGTTTCCTCCCACAGCCCAAAGATGTGCAGGGCAGGTGGATTTGTCATGCTAAATTGCTCATAGTATTCAGGGATGCCTAGATTAGGAGGGGGGATGCTCTAAGGGTCAGTGTGGATTTGTTGGACTGAAGGGTCTGTTTCCACACTGAAGGGAATCTAAATAAACTGGTGATCCCCCCCATGCTTGGGGGGGGGGGGGGGAGAGAGAGAGAGAGAAGAGGGGGGGGGGGGAGAGAGAGAGAGAGAAGAGGGGGGGGGGAAGAGAGAGAGAGAGAGAGAGAGAGAGAGAGAGAGAGAGAGAGAGAGAGAGAGAGAGAGAGAGAGTGTGTATCATGTCAATAATTACGTCATCATAGGATTATCATGACTGCAAGACAGGACTTGAAACAACCCTAAACACAGCAAGAGCAGACAGCTGCATCTGAATTCTACATTTTAACTCAAACCCAATGTCATACGCTCAGGCAGTACAAATTACCAGGCTGTGGCCTTTAATTGTGGCTATTTTTAATCATGACATAAATGGGAGTGACAAATTGATGCGGAATCAAACTACAACCAGTTCAAAACATCTTCCGCAAACTGTTTCTATGTTACTTCATGTAACAGTGTTGCTTCATTGGAAGAGGTATCATCCACCCAGTACATCCAAGCAAGGAAATCAGACCTGCAGTGTTCTCAGACATTCTGTTGAGAGTGACAGTTCCTATGAAGGTGATTGCAGATGCTAAGACAGAGTGTAACATTTTTCAGATTCAATTAAAGTAAAAACTCAATGTGTTATTGATGTCATCAACTCAGCAGAGACATTGAATCTGACAGAGAAACATCTTGCCCAAATTGTGCAAACAACACAATATACAACGCTCCGCGTGCTGCAGGAAGTAGCGATGAAAGGATAGCCTGAAAGCAGCAAGGTTACACCCATTATCATATGAGTGCTGGGCAGAGATGAAATGACATCCTAAGATGGCATCTTTCTTAAAAGAAGTAGGATTATCATCTCTCACAAAATGAGAAAAGAAATGCTGAAGCACATCCACGCAAGCCATCAAGGTATTGAGTCTGCTACGAAGAAGTCAAGGTGCTCAATCAGCCAAACATGAGCAATGAGTCAAGGACCAAGTGAGCTAATGCAGTATGTGTAACAGAGACCAAGCTAAGCAAACTAAAGAGCCACTTATGAAGCATGCCACTTCAGATGAAGCTTTGTGCATGTCTCTGCACTCTTGCAGAAGCTGATTATTACTATCAATTACGATTCAGACTACTGGCAGTTAGACTAGGTGACATCCAGTGACATTGTAGAATGCATGAAAGCATACTTCAGTTATTACATTTTTTACATGGTGATGAGTTACCATGGCCCATAATCCATGAGAAATGTGGTCACTTGTTAAAGAACTGGGAAAATCAAAATCGCCAATTATTTCCACAGTATCTTCTATCAAATAGAAGAGTTGATAAAGCAGTGAAAGTGATCATAAAAGAATCAAACATATCTGGCACAGGTGAATACAAGGGAAGAGAAGCTAGATCTGTAGAGAAATACACTCACTGAATGCATGGAATGTAGTCCATTACAAAGATTAATGCCATACTGCGTGCAAACGACTGTTCTGATAATTAAAAGCCTGAAGCCAGAAGTAGTATTAAATGTGAGTGACAAATTCAGTGTAAAAAGATAGAAAGCCAAATTCATTAAGAAAATGGCCAAGCACTTGCCAAAACTGAGAATTGGCAAACCAGAAAGCATCCAAACATTTGTGCTGTCAAAAGTCACCATGCCCGGCAAAGAATAAAGAACAAAAAATTATAGCACAAAAAAAAAGGCCCTTCGGTCCTCCAAGCCTGCACCAACGTGTGCCAGTCACAACTAAAACCCCCTACCCTTCCGGGGACAATTTCCCTCTATTCCCATCCTATTCAAGTATTTGTCAAGTCTCTCTCTAAAAGTCAGTATCGTATCTGCTTCCAATACCTCCCCTGGTAGTGAGTTCCAAGTACTCACCACCCTCTAAAAAGCTTGTCTCATAAATCACCATGAAACCTTGCCCCTTGCACCTTAAACCCATGCCCCGTAGTGAATTTTCCACCCTCGGAAAAAGCTTCTGACTGACCACTCTGCCCATGTCCTTCATAATCTTGTAGACCTGCAACAGGTAGCCCCTCAACCTCTGTCATTCCAGTGAGAACAACCCAAGTTTCTTCAACCTCTGCTTATAGCCTCTCATACTGTGTGACTTTACCTTCTGTATCAGCCTACCATGACAGATCTCGTCAAAGGCCTTACTGAAGCCCAGGTAGACAACATCCACTGCCCTACCCTCATTGATCATATCCACTACTTTGTTAAAAACTCAATCAATCAAGTTAGAGAGACTCGACCTCCACTTCACAAAACCATGTTGCTTCTCATTAGTACGTCCACATATTTCCAAAGTAGGAGTAAATCCTGTCTTGAAGAATCCTTCCCAATAATTTTCCTATCCCTGACACAAGGCTCACTGGCCTGTAATTAGTTGGATGATCCTTGCTACCTTTCTTTAACAAAGTAAAGATATTGGCTATTCGCTAATCCTCTGAGACCTCCCCTGTAGCCAATGAGGATGCAAAGATTTCTCTCAAGGCCCCAGCAATTTCCTCCCTTGTCCCTGGGGTATTCTGGAGTATATCCCATCAGGCCCTGGGGACTTATCTACCTTAACGATTTTCAGGATTCCCAATACCACCTCCTTATTGACCTCAACATGACCCAAACAATCTACACACCTTTCCCCAGAATCATCATCCACCAAGTTCTTCTCTCTGGTAAATACTGATGCAAAAAAACCTCATTTAATAGTTTGCCCATTTCCTCTGGCTCCACACAAATTCCTTTCCCTGTCCTTGAGTAGGTCAATCCTCTACCTCTCTACCCTCTTGCTCTTTATATATGTATAAAAAGACTTGGGATTTACCTTAATCCTGTTGGCCAATGACTTTTCATGACCCCTTTTAGCCCTCTTGAGTCCTTGCTTAAGTTTCTTTCAACTTTCCTTGTATTCCACCCTTGCTTCATGTGTTTCCAGCCCCCTAGCCTTGACAAATGCTTCCTTTTTCTTTTTGACTAGGCTCACAATATTTCTCATTATCCAAGGTTCCCTAAACTCGCCATTACTTATCCTTCATCTTTGCAGGAATGTGCCAGTCCAGAGTTCCTATGATCTTATACTTGAAAGCCTTCCACATACCAGATGTTGAGCTCCCCTCAAACATTTGTCTGCAATCTACATTCTTCAGTTCCTGCCTAATAGTGTTGTAATTATCCTTACCCCTTCACCTGACAACCACACTTAGCTTTATCCATCAGTACCTTTAAAACATACTGAATTGTGACCACCTGACCAAGCTCATTCACCAATAGTAGGTCCAGTACAGCCCCTTTCCTTGTTGGACTATCTACATACTGCTTCAAGAAGCCCTCCTGAATGCTCCTTACAAACTCTGCCCCTTCCACACCCCAAGCACTAATTGAGTCCCAGTCAATAAAGGAAGTTAGTATCATCCACGACAAAATCCTGTTACTTTTACATCTTGGCAAAATCTGCTGACACACCTGTCTTTTTATCTCCCTCTGGCCTTGTTGGGAGGCCTATAGTAAACCCCAAACATTGGGATTGCACCATTCCTGTTCCTGAGCTCTACCCGTATTGCATCGCTGTAAGAGCCATCTGAGGTGCCCTCCCATAGTAGAGCTGTGGTAGTCTCCTTTACAAGTATTCCAACTCCCCCACACCTTTTACATCCCCCTCTATCCTGCCTGAAACATCTGTATCCTGGAACGTTATGCTGAAAATCCTGTCCCGCCCTTTACCAAGTCTCTGTAATAGCAACGTCACAGTTCCAAGTATTAATCCAAGCTCTAAATTCAACTGCCTCACAAGTTACACTTCTTGCATTGAAACAGATACACTTCAGTCCACCAGACCCACTTTGATCAACAAGCCCACCCTGCCTGCTCTTCCTCAGTGTTACTGGCCTTATTCTCTAGTTCCCTTCCAGTCAATTCTCCTTTGCTATGGTTCCTAACCCCCTGCCAGGCTAGTTTAAATCCTCCTGAGTGATACCCGCAAATCCCCCAGCCAGAATATTTGTGCCCCTCCAGTTTAGATGCAACTCGTCCTTCTTGTACAGCTCCAACTTGTCCCAGGAGAGATCCCAAAGGTTCAGATATCTGAAACCCTCCCTTCTACAACATCTGTTTAGCCACATGTTGAGCTGTACTATCTTCCTATTTCTGGCCTCACTGGCACGTGGCACAGGGAGTGATCCCTGGATATCCTGCTTTTTAACTGCTGCTGCAGAATCTCATCATTCAATGTCATTAATGGCTTGATACAATATGTACCACAACCTCTGGCCGTTCACATTTTTCCTTCAGAATGCTTTCTGCCTGTTCAGAGACATCATGGACCCTGGTACCAGGGAGGCAACATACTATCCTGGAGTCTGTTGTATGTCCATAGAAGGGCCTATCTGTACCCCTAACTATAGGGTCCCCTATAACTACTGCTAGAACATAGAACAGTACAGGCTGTATGGCCCACGATGTTGTGCCAACCTATTATCCTACTCTAAGATCAAACTACCCTGGATACCCTACATTTTACTATCATCCATGTGCCAATCCAAGAGTCGCTTAAATGCCCCTAATGTATCTGACTCCATTACCACTACCAGCAGCCTATTCCATGTACCCAGCACTCTGTGTAAAGAACCTACTTCTGACATCTCCCCTATACCTTCCTCCAGTCAACTTAAAATTATGTCCCCTCATAATCATCATTTTGGGAAAATGTCTCTGGCTATCCATTCTAAATAGCAATACCTGTGAATGACCAGTGCTGTTTGTCTTTTCCTTCTTAAGAATAGAGCCAGCCATGGTGCAACCAGTCTGCTGCTGTTGCTATCCCCTGACATGTCATCCCCCCGAACAGTATCTAAAGATGGTATACTAGTTAGAGAGGGGGAACAACCACAGGGGATTCCTGTACTGGCTGCCTGCCCCTGACAGCAGTCACCCAACTATCTGCCTGCACCTTGGCATCTCTAAAACTACTCTGTCTATGATGCTTTCCTCCACCCACATGTTCCTAAGTGCATCCAATTGCCACACCAACTTGTGGTCTGTGAGGAGCTGCAACTGCATTCACTTTCATCCGAGATGCCGGAAGCATCCCGCATCCCGCATCCCGCATCCCGCATCCCGCATCCCGCATCCGCAGCTGACTGACATTTCTATCACCAATTAAGCTATTTGAGAAAATTTATTCAACACTTACCCTTACTTATCACTGCAAATACCCAAGGTAGATCTTACCTCGCACAGCTTCCCAGGATGCTCTCTGAATCTTTCCCTTACACTTACGTCAAATTCTCACTGTGGTATGTGTACTTAGAGTTGACCTGTCACTTGATAACAGCCCCTCTGCAAACCACCTTCTGGAAGCAGTGACAACACTGATGCAAATCTTCCCCACATCAGCCAATCAGCGTCACCACTCTGCTGCCCTCTTCTGGGAACTTGAGACCTGATTGGAATAGTGGTTGATATAATCATACATGGTGAATGTGAATGACTGGAAATACCATTGCAATGCAGATGTTTAGATACGCCTAGATCTGTGCTTTCAATGCAGGTAATGGATCAGGGGAAGTCATCTCACTATCTGCCCAAGGTACAGCACAACCACCAGTCTTAGAACTCCAGTGTTCCTCAGCAGTAGAAATGAATCAGCAACAAAGCTCACATGGTAAAAGCACTTGCCACAGGAATGAGAATCACTCAAAGAACGGATCCCAGACAAACAGTCGAGGAAACATGCATAAGAGCCATTAGGAGGCTTGCATGATTTAAAGACTATGCATACCATACATGCAGAGACTGTCAGAAGTGGAACTGATTTGAGTTAACATGCAGTTTCTTAATGATAGTTTGCTTCATAACAATGTATTTTGGATAATGTGTATAATAACTGCAAATGAGAGTACGTAGAATGTTTATTTGTTTACTTTAATGAAGATTGGGACATTTGCAGAACTGCAGTAATATAAAACAAAGAAAGGCAAATGCTGGCAATCTGAAACAAAAACAAAAATTTCAAAAACAGAAACTCAATGTCTGGCCGCATCTGTGGAGAGAGAGCAGACTTAAGTTTTCCATTCCAGTGACCCTCCTTCCAGACCTCAGTTCCGAAGAAGGGTCAAAGGACCTGAAATGTTCTCTTCACAGGTGCTCTCAGACCCACTGAGATGCTCCAGCAATTTATGTTTTTATTTCAAATTTCCAGTATCTGTAGTTTTTTTAAGGTTTTGTTTACAATTTTGCAATGGCTGCCTTGGCATAATCACATTACCTTTACCTCTATAGCGAAAACCTTTTTTTTACGTGATCTGTGGAAACCATTGAACATATGTCACTTAGAACATGTTCGTCCTCCCTTGGTTAGGTATATTGGTGTTTTTTTGTCATCCCTTGGAAAGAGCTTTTTATCTCCTATGCAGCCTAAAGGCGAATTTGTGAAGAGACATCCCTGAGCCATCAGATCATGGTGTCTTCTCTCCAGCAAGTTGTCAGCAACCCCTTTGTCCATTCCTTAGTTCCTCAGTTGGCTTTCTGAGATCTACGACTCCTCAATGCAATTTAAGCTGGACTAGCTCAGATTTCAGCCAAGTGGATATTCAATGTTATTGCTGCTGAGATCCTGATGAATAAGGTAGTACAGCGTGCAGTCCTTTAGAGATAACCCAGAGTCTGCCTTTTCATCAGGTATTGCTAAGATTGATGCCTTGTTGCCCATTGTCTGTCAACATTGGATGGGCCTCACATGTTCAACTCATTAATTGACTGCCAGTCAAGTGATCATGATCAGTCATCTGCACTCTGACTGCATGGAGTGGTGCCCATTTCTGGAACCACCTTGGAAATCCATATTGTGCAAATGAAGTTCAGTTTCTTTCTGTCTTCTTTCCTTTAAGCCTCATGTAAGGGTCAAAATATGAATGTTAATAAAGAGACCTAATTTGTGAACTTTGATCATGAACATTTAGGCTGCAGTATAAATTCGGCCATGATCTATGTTAAACTTTAAGTGCATTATCTCTGGGAATTCTTAGTGTTAACACTGGATTCCCATGTAATGAATAGCAAGTAACACAAGTGTCCCGTTCATCACAAAAAATCATGAACTTATGGCCCATACATCATGAGAAACATAAATAAGGTGAAAAGCAAAGGTCTTCCCTAGGGTAGAGGAGTTCAAAACAAGAGGAATAATTTAAAGGTGACAGGAAAAAGATTTAAAAGGGACCTGAGAGGAAACTTTTTCACTTAGAATGGTTCATATCTGGAATGAACTGCCGGAGAACCTGATAGACATAGGTATAGTTACAACAGTTTAAAGTCCTTTGGACAGGTACATGTACAGGTTGGATTTCAAGGGGAAAATGACAAATGCAGGCAAACAGGGCTAGTTTAGTTTGGGAAACTTGGACAGCATGGCTGAGTTGGACCAAAGGGTCTGCTTCCATACTGTATAAATCAATGACTCTTTATTTAAATATTTTACATGTGTTAGTAAAAGGATCTGGAATTGTTACTCCCTTGATTATGTCTCTTGATGATTAAAGTGTTATTTTATAGGTGCTCTAAACAAATGGCTTGAAGTGAATCATGAACTGCCTAGCCGTATTGTTATTTATCGTGATGGTGTAGGGGATGGGCAACTAATGACATTAGTTGATTATGAAGTGCCCCAAATATTGGACAGCTTCAAGATGGTTCACTCAGCCTACAGGTAAGGTGTATAAATTTGTTTTCCTGAAGTGCTACACATGTAAGCAGTGAGTTATTGAAATCACACAATATCCATTTAAAGGCGCTAAAATATATGTGCACAGTCACCTTACATAAAGGAATTATGTGTTCTTAATATTTCTTGATTTCCTAAATTTAAATCTTACTTTTGAAGAATAAAATGTATGTGATGAATATGGGTTTGTAATTGCAATTGAATGTCAAGCAGTTGTGATGTAAGAAAATTCCCACAAACAGCAATATGATATTGAACAGAATTTAACAGATGATGAACAGACTATGAACATGTTGCCCAAGGGATAGGGTACTCCCCTTCTGTTTCTCAAAATAAATACCATGTGATCTTTTGTATCCAAATGAATGAACAAGTGGCAAACTGGTTTAACCTCTCATCTGAAAGATGCCACTTCCAACTTACATTTCTTACAGATTTTTTGTAAATGTTTTACTTATGCTAGGAAAACAGTCTGGGAAATATTAGCCACTTGATAATGTCACTCGTGACTAATGTCAGAGAGTCATAGATTCATAGAGCTGTACAACATGGAAACAGACCCTTTGGTCCAACTCATCCCTGCTGAACAGATACATTAAATAAATCTAGTCTCATTTGCCAGCATTTGGCCCATATCCATCTAAACCCTTCCTATTCATCTACCCATCCAGACACCTGTTAAATGTTGTAATTATACCAGTCTCCACCATACTCTCTTACTAGATATATGTGTAGCCTTGTTTCCAGTTTTGTAACATTGTGGTGCACAGACTGGGTCTATTTCAACATGTTTGTTTATCGCAACGGTGGTTGCAAGCAGGCCTCTAGGAATTCTTGTGCTTGTCTTTGTTTTGCTTGACCTAAAACTTTAATTTTGTCCCAGTCAAATTGATGTCCTTCTATGTCAGAGTACATTGAAACAAGGGAGAGTTGGTCATGTTGTTTTGGTGCGAGTTCGTGTTAATGAATCCTGGTGGCATGTTTCCTGCCCACTTGTCCTATGTCGTGTTTCTCACAGTTGCTATATGGTATTTTGTATACCACATTTGTCCTGCTCATTATGGGTTGGAGGTCTTTCATTTTTAACAGTAACTGGCGAAGTGTGGTTGTAGGTTTGTGTGCTGTCCTTATTCTAAGAGGTCGTAGGAGTCTTGTAGTCAGTTCTGATGTGATTTAATATAGGGTAGAGTGTGGCCAACTCTCCCTCATTTCAATACACTCCGACATAGAAGGACATCAGTTTAACTGGGGCAAAGTTACAGTACTAGGACAAGCAACGCAAAGACAAGCACGAGAATTCCTGGAGACCCGGATTTCAACCACTGGTGCAATAAACAAACATGTTGAAATATACCCCACCTACATACCACTATGGTACAAAACTGGACACAAGACTATCCACCATGACAGATTGGACCAGATAAATTCAAAGCGGGCCAGAACAACAGCACTTCAATGAAGGCTAGACAGCACTGAAGAAATCACCTAGAAAGGAGAAGAAACGTTTGCACAAAAACCAGTCAGCTCAGTAACCCAACCAACAACTCCAACCACCACCTGAGCAACAGACCTTCATTAAATCATGATACCTTGAACATGTCCCAGAGACGTATTCACATTTATGCATTTTAAGATGTCCACCACCTACTCCTCTGTAATATGGACATTTTTCAAGATGTGGCTGTTTATTTCCCCACGTTCTCTATCTTCCATATCCTTCTCCACGGTAAATACTGTTGCGAAGTATTTGTTTAGTATCCTCTTCATCTCCTAGGGTTCCACACATAGGCAGCCATGCTGATCGTTAAGGGGCCCTATGCTCTCTTGTAGTTACTCTTTTGTCCTTAATGTATTTGTAGAATCTCTTTGGATTCTCCTTCGTGCTGTTTGCCAAAGCTATCTCATGTCTCCTTTTTGCCCTCCTTAAGTATACTTGTACTGCCGTTATACTCTTCCAGATGTTCACTTGATCCCTGCTGTCTATATCTGACATATGCATCCTTCTTTTTCTTGACCTAAGCATCAATTTCTCTAGTCATCCAGCATTCCCTACACCTACCAGCCTTGCCCTTCCCCCTAACACAAACATACTGTTTCTGGATTTTCGTTATCTCGTTTTTGAAGGCTTTCCATTTTCCAGTCATCCGTTTACCTGCAAATATCCGCTCCAGTCAACTTTTGAAAGTTCTTGCCTAATACCGTCAAAGTTGGTCTTCCTCCAATTTAGAACTTTAACTTTTAGATTTGATCTATCCTTTTCTATCACTGTTTTAAAACTAATACATTTATAGTCACTGGTTCCAAAGTGCTCCCTCACAGACACCTCAGTCACCTGCTTGGCCTTATTTCTCAAGAGTAGGTCAAGTTTTGCACCTTCTCTACTAGGTATATCCACATACTGAGTCAGAAACTTTTCTTGTACACTCTCTTAAATTCCTCTCCATCCAAGCTCTTAACACGATGGCAGTCCCAATTTAAGTTTAGAAAGTTAAAATCCCCTACCATAACCCTATTATTAGAAATAGACATAGGCATAGATATGGAATCCCTACAATGTGCAAACAGTCCCTTCGGCTGAACAAGTCCACATTGACCTTTGGAGCATCCCACCCATCCCCTATAACCCACGTCAGCTTCACATCCGTGAAAGCTATGAGCAAATTAGCATAGCCAATCCACCTAACCTATTCACACAGATAACTGACATCTCGTTACAAATTTGTTTCTCAATTTCCTGCTGACTATTCTGGGGTCTATAATGCAATCCCAACAAGGTCATCATCCCTATCTTATTTCACAGTTCTACCCTAAATAGAGCCATGATGTTGTTCCCAGTCAAAAACGCCATTCTCCCTCCTATCTTCTCCCCTTTTATCCTCCCAAGAGCATCTATACCCTGGAATATTAAGCTGCCAATCCTGTCCATCCCTGAGCCACACCTCTATAATCACTATGATATCCCAGTCCCATGTTGCCAACCATGCCCTGAGTTTACCTGCCTTACCTGTTAGGGCTCTCACATTGAAATAAATTCAGTTTAATTTAAAAGTCCTCTAATGTGTTTTATGGATGCTCTTCTCTCAATACCGCGCAGGAATGTCAACCTTGAGTTTTGTGATCAAGCCCTCGAGCAGGACTTGAGCCATAGCCCCCTGTATCAGAGGTGACAGTATTAACAAATGAAAAGAAGTGTAAAAAAAAAGCTTTGCATTAGATCGAAATTTATTAAACACATGTGTGACTCCATTTTTCTTAGCCTTACTCTCTCACTTTTAGTTCCTAATCTCATTATTTATATCTATTTTAGTGTATGACTTAGGGAGGGATCGGAATGTTACCAGCTTTGCAGTTTAGTTGTTAAGCCTACTTCCTGAGAGGCTTTCTCAGGATTTCAACCCTTGCCTTTCCCCAGAGAAAGCCTTGCTTTAAACTTATTGGAGAACCAATTGGTCTGAGAGTCCAGGTTTAACATTTCTATATTCCCTTTCCTTGACAGAAAGTCACCACTGCTGCCTCTGCTGCTATCACTTCCCAAACACTCTACACAGCAGCTACCATCTGAAACTCTTGTTCGAGAAATCTTCATAAATTATCTTGATGTAACAGATTGTCCGAAGTATGTCTGAATTTGCTGATTTCCAGTTTAAGTAAATTCAGTTTGGAACACTTCCTTTTGGAGTGTTCATTGATCTGCCTGTAATTTACACTTTGCATAATCTTCTGGAATGCTGCCATTCTTAGTATAACTGTGAGGCAAATTTCAATTCACTTCTATGTATAAATTCCAGTGCTGCGGTAGAAGGAATGGTCGATTTTGTAATCTGCTGGAGTGTGATGTAAAATTTAATTACCTTTGATAAAGTCTTTAATGAGCAAAAATAGACAATAATCATTTAACTATAGCACTCCCTCAGTTCTCATGAGAACTTTTGTTTCTTTTAGCCCCAAAGTAACAATCATTGTAGTTCGGAAGAAAGGTACCTGCCGATTTTTTGCTAATGTGAATGGACTGCTTCAAAATCCACCAGTTGGCACTGTGATTGATAGCGAGGCTACCCATCCTGAACGGTTTGTTAAAATTATATATGAATATATAACATTTTCACGTTAAACAACTGTCACTGAAAATCCAGTTATACAAGGATTGCAAATGTCAAGAAAGTCCACCTGACATTACAGGGAATGAGAGCAAATGTGTGTAAGACTATTGGGATTGGAGGATTTACCTGGATACAGACTCATCTGTGGGCACCTCCTTCTGTTAATGTTAAACAGTCATAATTTAGGCAGCTTCCAGAAAAAGACTTTGGTACTCTTCTCTGAGATACCATGTCCCTGCCATCCCCTTGCCAAGTTATTTACTTGGACTTTAATAACCTCTTTAACAAGGTTCCACATAGTAGATTAACTAGTAAAATTAGGTCTCATGGGATTCAGGGTGAGCTTGCCACTTAGACACATAGTTGGCTAGACAACAGGACACAGAGAGTGGTGGCAGAAGATTGTTTTTCGGACTGGAGGCCCATCACTTACATTGGTCCATAGGGAATGGTTCTGGGTCCTCTTTTTTGTCATTTATATAAATGATTTAGATAAGAATGTAGAAGGTATGGTTAGTAAGTTTGTGGACAACAGCAAAATTGGTGCCATAGTAGAGAGTGAAGAAGGTTTTCTAAGATTACAAATGGATCTTGATCAAATGGGTCAATCAGCTGAAAAATGGCAGATGGAGTTCAATTTGGATAAATGTAAGATATTGCATTTTGGTACAACAATCAGAGGATTTACACAATATTTGGTAGGGCCTTGGATGGTGTTGTAGAAAAGAGGGGCCTAGGGGTTCAGGTGCATAATTCTTTGAAGTTTGCATCAGATATAGATATATGGTTGACCTCATTGCTCAGTCCTTTGATGATAAGAGTTGGGAAATCATGTTGAGGTTTTACAGGATATTGGTGAGGCCTCTTCTGGACTACTGTGTCTAGTTCTGGTCGGCCAGTTATATGAAGGATATTTTTAAGCTACGGAGGTTTCAAAAGAGACTTATCAGGATGTTACTGGGTATGGAAGGTTTGAGTTATAAACAAAGGCTGAGTAGACTGGGACTTCTTCCACTGGAGCACAGGAGCTTAAGAAGTGATCTTAAAAAGGTTCATGAAATCATGAAGGGTAAAAATAGAGTTTATGGCAGGTGTCTTTTTCTTAGGTTGGGAGATTTCAAGACAAGGGGCATATTAGGAGGCAATAGCATGCTGCACGTGTGGAATGAATTTCCAGAGGAAGTGGTGGATGTGAGCACAACATAATGTTTAAAAGACAGTTAGGTAAGTACATGAAGAGGAAAGGTTCGGAGGGATAAGGGCAAGGAGCAGTCTAGTTTAGTTTGGCATTATGTTTGGCATGGAAAAGCTGGATATAATGGTCTGTTTCCATGCTATACGTGTCTATGACGATATACAATTGAGTTGGACCTTTTTCAAGGCATTGAAACCTCCAGGACCAAACTCTGTGCTTTATGAATCATGGAATTAGGGTCTACCAATTTAGGGAGTCATAATCCATGATTCTAGAGCATTAGGTGCATTCTTGTCAAGAGATGGAAATTTTGCCACTTAAGCACAAGCACAAAGTCAAAAATGACTCGTAATAAGTTGATACATTACCTACAAAAAATCAAATATTGTAGATCGCCCCTCTCTGAGGTGATAAGTGTTCTGAAATGTGAACTAAATTTGTTGTATCATATTGACAGGTATGACTTCTTCCAAATCAACCAATGTGCACACCAAGGCACTGTTTCTCCAACATACTACCATGTTGTATATGACAATAGTAGCATGAAACCAGATCATGTACAGAGATTAACTTACAAGATGTGTCACCTCTATTACAACTGGCCAGTGAGTAGACTTTGAACAAATGAATTGATTATTATTTTCTGACTGTTCTCATTTTTTCTGTTCAACTCTGCAATGTCTACTTATTGGAACATAGAACATTACAGCGCAGCACAGGCCCTTCAGCCCTCAATGTTGTGCCAACCTGTGACACCAATCTGAAGCCCAACCGGCCTAAACTATTCCATTGTCATCCATATGTTTATCCAATCACCATTTAAATGCCCTTAAAGTTGGCAAGTCTACTACTGTTGCAGGCAGGGCATTCCACGCCCTTACTACTCTCTGAGTAAAGAACCTACCCCTGACTTTCATCCTATATCTATCACCCCTCAGTTTAAAGCTACATCCCCTCGTGCTAGCCATCATCCTCCGAGGAAAAAGGCTCTCTCTGTCCACCCTATCTAATCCTCTGATCATCTTGTATGTTTCTATTAGTTCGCCTCTTCAGTTTCTTCTCTCTAACGAAGACAACCTCAAGTCCCTCAGCCTTTCCTGTTAAGACCTTCCCTCCATACTAGGCAACATCCTGATAAATCTCCTCTGCATCCTTTCCATTGCTTCCTCATCCTTCTTAAAATGTGGCAACCAAAACTGTACACTATGCTCCAAGTGTGGCCGCACCTGTATTTTGTACAGCTGCAACATGACCTCATGGCTACGAAACTTAATCCCTCTTCCAATAATACCTAACACACTGTATGCCTTCTTAACAACCCTATCAACCTGGGGTGGCAACTTTCAGGGATCTATGCACTTGGACACCGAGATCTCTCTGCTCATCTACACTGCCAAGAATCTTACCATTAACGCAGTACTCTGTATTCCTGTTACTCCTTCCAAAGTGAATCACCTCACACTTTTCTGCATTAAACTCCATTTGCCGCCTCTCAACCCATCTCTGCAGCTTATCTATGTCCCTCTGTAACCTGGAATATACTTCCGCACATTCCACAACTCCAACGACTTTAGTGTCATCCGCAAATTTACTAAACCATCCTTCTGTGCTCTCATCCAGGTCATTTATAGAAATGACAAACAGCAGTGGCCCCAAAACAGATGCTTGTGGTACACCACCAGTAACTGAACTCCAGGATGAACATTTCCCATCAACCACCGCCCTCTGTCTTCTTACAGCTTGTCAATTTCTGATCCAGACTGCTAAATCACCCTCAATCCCATGCCTCTGTATTTTCTGCAATAGCCTACCATGGGAAACGTTATCAAATGCTTTACTGAAATCCATATACATCACATCAACCTCTTTACCCTCATCCACCTGTTAGGTCATTTTCTCAAATAACTCAATGAGGTTTGTGAGGCACAACCTACCCTTCACCAAACAGTGTTGACTATCCCTTATCAAATTATTCATTTCTAGATGATTATAAATCCGATCTCTTATAATCCTCTCCAACACTTTACCCACAGCCGAAGTAAGACTCACTGGTCTATAATTACCAGGGTTATCTCTGCTCCCCTTCTTGAACAAGGGGGCAACATTTGCTATCCTCCAGTCTTCTGGCCTATTCCTGAACACAATGATGACATAAAGATCAAAACCAAAGGCTCTGCAATCTCCTCCCTAGCGTCCCAGAAAATCCTAGGATAAATCTCATCTGGCCCAGGGGACTTATCTATTCTCACTCTTTCCAGAATTCCTAACACCTCCGGTATCTCAGTATTCTTCTCGACAACATTGTCTTTTTCCTGTGTGAATGCTGACAAAAAATATTTATTTAGCACCTCTCCTATCTCTTTGGACTCTATGCACAACTTCCCACTACTGTCCTTGACTGGCCCTAATCTTACTCTAGTCATTCTTTTTTTCCTGACATACCTATATAAAGCTTTAGGATTTTCCTTGATCCTGGAAGAGATATTTGCCTAGGGCTATGGAATAAGATAGCTGTAAGGGGTATCATTCTCGTAAAACCTCCCTCCAAGGACAACAGTTAAGGTGTAGTATCCAGATGTGTTCAAACCAAAGTTTGCAGAGGTGAAGCGTGGCTTCAAGCACCTCATATTTAATCTACTGGACATAAAATCAAGCATTCCATTAGCATTTGTAATTATACTCTATGCTTCTTTAAAATAATGTCATAAAGCATGTACCTGGAACCTCAGCATCACACCCATCCCCCATCCTGCCACACCCCAATATTACCATCACCTCATCCCTACCAATTACCCTGACAGTGCCTCTTTGGACCACTATCAATTGTAGTTTTTCACCATTTAGAGACTACCCTGCTCTATTCTTTTCAGGTCCAACACGGATATCATACAGCTATGTATTGAAATCTATTGGGATAGAGAGGGAGGTAAAAGGGGTAGAGGAGTTGCATTACTAGTCAAAGAGGATATCACAGCTGTGCTGAAGAAGGGCACCATGGAGGACTTGAGCAGTGAGGCAATATGGGCAGAGTTCAGAAATAGGAAGGGTGCGGTAACAATGTTGGGGCTGTACTACAGGCCTCCCAACAGCGAGCGTGAGATAGAGGCACAAATATGTGGATGGATTATGGAAAGATGTAGGAGCAACAGGGTGGTGGTGATGGGAGATTTCAATTTTCCCAACACTGACTGGGATTCACTTAGTGCTCGGGGTTTAGATGGAGCAGAATTTGTAAAGAGCATCCAGGAGGGTTTTATGGAGCAGTATGTAAATGGTCCAACATGGGAAGGGGCCATACCGGACCTGGTGTTGGGGAATGAGCCCGCCCAGGTGGTTGAAGTTTCAGTAGGGCGTTACTTTGGGAAAAATGATCACAATTCTGTAAGTTTTAGAATATACATGGACAAAGATGGGAGTGGTCCTAAAGGAAGAGTGCTGAATTGGGGGAAGGCCAACTGTAGCAAGAGTTGACAGGAGCTGGGGAATGTGGATTGGGAGCAGCTGTTTGAGGGTAAATCCACACTTGATATGTGGGAGGGTTTTAAAGAGAGATTGATTAGAGTGCAGGACAGACATATCCCTGTGAAAATGAGGGATAGAAAGGGCAAGATTAGGGAACCATGGATGACAGGTGAAATTGCGAGACTAGCAAAGAAGAAAAAGGAAGCATTACACAAGGTCTAGGCAACTGAAAACAGATGAAGCTTTGGAAGAATATTGGGAAAGTGGGACCAATCTGAAACAAGGAATTAAGAGGGCTAAAAGGGGTCATGAAATATCTTCAGTAAACAGGGTTAAGGAAAATCCCAAAGCCTTTTATTTGTACATAAGGAGCAAGAGGGTAGCTAGAGAAAAGGTTGGCCCACTCAAGGACAAAGGAGGGAAGTTACGTGAGGAGTTGGGGAAAATGAGTGAGATTCTTAATGAGTACTTTTGCATTGGTATTGACTGAGGAGAGGGAAATGATGGATGTTGAGGTTAGGGATAGATATTTGATTACTCTCGGTCAAGTTGGCATAAGGAGGGGGGAAATGTTGGGTATTCTCAAAGTCATTAGGGTGGACAAGTCCCCAGGTCCAGATGGGATCTATCCCAGGTTAATGAGGGAAGCGAGAGAGGAAATAACTGGGGCCTCAACAGATATCTTCGCAGCATCCTTGAGCACGGGTGAGGTCCTGGAGGACTGTAGAATTGCTAATGTTGTCCCCTTGTTTGAGAAGGGTAGCAAAGAAAATCCAGGCAATTATAGACCGGTGAGCCTGACGTCAGTGGTGGGGAAGGTGCTGGAGAAGATACTGAGGGACAGGATCTATTTACATTTGGAAGAAAATGGGCTTATTTGTGATCAGTAGAATGGTTTTGTGCAGGGAAGGTCATGTCTTACCAACTTGATAGAATTCTTTGAGGAAGTGACAAAGTTGATAGATGATTTCAAGGTGAAAGGGGAAAAGTTTAAGGGAGATATGCGTGGAAAGTTCTTTATGCAGCAGGCGGTGGGTGCCTGGAACACGTTGCCAGTGGAGGTGGTAGAGGCAAGCACGACAGCGTCTTTTAAGATGTATCTAGACAGATACATGAATGGGCAGGGAGCAGAGAGATACAGATCTTTGGAAAATAGGCGACAGGTTTAGATAAAGGATCTGGAATCAGCACAGGCTTGGAGGGCCGAAGAGCCTTTTTCTGTGCTGTAATTTTCTTTATTCATTTGTTCTTTTGTTCCATTTATCATTGTTTTGCCTGTTCACAAACTATCAGGTTTTTTTCATTTTATGCTTTCATCTACATTGCTTACAATATTACCTCTTCGGTGTCATTGGAATTTTTGGACATGTGGCTCTCTATTTCATGCAACTAATTTATTAATTTGATGTGGTAAATAGTTGAGGTCCCAACTTAGATTCTTAGGGACACCACTTGTCGCATTTGTCAATTAGACTACTTGCTCATTATTCCTACTCTGAATGTAAATACTCAAACAATTTTCTCACAAGGTCAATGATTGTCTTCAATTCCATGAACTTTAATTTTAGCTAGTCATCTCTTATACTCATTTGATTTTATCAAATGCCATCAGGAATCCATGTAACATCATATGCCGACTATTGGAACAGCTGTTCGCTTAGGCAAGCTACTCTCGTACACTACAATACTGGCATCTTCATGACAATGTGGAAACTTTCTCAGGTACACCTTGGCCACAAATTGCAGGACAAATCCCATTCAGCCAATTACTGCCCCATTAGTGTACTCTTGTTTATCACCAATGGAAAGCGTCATTAACAGTGCTATTAAGCAGTACTTTATCAGGAATAATCTGCTCGCTGATGTTAGTTTGATTTCTGCCGGGGCCACTCAACTCCTGACTTCATGACAGTCTTAGTCCAAACATGGACAAAAGAGATGAATTCTAGTGATGAGGTGAGACTGTCCGTTCTTCACACCAAGGCTGCATTTGACTAAACGTGCCATCCAGGAGCCCTAGCAAAAACTTGAGTCAATGGGAATCAGGGTAAGTTACCAATACCCAATTACTGAGGTTTTGGAGTGGAATGACCAAACGATTCACTCAACATCCAGGAGTTCACTTGCAACATCAAAGAATTTATTGAAATCACACTGGTGGAAACTGTCTGAAAACCCAGAGAGGTCTTCCCCAAATGAAGGAAAACACATTAGATTAGATTAGATTCCCTACAGTGTGGAAACAGGCCCTTCGGCCCAACAAGTCCACACCACCCGTTGCAGGATCCCACCTCCCTAATACCGACACACCCCTGCACAGGTGGGAGATGGCCACTGTTCTCAGGGTGGAGAGGGTCGCTGTACTGAGGTAGTCGTGCTATGTTCAGATTGGGCTTGGGGCTATTGTGCTCTGGCTGGGGTCCTGTGGTGGGGCCAGGGGCCCATGCCTGGAGCAGTACTGGGGCATGTGATTTTTGTCCTTACTTCTGACTGCAATGGAAGGTGAAGCAGATATCTTTCTACTGGAATATCACATGTTCTGATATTACCGAACTATGTTAACGATACTTTGACTCTCTGGTTTGACGTAAGTAACATAGGGTGGATAATATAGTAAAAAAGGCCTATGGCATGCATGCCTTCATTGAAAGGGGCATTGAGTTTAAGGATAGGCAGGTTAAACTGCAGCTGTATTGAATGTTTGGCTACTCATTGAGTATTGCATACACCGCCATATCAGAAGAATCTGAGATAACAAGGTGTAGAGCTGGATGAACACAGCAGGCCAAGGAGCATCAGAGGAGCAGGAAAGCTGACGTTTTGGGCCTAGACCCTTCTTCAGAAAATGATTTTCTAAAGAAAGGTCTAGGCCCAAAATGTCAGCTTTCCTGCTCCTCTGATGCTGCTCGGCCAGCTGTGTTCATGCAGCTCTACACCTTGTTTTCTCAGATTCTTCAGCATCTGCAGTTCCTACTATCCCAGAAGAATCTGGATGCTTTGGAGAGAGTACAGAAAAGGTTTACCAGGCTGTTGCCTAGTAATGATGATTTTAGCTGTGAAGAAATGTTGGATAGACTGGGTTTGTTTTCACGAGAATGCAGGAGGTTCAGGGGCAACCTGATAGAAGATTTTAAGATTGTGAATGGCTTGGATATGAGTCTTTTTTCCCAGGGTGGAGGGGTCAATTACTAGGGAATGCGGGTTCAAGAGGGGATTATATTTAAAAGAAAAGTTTTTTTTACACAAAGTTGGGTGAGTGTCTGGAACATGCTGCCAGAAGAGGTGGGGGAAGCAGACACACTAGCAACATTTAAGAGGCACCTGGACAAATACATAAATAGGAAGGGAAGAGAGGAGTAAGGATCCTGTAAGCAAAGACAGTTTTGGTACAGAAGGGCAAAATATGTCTGCGCAGGCTTGGAGGGCTGAAGGTCTCATTTCTGTGCTCTGTTGTTCTTTGATCATAAATTGGGTCTCCTTGTACCTGCTTTTCCTTTAAAGGTTGCATCTTTATGGCCTCAGCTTTTTCCTGTGCAAGCATTCCAAGGCGCTTAATGTTCTCCAATTGTATCATCCAACTGTATCTTTAATCAACCCACAACATTCATCTGCACTAAGATACTCAATCCAGTGTTGCTCATTGTTTAAAATAAGATCTTCTTAACATCAATAACATTGTCTTTTGATAGTTCTATCTTTTGGTTTTGTACTTAAATGCTGAACATCACCGTGAATTAGTATTCCTACTTAAACTCATCCACAAAATATATCTTGCATCCTTCCATAAAATTTCTTCTTGATTACTCTGTTAGCATTGACTCCAGGAAAGTCTGTGGCATCTGTCTTGTTGTTTCTTGTCTTAGAAACTAATAATGTACAACTGTACATTTTTGACATGTTAATAAGAAATTAATCAGTTGAAAACATTTATAAAGTGTCTTCACAACACAACATACTTCTGTATTTTGAGATAATGGGAACTGCAGATGCTGGAGAATTCCAAGATAATAAAATGTGAGGCTGGATGAACACAGCAGGCCAAGCAGCATCTCAGCAGCACAAAAGCTGACGTTTCGGGCCTAGTCAGCTTTTGTGCTCCTGAGATGCTGCTTGGCCTGCTGTGTTCATCCAGCCTCACATTTTATTATCATACTTCTGTATTTTAGTCACTTATATTGTATTGCTGTTCCAGTAATTTGACATTTGGCTGGAATTCAGTTTGTTCATAGGCATATTTGCTTGTCAAGTGGAGAACAAGTGGGAGCTTTGATTCATTTTTCTTTGTAAGGCTTGACACAATTCTGAGGTAATCTGGCACTCGACTAGACAGCAGTGGGCTTTCCCATGCAAGTAAGACCCAAGAGAGGTTGCCCTACGAAAGGGTGGTAGCTCTTCTGAATGAGCAGCAACACTTGCAGTTATAGGGAGGCGATCATTTGTGCTCACATATCAAAGGCAACAAATGGTTTATAGATAACACAGTGTGGAACGGAGGAACACAGCAGGCCAGACAGCATCAAAGGAGCAGAAAGGAAATGTCAACATTCCTGCTCCTCTGATGCTGCCTGTCCTGTAATGTTCCTCCAGCTCCACACAATGTTATCTCTGACTCTAGCATCTGCAGTTTGTACTATCTCTGAGGTGGTTTATAGAATCATACAGAACAGAAACAGGTCCTTCAGCTCTTCAGATCTACACCAACCAATAAACACCACCAACACATCCCATTTACTTGCATTTGGTCCAAAACCTGCAATGCTCCAGAAGTTTGTACTCATCTAGATGGTTCTTCAATGTCACAAGAGTACTTGCCTCCATCACTTTTCAGGCAGCATATTTCATATTTCTACTCAGCTTCTGGATAAAAGAAATCCTTAGATTTTCTCTAAACAATCCACTCTTCACGTTAAACTTATGCCCTCTAGTCTTAGACACATCTGCCATGGGGTAAAGATTCTCACAATATACTCTGTCTCTGCCTCTCATAATTTTGTACACCTCAATTAGATCCCTCCTCAGTCTCATCTGCTCCAAGGAAAACAAACCCAACCTACCCAGTCTCTCCTTATACCTGAGATTTTCAGGAACATGGGAACAGGAGTAGGCCATTCAGCCCCTGAGCCTGCGCTGTCATTCAATAAAATCTCAGCTGATCTATGGCATTACATCACATGCCTGCCTTGGGCCTATATCCCTTGAAACCCTTGCAAATAAAAATTTGCCTATATCACATTTAAATTTAACAACTGAATTAGCATGAACCATCCTTTGAAGTAGAGAGCTCCAAACCTCCACTTCCAGTTTTTGTATAGAAATGCTTTCTAACTAGCTCTCCTAAACAGCCTGGCCCTAACTCTTAGACCAAACTCGTATCAGATATAATGGGAACTGCAGATGCTGGAGAATCCAAGATAATAAAATGTGAAGCTGGATGAACACAGCAGGCCAAGCAGCATCTCAGGAGCAGAAACTGATGAAGGGCCTAGGCCTGAAACGTCAGCTTTTGTGCTCCTGAGATGCTGCTTGGCCTGCTGTGTTCATCCAGCTTCACACTTTATTATCTTAGACCAAACTCACTGGTTTGAGAATCTTCAATCAGTGGAAATAGTTTATTTTGATCTGCCCTGTCTTTCCCTGTTCGTATCCTGAGAATCTTGCTTAGATCACCATTTCTAAATCCCTTCAGTATGGAAGCAGGCAATTTAGCATGGCCAATCCACCTAACCTGCATCCTTTGGATGTGGGAGGAAGACAGAACCCCGGAAGAAACTCACACAGAATATGCAAATTCCTCACATATAGTCACCTGAGGCTGGAATTGCACCCAGGTCCTTGGCACTATGAAGCAGCACTGCTAACACTGAACCAATGTGCTGTCATAATTTTTTAAATCTCTCCGCATAATTTAACCCGTGAAGTACAGGTATCATCCTTGTAATCCTGAGTTTAACTCTCTCCAGGGCCAAAAATTCTTCCTAATATGTGGCGCCCAGATCTGTTCACAGTACTTCAGTCGGGTCTAACAGAACTTTTGTGTAACTGAAACATAATGTCTATACTCTAGCCATTTAGATATTAAGGTCAACATTCTGAGACATTTCTTGACTATCTTCTGCACATGGCTGTGGCATTTTAAAGAGCTATACATCAGAATCTCATTGGATATCCACTCTACTTAACTTTATGCCCTCTAAAAAATACCCTATTATCCTTTCTCAGTCTGAAATGGATAACTTCATACTTATTTATATTAAAATTCATCTGTTTTAACTTTGGCCATTCACTAACCTATCGACATGCTTTTGTAACTTTATGCTGTCATCAATACCGTCTGCAATGCTGCCCAAATTTGTGTCATCAGTAAATTTGGATATTTGACTTTGTATGCTATTACCTCAGCATTTAGTGAGTAAGTTGAATAATTCAGGCCCTAACACAGATCCCTTGCAGGATACCACGAATCATGTTCTGCCAATTTCTGTACTTACCCATTATTTCAATCTTTTCCTGCCACTGTGCCAATTTTGTATCCATGTCAGTGAACTTCCCTCAGTTCTATGGACTTCCACCTGACTAAGAGACTCTGGTGTAGGACTTTATCAAAGGTCTTCTGGAAGTCCAAATAAACAATATCCGTTAACTCACCTCTGTCCATCACCTTCGTCACCTCTTCAAAAAACAATTAAGTTTGTCAGGTATGACCTATTCTTCATGAATCCATGCTGACTCTCCATCATTAACTGAAATTTTTTGAAGTGACCAGTTATCTTATCCTGGATTATAGATTCCCACCACAGATGTTAGACTAACATAGAACATAGAACATAACAGCACAGTACAGGCCCTTCGGCCCTCGATGATGTGCCAACCTGTCATACCGATCTCAAGCCCATCTAGCCTACACTATTCCATGTACATCCATATGCTTGTCCAATGACGACTTAAATGTACCTAAAGTTGGCGAATCTACTACCGTTGCAGGCAAAGCGTTCCATTCCCTTACTACTCTCTGAGTAAAGAAACTACCTCTGACATCTGTCCTATATCTTTCACCCCTCAATTTAAAGCTATGCCCCCTCGTGCTCGCCGTCACCATCCTAGGAAAAAGGCTCTCCCTATCCACCCTATCTAACCCTCTGATTATTTTATATGTTTCAATTAAGTCACCTCTCAACCTTCTTCTCACTAATGAAAACAGCCTCAAGTCCCTCAGCCTTTCCTCGTACGACCTTCACTCCATACCAGGCAACATCCTTGTAAATCTCCTCTGCACCCTTTCCAAAGCTTCCACATCCTTCTTATAATGCGGTGACCAGAACTGTACACAATACTCCAAGTGTAGCCACACCAGAGTTTTGTACAGCTTCACCATAACCTCTTGGTTCCAGAACTCGATCCCTCTATTAATAAAAGCTAAACCACTATATGCTTTCTTAACAGCCCTGTCAACCTGGATCTGTGTACGTGGACACCGAGATCTCTCTGCTCATCTACACTGCTAAGAATCTTACATTAGCCCTGTACTTTGCCTCCCGGTTACTCCTACCAAAGTGCATCACCTCACACTTGTCTGCATTAAACTCCATTTGCCACCTCTCAGCCCAGCTCTGCAGCTTATCTATGTCTCTCTGCAACCTACAGCATCCTTCGTAATTATCCACAACTCCACTGACCTTAGTGTCATCTGCAAATTTACTAACCCATCCTTCTACGCCCTCATCCAGGTCATTTATAAAAATGACAAAAAGCAGTGGACCCAACACCGACCCTTACGGTACACCACTAGTAACTGGTCTCCAGGATGAACATTTCCCATCAACTACCACCCTCTGTCTTCTTTCAGCAAGCCAATTTCTGGCCTGAACTGCTATATCTCCCACAATTCCATTCCTCCGCATTTTGTACAATAGCCTATTGTGGGGAACCTTATCGAATGCCTTGCTGAAATCCACATACACCACATCAACCGGTTTACTCTCGTCTACCTGTTTGGTCACCTTCTCAAAGAACTCAATAAGGTTTGTGAGGCACGACATACCCTTCACAAAACCATGCTGACTATCTCTAATCAAATTATTCTTTTCTAGATGATTATACATCCTATCTCTTATAACATTTTCAAACACTTTACCAACAACTGAAGTAAGGCTCACTGGTCTATAATTACCAGGGTTGTCTCTACTCCCCTTCTTGAACAGGGGAACCACATTTGCTATCCTCCAGTCATCTAGCACTATTCCTGTAGACAATGACGAGTTAAAGATCAATGCCAAAGGCTTGGCAATCTCCTCCCTGGCTTCCCAGAGGATCCAAGGATAAATCCCATCCGGTCCAGGGGATTTATCTATCTTCACCCTCCTTGTGAACCTCAATCCCACCTAGTCTAGTAGCCTGTATCTCAGTATTCTCCTCGACAACATTGTTGTTTTCTTGAGTGAATACTGTTGAAAAATATTCATTTAGCGCTTCCCCTATCTCATCTGACTCCATACACAACTTACCACTACTATCCTTGATTGGGCCTAATCTTACTTTTGTCATTCTTTTATTCCTTAAATGCCTATAGAAAGCCTTAGGGTTTACCCTGATCCTATCCGCCAACAACTTCTCATGTTTCCTCCTTGCTCTTCTGAGCTCTCTCTTTAGGTCTTTCCTGGCTACCTCGTAGCCCTCATGTGCCCTAACTGAGCCTTCACGTCTCATCCTAACATAAGCCTTCTTCTTCCTCTTGACCAGAGATTCCACCTCCTTCGTAAACCATGGCTCCCGCACTCTACAGCTTCCTCCCTGCCTGACAGGTACATATTTACCTAGGACACGCAGGAGCTTTTCCTTGAATAAGCTCCACATTTCTAATGTGCCCATCCCCTGCAGTTTCCTTCCCCATTCTATGCTCCCTAAATCTTGCCTAATCTCATCGTAATTGCCTTTCCCCCAGATATAACTCTTGCCCAGTGGTATACACCTATCCCTTTCCATCACTAAAGTAAGCCTGAGAGAATTGTGATCGCTATCACCAAAGTGCTCACCTACTTCCAAATCTAACACCTGGCCAGGCTCATTACCCACTACCAAATCTAATGTGGCTTCGCCCCTTGTTGGCCTATCTACATACTGTGTCAGGAAGCCCTCCTGCACACTCTGGACAAAACATGTCTGTAGTTCCCTGGTTTCTCTCTGTCACCCTTCTGAAAGAGTCAACCAACATGAGCAAATTTACAGTCCAGCAATACAACCCCTAAATCCAGGGAACTCTGAAGACTATGGTTAGGGCATCAACAATGTACTCTCCTTCCTCCTTTAACAACCATGGAAGAAAACCATCAGGTCCTGGAGATTTGCTTCTCATCAGATCCATTAATTTCCCCTTCATTGATGATTTACTTCAGTTCCTTTTATTTAGACCCTGTTGTTGATCATCTGTTAATTTCTTTGGGACTTCCAGTAAGCTATTCTTCTTTTCTGCTGTGAAATCTGAAGCTAAATAATCATTCAACGTCTGCCATTTCCGCATGGTCATCAACAATCTCATCATTTAGTCCTCAGTTTGCTGACAGTACTCTTAACTAGTTGCTGTCCCTTTACAAAGAACAAATAAAATTATAGCACAGGAACAGGCCCTTCGGCCCTCCAAGCCTACACCGATCCAGATCCTCTGTTTAAACCTATCCTCTATTTTCTAAGGGTCTGTATCCCTTTACTCCCTCCCCATCCATGTACCTGTCCAGATACATCTTAAAAGACACTATCATGTCTGCATCTACCACCTACGCTGGCAACATGTTCCAGGCACCCAGCACCCTCCGTGTAAAGAGCTTTCCACACATATCTCCCATAAACTTTCCTGCTTTCACTTTGAACTCATGGCCCCTAGTAATTGAGTCCCCCACTCTGGGAAAAAGCTTCTTGCTATTCACCTTGTCTATACCCCTAATGATTTTGTAGACCTCAATCAGGATCCCCCCTCAATCTCTGTCTTTCTAATGAAAATAATCCTAACCAACTCAACCTTTCTTCATAGTTTTCTTCATATAATCATTAAATTTCTTCTAACTGTATTTTATGTCCTTTGCAAGTTTCCTTTCATAATCCTTTACAACTACTCTTATAAGCCGCTTTGTGGCTCTTAGTCATTGTATTTGTCCCATTCTGTGGGATCTGTATTGTTCTTTATATTTCTATGAGCTCTTTCATTTAATTTCATGCTGTGTCTTACCTCCTTAAATGTCCTTGGCTGCTTTCGTTTTGTGAGGTGGAGTTTTTCCTTCTCATGGGTACAAACTGCTTCTGAATAGCATTAAATGCTACTTTGAATACCCTCCACTGTTCCTTGGTTTTTTACCTATTAGCAGAGCTTCCCAGTTTACTGTGGACAGTCTTTATCTTATCCCATTAAAGCCTGCCTTACTAAAAGCCACAATTCAATCTTTCCTTATGTCTTACAAATGCTACATGCAACTTGATTATGTTATGGTCTCTACTGAAAAGAGTACAGAAGAAATTTACAAGTATGTTGTCAGGACTTAAGGGACTGATTTATAAGGAGAGTTTGGACAAGTTAGGACTCTTTTCTTTACAGCAAAGGAGACTGAGTGGAGATCTTATAGAAGTGTATAAGATCATGAAAGGCATGTATAGGGTGAGTGCACTCAGTCTCTTCCCCAGCATTGGGGAATCAAGGACTAGAGGCATGAGTTTAATGTAAGAGGGGAGAGAATAAACAGAAAACTGGGGAAAACTTTTTTACATAGAGAGTGGTACACATATGGAATGAGCTGCCAGTGGAAGTGGTTGAGATGGGTACATTAGCAATGTTTAAAAGGCGTTTAAACAAATACATGGATAGGAGATGTTTAGAAGGATAATAGGCCAAGTGTGGGGAAATGGGCTTAGGTGGATGGATATTTTGGTTGGCATGGGCCAATTGGGGCCAAAGGGCTTGTCTTCTTGCTGTAGGACTCTATAACTCTAATTGGCAAATGCTCACAAACAAGCAGATCAGTAATTAAATCAGGCTCATTGCTCATTACTGGATGCAATATTGCTTATATCTTTGTCAAATCCCAGATATACTGTCTTAGGAAATTATCTCAGACACACTCTAGAAATTCACAAACTTTTTGCCAGGTGCTTGTCTGTCTCTACTGGTCTACGTTAAGATTAAAATCCCTCATTAATATGACCTTATTTTTGCTACATAGTAGTCTAATTTCAGCATTTACAAAATGTAGCACTTCTGAGCTAATACTAGATCTACATGGCACAGATTGTAGTTTTAGTTCCTTTACAGTTCCTCAATTCCCATAAGGTCTCCTCTGCTTTCCCCTCACTACATCCTCGGGCTCACCACAGAACTGATTCCGTTTCTAATTAGTAATGCCACTTCTCCTCTCTGCCATTTTCTCCATTTGTCCTGTAAACCTTATAACCAGCTATGTTTAGCCCCCAGTCCTGATCATTGTGCAGCTATGACTCCTTAATGGCTAGCATATTATATTTTAACTTTGAATCTGTGTCTGTGGTTCATTTGTTCCTTATACTCCACGCATTTGTATAAATAACTTTATTTTTAGCTGTACACTCTATCCTCTGCTTCAGCTTATTATTTATGCCTCCAGTCTTAATACACTTTTAATAGTCCCACCATATATAATAATTAGCCCTATTTGTTCATCCATTAACCTCTATCTTCTCCTTTTTGCTGTCCTGCTGCTCTGGTTCCCAACCCCTGCCATACTAGCTTAAACACTCCTGAATGGCACAAGCAAACCACACCGCAACGATATTGGGAAGTTGCCTGCGATGATTTTCCTCTCCAGCACAATTATGTGTTTCCATTAGGGTAGTGACCAGAGCTGTACACAGTCTTCTATTTGGCACCTAACCAATATTTTATACAGTTGACACAATAATTCCTTGCTCTTATATTCATGGCCCAGGAAGGTAAGCATTCTGTATTCCTTCTTCACCACTCTACCTTTGATGGAACTTTCAAGGATCTATGGACTTGTACACCAAAATTGCTTCTTCCTTCAATATTCCCAAATAACCTACTCCTCATTGTGAATGTCCTTCCTGTATTAGACCTCTCAAAATGCATCACCTGTTATCAGGATTAAATTTAATCAATTTCTTGGTACTCCTATGCTCCTTAATTCTGAAGAAGTCATACTGGACTTGAAATGTTAACTGTTTCTCCCTCCACAGATGCTGCCAGACCTATTCAGTTTCCCCAGCACTCTCTGTTTTTGTCTCGTATTTACTTCTCTCATTGGCAACATTAATAAACCTCTTTTTTAAAAATCTTATCCTATAATTTCTCCACTTAGCTACAATTTCACCAGACTTTCCATTGGGTTTTATCCTATTAAGGATGATAGGCAAATGACAGGGATCTATATATAAATTCTGAGATTGGTGGTGTGGTGGGTTGAAAATTCTTGAGAAGTGTGTTCACTGATCTTGATCATTCACATAAGCTCATTGAACACCTTACAGTACTGTCTCCAGGTCCTTGGGGCCAGATTCTGCCCACTTGTTCCCATTCCCTGTTAAGCTTTGAGAATCTTTGTGTTATCCTGTGAAAATTGACCACCACCTCTTCCATTGAACAAAAACAAAGTTGCTGGAAAAGCTCAGCAGATCTGGCAGCATCTGTGGAGGAGAAAACAGAGTTAACTTTTTGGGTCCAGTGACCCTTCCTCAGAACTCATTGTTCCTCTCCCATTGACTTCCACACTATGGTTTTCCACATTGTATATGTGAAGAGATTTTTCTCTTCCTTGGCATTATTTTTATGGCTGCTACTTGCGACTGGTGTCTTTGTATGCAGTCCCCCTTTAAAAGGGAACAGCTGCCGTTAAGAAGAGTAGACTGTCTGCACCGGATGTTGCTGAGTGCACATCCACTGTGATGATTCTATGGCTTTCAGAGGTGTATGTTATCCTGGTTTTTTTGAAAAGAGGTTTTAAGACAACATTGCCAAGCTATTTGAATCTGATAATGTAAACTGCTTATGAGGCATTGTGTCTTTTTACTAAATTGGAACAAAAGATGCGGCCTAAATGGGTGAGGTCAAGCTCCCTTGAGCTAGGAGTTTTAGTTTTAGTTTCTCAGCAGTAGCTGCTGGGGTCTTTAAGCTGGGTTTGGAAACTGTAGTACATCTCTCCATGCTACTCTCTCTCCCAGAGTTTTCTCTTGATCATTTTTGCCTCCTGCACTGGAGAACTGCCTGTGAGGCAATCTACTTTACTGAATTTGCCTTTGTCAAGAGTGCATTTATGAATGTTACTATATTGGAATATTTACTAGTTAACAGTAAATAATCTATTATTCTTTAAGTTTTCCAATAGAGATATTCTAATTTCTTCTTTCTTTTGTTGTGTTTTAACTATCGAGTATGAATAAAGTGCATTTTTATTAATATTAAGTAATTTGAATAATCGAATTGCATCTGGATCACAACACCTCATACTTACATTTGAATTAAAAAACATTCCAAGTCCAGACTATCTTATGAATATGTTTTGAGGGGGTTTGATCTAGTCCATAACACCATGAAGCTGCATGGGCTCTGTTTGGTTGGCCCAACTGTATAATCTTCCAATTGAGAATCCAACACAAATAACAGAAGAGGGAAAAAGCAGTCAGTGCAGGAATCCCCTGTGGTCGTTCCCCTGGTAAACAAGTATACCGTTTTGGATACTGTTGGGGGGAGACTTACCAGGAGCATGCACTAGGGTGCAGGTCTCTGGCACAGAGTCTGTCCCTCTTGCACAGAAGGGAAGGGGGGAATAGGAAGAGAGTGATAGTCATTGGGGACTCAATAGTTAGAGGGACTGATAGAAGGTTTGCCGGGAACGAAAGAGACTCATGGTTGGTGTGCTGCCTCCCAGGTGCCAGGGTCTGTGATGTCTCGGATCGTGTCTTTGGGGTCCTGAAGCGAGAGAGTGACCAGCCCCAAGTCGTGGTCCACATAGGCACCTACGACATAGGTAGAAAGAGGGATAGGGATGTAAGGCAGGATTTCACGGAGCTAGGGTGGAAGCTGAGAGCTAGAACAAACAGAATGGTTATCTCTGGTTTGTTACCCATGCGACGTGATAGCAAAGCAAAGAACAGGAAGAGATTTTAGCCGAACACGTGGCTACAGGGATGGTGCAGGAGGGAGGGCTTCAGGCACATGGATAATTGGGGCTCATTCTGGGGAAGGTGGGACCTGTACAAACAGGATGGTCCCCACTTGAACCAGAGGGGCACTAATATCCTGGGTGGGAAATTTGCTAGTGCTATTTGGGTGGATTTAAACGAGCTCAGAAGGGGGATGGGAAACTGAGGTGTAGTTCTAGTACACAGGAGGATGAGCGTAGGGAGGACATGGATAGGACCTCACTGTCACAGGAGTGTGCTGGCAGACAGCAAGCTGGATTGAAGTGTGTCTACTTTAACGCCAGGAGTATCTGGAATAAGGTAGGTGAGCTTGCAGCATGGGTAGGTACCTGGGACTTCGAAGTTGTGGCTTTTTCAGAGACATGGATAGAGCAGGGTCAGGAATGGATGTTGCAGGTTCCAGGGTTTAGATCTTTCATTAAGGTCAGGGAAGGTGGTAAAAGAGTGGGAGGTGTGGCGTTGTTAGTCAAGGACAGTATAACGGTGGCTGAAAGAACTTTTGCTGAGGACTCGTCTACTGAGGTGGCATGGGCTGAGGTCAGAAACAGGACAGGAGAGGTAACACTGCTAGGAGTTTTTTTATAGGCCTCCGCAAAGCCTCAGCAAAACTATTCTGGGCAGGAGTGAAAGGAACAGGGTGGTCATTATGGGAGACTTTAACTTCCCTAATATTGACTGGAAATGCTATAACTCCAGTATGTCGGATGGATCAGTTTTTGTCCAATGTGTGCAGAGGGTTTCCTGACTCAGTATGTCAAAGGGCCGACAAGAGGGGAGGCCACACTGGATCTCGTACTTGGTAACAAACTAGGTCAGGTGTTTGATTTCGTGGTAGGTGAGCACTTTGGAGAGAGTGACCATAATTTGGTTATGTTTACTTTAGTGATGGCAAGGGATAGGAACATGCCACGCGGCAAGAGTTATAGATGGGGGAAGGGCGATTATAATGCGATTAGGCAAGACTTAGTAGCCATAGAACAGGTTAGCAAAATGCAGGGGATGGGGACAATCGAAATGTGGAGCTGGTTTAAGGAACAGATATTGTGTGTCCTTGATAGGTATGACCCTGTCAGGCAGAGAAGAAGCGATAAGGGAACCGTGGCTTACTAAAGAAATTATATCTCTTGTTAAGCGGAAGAGGGAGGCTTATGTGACGATGAGACGAGACGGTTCAGATGAGGCGGTGGAGAGTTACAGATTAGCTAGGAAGGATTTAAAGAGAGAGTTAAGAAGAGCAAGGAAGGGACAGGAGCAGACATTGGCAGGTAGAATAAAAGAGAACCCTAAAGCTTTCTATAGGTATGTGAGGAATAAGAGGATGCCTAGGGTAGGAATAGGGCCAGTCAAAGACAGAAGTGGGAAGTTGTGTACGGACCCTGTGGAGATTGGAGCGGTGCTAAATGATTATTTCTCATCTGTTTTCACTGAGGAACAGGAGAATATTGTAGAGGAGATGAGTGAGTTACGGGCGACTAGAATTGAAAAGATTAAGGTGAGTAAGGAGGAGGTGTTATCAAATTCTAGAAGGTGTGAAGGTAGATAAATTCCCTGGGCCGGATGGGATTTTTCCGAGGATTGTCTGGGAAGCTAGGGAGGAGGTGGCGGAGCCTTTGGCCTCGATCTTTGAGTCCTCATTGTCTACAGCTTTAGTTATCAGAGGACTGGAGGATTGAAAATGTTGTGCCCTTGTTCAAGAAGGGCAGTAGGGATGGCCCAGGTAATTATAGACCTGTGAGCCTTATGTCTGTTGTAGGAAAAGTTTTGGAAAGGATTATAAGAGATAGGATTTATAATCATCTAGCAAGCAACAATTTGATTGGAGACAGTCAGCATGGATTCGTCAAGGGCAGGTCGTGTCTCACAAAACACGTTGAGTTTTTCGAGAAGGTGACCAAGCATATGGATGAGGGAAGGGCAGTTGATGAGGTCCACATGGGCTTCAGTAAAGCCTTTGATAAGTTTCCACATGGTAGGCTATTGGAGAAAATACAGAGGCATGGGATTGAGGGAGATTTAGCAGTTTGGATTAGAAACTGCCTTTCTGTAAGAAGGCAACGAGTGGTGCATGATGGAAAATATTCAGCCTGGAGTCAGGTCACTAGTGGTATGCTTCAAGGAACTGTTTTGGGACTACTGCTGATGGTCATTTTTATAAATGACTTGGACGCAGGCATAGGTGGGTGGGTTAGTAAATTTGCAGATGACACTAATGCGGATGGAGTGGTGGACAGTGTGGAAGAATGTTGCAGGTTGCAGGGAGACTTGGATAAACTGCAGAATTGGGCTGAAAGGTGGCAAATGGAGTTTAATACGGAAAAATGTGAGGTGATTCACTTTGGGAGGAATAATAGGAAGGCAGAATGACGGGTCAATGGAAAGATTCTTAGTAGTGTGGATGTGCAGAGGGATCTTGGTGTCCATGTATATAGATCCCTGAAAGTTGCCACCCAGGTTGATAGTGCTGTTAAGAAGGCTTATGGTGTGTTAGGTTCTACTGGTAGAGGGATTGAGTTCCGGAGCCGTGATATCATGCTGCAACTGCACAAAACGCCAGTGCGCCCTCATTTGGAATATTGCGTGCAGTTCTGGTCGCCCCATTACAGGAAGGATGTGGAAGCATTGGAAAAGGTGCAGAGGAGATTTACCAGGATGTTGCCTGGTCTGGAGCGCAGGCCCTATGAAGAAAGGCTCAGGGACTTGGGTCTGTTCTCATTGGAGAGAAGGAGGCTAAGAGGGGATTTAATAGAGACATACAAGATGATCAGAGGATTAGATAGGATGGACAGTGAGAGTCTTTTTCCGAGGATGATGACTTCAGCTTGTACAAGGGGGCATAGCTACAAATTGAGGGGTGATAGATTTAAGATAGATGTCAGAGACAGGTTCTTTACTCAGAGAGTGGTAAGGGCGTGGAATTTCCTGCCTGCCAATGTAGTTAACTCAGCCACATTTGGGGCATTTAAACAGTCGTTGGATAAGCATATGGATGATGACGGGATAGTGTAGGGGAGGGGCTTAGATTAGTTCACAGGTCGGCGCAACAACAAGGGCTGAAGGGCCTGTTCTGCGCTGTATTGTTCTATGTTCTATAACATGATTTGGCCATTAATTCCCAAATCTGGTGAGACATTATAAACCTCTTTTTATAAGTTTACAGCATAATTTTGAGACTTTTTTGCCAAAAATAGCTTACTATTCCATCTAAGGTGCAAAGATGGTAGTTACATGGCTCTCAGTGAAAACACACACGGTCATGTAAAATCCAGGTCTAAGGGTGTTTTACAAGGATAAATTGGTGAACAACTCACATCACACATCTGTATGTCCTTGTTTTCTCTGATCTGTCTGTACTGCTCACAAACGAAGCTCTTCACTGTACTAAGGTGCATATAGCTACAATAAGTCAAATCAAATCAAGCCAAATTTCCATTAAGTATGGATCTGTGCATCAGACAGATATTCTCCAAAGACCAAATTTAAAATCATAGGCAAAAAGAACCATAGAAATATTATCACACATAAGGAGGTCACTCAGCCCATTGTGTCTGCACTAGGTGAATAAACCATTCGCTTATTCTCGTCCCACTTTCTGACACTTGGTCCACAGCCTTTCAGGTTGCAGCACTTCAAGTGCAGATCCAGATTCCTTTTAAATTAGTTGAAGGTTTTTGTCTCAAACACCAATTGTTTGATTGGCAGATTGTTAAAAACTACTCAATATAACCAACATCAATATTACTACTTGTTAATGCAGAAGCATTTTAGCTATTGCTGTAAAATACCAGATAAAATTAACTCCCAGATGTTCACAAACCGTTTTGTTTATGGTATAGCATATGATTCTATCCTTTTAAAAGGATGTAAACATCAGATTGGGCATGATATTTGAAATAAAGTAAACTAGAACCCTGTTTAAACCTTTCAGTAAGCTTATTGTGTTGTGAACAGGTAGGATATACGCTTTCTTGTCTTTTTGCTTTGAAAAAGATATCACCTAAAATATTTCTACCTTATGTCATTCTTACAGCATATTAAATAATTTTTTCTGCTCAAAACAAATGCCAATGGCTAGTCGGTCACTGCCTACGCCGCAATGTTCGAAACAATCTGATGATTACATGCCTAAATGAAATCCGTAATATCTTGATTGGTAATGGCCAGTATGAACTTACTGTTAAAGACCACTGCAATTAATCTTTCCATTCAACCTGGAATAGTTAAATTGTTAATTATAAGAATTCAACTGAGAAATACATTTTGAGGTACCAAGATCCAAATCCTGACTGTAAAGAGTACCAATCTACTGAAGAAAACCTTTAATGAATAGAAATATGTGTATTACCATTTCAAAATCCTCAAGTAACAGTGATACCAATTTAAATATGATGTGTGCATTTAACATGGTTTTTATTGGACAACATCTAAGATTAAAATAAATTTGTTCAAAATTAAGCATTTTAAATAATACTTTAAAAGTTAACCATCTTATAAAACAACTAAAAGAACAATGAATATAATTCTTTTTTTCTCTATTAAGTATGTTTGCCTATTGGCTAAGAATTTTATATCTTTAGCGAAATAAACAAGTAGTTTGCTGATTAAAATATAATCAGGAAAATGAAACACGCGATGATACTTTTAGATGAACTCTATTGTTCAAAAATGAGTATACTCCCACTTGGGCAAAACTGTTTTTCTCTTTAATAAATTGTGCAAACACAGAATATTTCTGACTTGAATGAAATGCAAAATTTGTTTGTAAATGCTGTAAACCATTATAAACATTGCTCAAATTTTCTATTATGTATATCTTTGCTTATTTTTACTGTCTTTTTAAGTAATATTTGAGATTCTGCTGCATATTTGTATGTCCTTATTCAAATACACGGTCAGATAACAATTTAAAACGAAATAAGTTTCATTTAAAAGCAAAGGACTCTCGATTTACAGAACAGACCCCTTAAAAACAAACTTAAACTTACAGAAAATAATAGCTTTTCTGGATTTTAAAACTAACAAACATTCATCGTATTTTGGTTTTTCAGAAAATAATGCATTGAGGAATTCAACTAACAATCCTAGATAATTTACTTTCACAGGAAGAAAAGGTGATCAGCCAATCCTAAGTCAGGTTCTCTATGAACATTCTGAGCCACCAGAGTTGTAAGTTTGAAGGCATATTGGCATGGAGCTGGCACACGAATTACACCCTATAAAAGAACAAAATATGTGCATTTTAAAATGGGAAAGATGTGAAGGGGCAAAACACTGTTAAAACTGGCTACAGTACACAAACTTTCTTCAGCAAGTGGATAGGGATGATTGTTACTGCGGTGCTCAGGTAATCCAAAAAGATCGTAAATGAAATGAATGCTCTACGTATTGATGAGGAAAGAACCAAATAATTCCATGAACCTCCAGATGAGTAATATTGTTTTTCTTTAAACAGAGTTCATTCATATTGACTCAAAGATGAGAGTATAATTACCAACAAGAGAGGGATAAGCTTTGACAAATCACAAAATGGACATTACACAAGCCATTGGAGTGATAACTTGTTTCAGAATTGCATGACTTTGTGGTAATCTCCCATGGTATTAATTTAAAAGGAAATGAAAAGTAACGAACACTTTTTAAAACAGAATGCCTTCGAGTAAACTAATTTCAGCAGCAGGTAAATCTATGGACAAAACTGCAATTGCTACCAGTGTAAAATTGCATTTTGCTTCATTATTAGGTCTCCAAGACGAATTCTGTTATTGACAAGAGGGGGTTTAATTTAACTTATGCATCAGAATATATGTATAATTGTTGAATGAGGGAGGGGTTCTCTTGTTCTAATCTTGGCTTCTTTCCAGAAATTTGTAGCCGTAAGTAATTTTAAAAAAAGGTAAGGAAAATGTCTATAGAATGGTGTAGTATGAAAGACAGTAAGAAGGTATTTGGCTGAAGTGCTTTCACATTTTCTTAATTCTATATTTTCATTAAGGAATACGGTGTGAACCATATACACATATATATAAAAACTCTGTTTTATACTATGCTTAAAACATAATAGAAGTTACATCGTTCTGAAGTGATATACCTCATATCAACTGCTTGTCATGTAGGAAAGTACAAACGCCAATTCCCATTCTACAGAATAGCACCCAGGACTTTAAAAATAAAAATCCTTGTGTTGTCACTTTAATTTAATTGCAGTAATTGCCCTATTTTTAACTCCAAACTGCTGGTAGAAAAATGGCAGGAGAAGGCAGTTAATATTATCCTACTGGCCACCAACCAGCTTCTGATAGAACATAGAAAATACAGCACAGTACAGGCCCTTAGGCCCATGATGTTGTGCTGTGGATTAATCCTAATCCAAAAATAAAATAACCTAACCTACATTCCCCTCAATTCACTGTTGTCCATGTGCATATCCAGCAGTCGCTTACATGTCACTAATGACTCTGCTTCCAGGACTACCACTGGCAAAGTATTCCATGCGCTCACAACTCTCTGCATGAAGAGCCTCTCTCTGACGTCTCCTCTATACCTTCCTCCTAACACTTTAAAACTCTGACTCCTCGTGGCAGTCAATCCTGCCCTGGGGAAAAGTCTCTGGCTATCGAATCTATCCATGCCTCTCATTACCTGGTACACCTCGATCAGGTCACCTCTCTTCCTCCTTTTCTCCAGAGAGAAAAGTCTGAGCTCAGTCAATCTCTCCTCGTAAGATAAGCCCTCCAGTCCAGGGAGCATCCTGGTAAACCTACTTTGCACCCTCTCCAAAACCTCCACATCTTTCCTATAATAGGGCGACCAGAACTGGACACAATATTCCAAGTGTGGTCTCACCAGGGTTTTGTAGAGCTGCAGCCAAACCTCGCATCTCTTAAACTCGATCCCCCTGTTAATGAAAGCCAAAACGCTATATGCTTTCTTAACAACCTTATCCACTTGGGTGGCAACTTTAAGGGAGAAATTGGTCAACATCTTTAAGTAGATAACTTAAACTAAAAATATGACATCTGGTCACAATTGCATTTTGAATCAGTGACTAAACTGTGAAATAGTGACAGCTCCCATTTCGGGTAACTTCAAGTGGGCGATGAATTGTGATCCAGAAAAAGCTAAGGCAGATTAGGCAACATTGTGGGTTGGGAGAGGAGGATGTGTTTGTCTGAATCGCTCAGGCCTCAGAGGCTTTGGACTCTGTTGCTCCATATTCTCTGTTCTTTCCCAATTATGATCAACATTTCCAGCTCATTCCTCCTTGACTTATCTGACTATGGAGAACACAGCCATGCATGCTCAGCAGTAAATGGCGTCTGAATTCCTGCTCCCATTTTGTTAGTGGATTGTGTTGATTTTGGCTGGGCATTTGAGTACTTGCAATGAATGAAACTTCACCAATACCCGGTAATGATTTTGAGACTTACCTGGTTGACGTATTAAACATTTTTGCATGACTCCCTGCACAACATAACTAGAGCCCAGCAAGTTGTTTCGAGGGAAACCTGAGGGACAAAATTTACATGTACTTGGAAAGCAGGGACTGATCAGGGATAAGTCACATTGTTAAGAGCATGGGAAATCATGTCTCATCTGACTTAATTTGAGTTTTTTGAAGGAACAATGAAGAGGATTGACAAATGAAGAGTGGTGGATGTGATCTATATATTCTTCAGGAAGGCGTCAAAAAGATTGCACATGGTAGACTAGCTGGCGATGTTAGATCACGTGGAATACAGGGAGAACTAGGCAGTTGGATATAGAATTGGCTCATATGTAGAAGACAGAGGGTTGTAATGGAGGGCTGCTTTTCAGATTGGAGGCCTGTGACCAGTAGTATGCCACAAGCATCGGTGCTGGGTCCACTGCTTTTTGTCATTTACATAAATGATTTGGATGTGAACATAGGAGTTGTGGCTAGTAAGTTTGCAGATGACACCAAAATTGGTTGTGTAGTGGACAGCGAAGAAGATTATCCCAGAGTAGGTGGCAGGTGGAGGTTAATTTAAATAAATGTGAGGTGCTGTATTGTGCAAAGTCAAATCAGGGCAAGTCTTATATACTTAATGGTAAGGTCCTGAGGAGTGTTGCTGAACAAAGACCTTGCAGTGCAAGTTCACCGATCCTTGAAAGTGGAGTTGCATGTAGATAGGATAGTGAAGACGATGTTTGGTATGCTTGGCTTTATTGGTCAGTGCATTGAGTATAGGAGTTAGAGGTCATGTTGAGGTTTTACAGGACATTGGTTAGGCCATTTTTGGAATATTGCATCAAATCTAGTCTCCCTGCTGTCAGAAGGATGTTGTGAAACTTGGAAGTGTTCAGAAAAGCTTTACAAGGGTGTTGCCAGGGTTGGAGGGTTTGAGCAATAGGGAGAGGCTAAATAGGCTGGGACTATTTTACCTGGAGTGTCGGAGGCAGAGGATGACATTATACAAGTGTATAAAATCATGAGGGGCATGTATAGGGTGAATGTCCAAGGTCTTTTTCCTAAGGCAGCAGAATCCAAAACTACAGGGTGAGAGGGGAAAGATTTAAAAGGGGCATGAGTGGCAACTTTTTCATGCAGACGGTGGGGTATGAATGCAATGAGCTGCCAGAAGAAGTGGTGGATGCTGGTAAGATTACAACATTTAAAAGGCATCTGGGTCAGTATATGAGTAGGAAGTGTTTAGAGGGTTACCAGGCGCATGCTGGAAAATGAGACAGGATTAATTTAGGATATCTGGTTGGTATGGATAAGTTGGACCAAAGGGTCTGTTTCTGTGCTATATAACTCTTAAGTAAATTTTCAGGTGGGAACATCGGGCCCAGCAAATTAAAATGGAACAAAACTCGACATCTCATTTAATGAGGGTGTGCTGCATGCTTTACAGCCTAAACTTTGTATCCCCACATGTCACCACTGCTCCCCTTTTTATCTTAGCACTGAAACATGAGACGATAGCAGTAACAATCTGTACGTCTGAGTGATATCAGTCAAGCCTTATAAATCTTTGATTTTTGAAGCTGCTTTAATTTAGTTTCATTTATCATGGGGAAAATTCAAATTCAGCTTCTAATATTCGATTTCAAACTATATTAAAGAATTGTATTATTCTCACAAGTTATAATTATCCTGACAGATTTGAATTAATTGACCAAGTCAACAATAAGAAAGTCCTGTTCAGAGGGTCAAATAATTCAATATATTAAGTGGCAATTTGCATGCACCTATAAAATGTACGGGCTAAATTTTACAAAAATCAGCTCAGTATCAATTTTGGAACATTCCATAAAAGGATTCTTTCAGTGTACTATCTCACATAATCCTTCACTGCTCACTCCATTACGTATGCACCTTGCCTGTATGGTGCTGTGCTCACGGGCAGTAGACGGAGTCGCCACTGCTGGGACATTATGGGATTTCCAGTACCAGTGCCAGATTTAAAGTCCAGCTATGCACCAGGTCAATAATGGCCAGCCACAAACAGCATTTCACAGTCCACAGAGTGGAAGCTAATGAAAAGGTGCAGTTTGTGAGGGAACTTACATGGCATGAATGAGTCTTCATCGTAAATAAAAGCTCACACTTGGATATGTATGTCTAATTTACATCACCATCTGTCTGATTGACAGCTACAAAGATTGAGCTTTCATGGATTACCGTTCCTTAGCATTTATGGAATTGCTACTCCTTCCATAATACCCAGTGTAACATAACATCTTCTCACTGTTCAACATAGAAGCTTTCAAACTGTGGAAAACGTTAAATTGCTCTCAACAACAGGAAAAATAAAGAAAAAGGAAACAGAAAACACTGCATTCACTTTTGGAAACAGTGTAATATTTTAGCAGAGAGAATATTCAGTTTAGAATAGAATCCTTACAGTGTGGAAACAGGCCATTAGCCCAACAAGTCCACACTGATTCTCCAAAGAGCATCTTATCCAGACTCACCTAATCCACCTACCCAGGAATACTATGGCCAGTTTAGCGTGGCAAAGCTACTAAACCTACACATCTTTAGGCTACGCAAGAATGTGTAAACTCCATACAGACAGTCAGCCAAGGGTGGAATTGAACCCAGATCCCTGGTGCTGTGAGGCAGCAGTGCTAACCACTGCGCAACGTGTCAAAAAGCTACATAGATTGACAAATCCAATTGCTGGAAACTGAGACAGTGTCAGATTTATCACGAGTAACAGTTACTGAAAAATAGAGTTTTATGCAGAAAAGCATGAGGTGATTCACTTTGGAAAGAGTTAACAGGAATACAGAGTACTGGGTTAATGGTAAGATTCTTGATAGTGTGGATGAGCAGAGAGATCTCAGTGTCCACGTGTATGGATTCCTGAAAGTTGCCACCCAGTTTGATGGGACTGTTAAGAAGGCATACAGTGTGTTAGGTATTATTGGTAGAGGATTGAGTTTCGGAGCCATGGGGTTATGTTGCAGCTGTACAAAACTCTGGGGCCGCAGCTGTTCACCTTATATATTAATGATCTGGATGAAGGGACTGGGGGAATTCTGGTGACGTTTGCTGATGATACGAAGATAGGTGGACAGGCAAGTAGTGCTGAGGAGGTGGGGGAGCTGCAGAAAGATTTAGACAGTTTAGGAGAGTGGTCCAGGAAATGGCTGATGAAATTCAATGTGAGTAAATGTGAGGTTTTCCACTTTGGAAAAAAGAATATAGGCATGGACTATTTTCTAAATGGTGAGAAAATTCGTAAAGCAGAAGTACAAAGGGATCTGGAAGTGTTGGTCCAGGATTCTCCACAAGTTAACTTGCAGGTAGAGTCCATGATGAAGAAAGCAAATGTAATGTTGTCGTTTATTTCAAGAGGGTTGGAATATAAAAGCAGTGATGTGCTTCTGAGATTTTATAACGCTCTACTTAGGCCCCATTTAGAATACTGTGTCCAATTTTGGGCCCCACACCTCAGGAAGGACATACTAACCCTACAGAGTGTCCAGCGGAGATTCACACGGATGATCCCTGGAATGGTAGGTTTAACGTATGATGAACGGCTAAGGATTCTGGGATTGTACTCATTAGCGTTTCAAAGGTTGAGGGGAGATCTAATAGAAACTTACAAGATAATGTATGGCTTAGAAGGGGTGGACGCTAGGAAGTTGTTTCCATTAGGCAGGGAGACTAAGACCTGTGGGCACAGACTTAAAATTAGAGGGGGTAAATTTAAAACAGAAATGAGACAAAATTTCTTCAGGCAGAGAATGGTGGGCTTGTGGAATTCATTGCCACCGAGTTCAGTGGAGGTCGGGATGTTAGATGCCTTCAAGGCAGAGATCGACAAATTCTTGATCTCACAAGGAATCAAGGGCTGTGGGGAGAGTGCAGGGAAGGGGAGCTGAAATGCCCATCAGCCATGATTTATTTGGCGGAGTGGACTTGATGGGCCGAATGGCCTTACTTCCACTCCTATGTCTTATGGTCTTATGGTGTGACCGCACTTGGAGTACGGCACACAGTTCCGGTCACCACATTATTGGAAAGGTGTGGAAGCATTGGAAAGGGTGCAGAGGAGATTTACCGGTATGTTACCTAGCATGGAGGGAAGGTCTTAACAGGAAAGGCTGAGGGACTTGAGGTAGTCTTCGTTAGAGAGAAGAAACTGAAGAGGCGACCTAATAGACACATACAAGATGATCAGAGGATTAGATAGGGTGGACAGAGAGAGCCTTTTTCCTCGGATGATGATGGCTAGCACGAGGGGATGTAGCTTTAAACTGAGGGGTGATAGATATAGGATGAAAGTCAGGGGTAGGTTCTTTACTCAGAGAGTAGTAAGGGCGTGGAATGCCCTGCCTGCAACAGTAGTAGACTTGCCAACTTTAAGGGCATTTAAATGGTGATTGGATAAACATATGGATGACAATGGAATAGTTTAGGCCGGTTGGGCTTCAGATTGGTGTCACAGGTTGGCACAACATTGAGGGCCGAAGGGCCTGTGCTGCGCTGTAATGTTCTATGTTCCAATAAGTAGACATTGCAGAGTTGAACAGAAAAAATGAGAACAGTCAGAAAATAATAATCAATTCATTTGTTCAAAGTCTACTCACTGGCCAGTTGTAATAGAGGTGACACATCTTGTAAGTTAATCTCTGTACATGATCTGGTTTCATGCTACTATTGTCATATACAACATGGTAGTATGTTGGAGAAACAGTGCCTTGGTGTGCACATTGGTTGATTTGGAAGAAGTCATACCTGTCAATATGATACAACAAATTTAGTTCACATTTCAGAACACTTATCACCTCAGAGAGGGGCGATCTACAATATTTGATTTTTTGTAGGTAATGTATCAACTTATTACGAGTCATTTTTGACTTTGTGCTTGTGCTTAAGTGGCAAAATTTCCATCTCTTGACAAGAATGCACCTAATGCTCTAGAATCATGGATTATGACTCCCTAAATTGGTAGACCCTAATTCCATGATTCATAAAGCACAGAGTTTGGTCCTGGAGGTTTCAATGCCTTGAAAAAGGTCCAACTCAATTGTATATCGTCATAGACACGTATAGCATGGAAACAGACCATTATATCCAGCTTTTCCATGCCAAACATAATGCCAAACTAAACTAGACTGCTCCTTGCCCTTATCCCTCCGAACCTTTCCTCTTCATGTACTTACCTAACTGTCTTTTAAACATTATGTTGTGCTCACATCCACCACTTCCTCTGGAAATTCATTCCACACGTGCAGCATGCTATTGCCTCCTAATATGCCCCTTGTCTTGAAATCTCCCAACCTAAGAAAAAGACACCTGCCATAAACTCTATTTTTACCCTTCATGATTTCATGAACCTTTTTAAGATCACTTCTTAAGCTCCTGTGCTCCAGTGGAAGAAGTCCCAGTCTACTCAGCCTTTGTTTATAACTCAAACCTTCCATACCCAGTAACATCCTGATAAGTCTCTTTTGAAACCTCCGTAGCTTAAAAATATCCTTCATATAACTGGCCGACCAGAACTAGACACAGTAGTCCAGAAGAGGCCTCACCAATATCCTGTAAAACCTCAACATGATTTCCCAACTCTTATCATCAAAGGACTGAGCAATGAGGTCAACCATATATCTATATCTGATGCAAACTTCAAAGAATTATGCACCTGAACCCCTAGGCCCCTCTTTTCTACAACACCATCCAAGGCCCTACCAAATATTGTGTAAATCCTCTGATTGTTGTACCAAAATGCAATATCTTACATTTATCCAAATTGAACTCCATCTGCCATTTTTCAGCTGATTGACCCATTTGATCAAGATCCATTTGTAATCTTAGAAAACCTTCTTCACTCTCTACTATGGCACCAATTTTGCTGTTGTCCACAAACTTACTAACCATACCTTCTACATTCTTATCTAAATCATTTATATAAATGACAAAAAAGAGGACCCAGAACCATTCCCTATGGACCAATGTAAGTGATGGGCCTCCAGTCCGAAAAACAATCTTCTGCCACCACTCTCTGTGTCCTGTTGTCTAGCCAACTATGTGTCTAAGTGGCAAGCTCACCCTGAATCCCATGAGACCTAATTTTACTAGTTAATCTACTATGTGGAACCTTGTTAAAGAGGTTATTAAAGTCCAAGTAAATAACTTGGCAAGGGGATGGCAGGGACATGGTATCTCAGAGAAGAGTACCAAAGTCTTTTTCTGGAAGCTGCCTAAATTATGACTGTTTAACATTAACAGAAGGAGGTGCCCACAGATGAGTCTGTATCCAGGTAAATCCTCCAATCCCAATAGTCTTACACACATTTGCTCTCATTCCCTGTAATGTCAGGTGGACTTTCTTGACATTTGCAATCCTTGTATAACTGGATTTTCAGTGACAGTTGTTTAACGTGAAAATGTTATATATTCATATATAATTTTAACAAACCGTTCAGGATGGGTAGCCTCGCTATCAATCACAGTGCCAACTGGTGGATTTTGAAGCAGTCCATTCACATTAGCAAAAAATCGGCAGGTACCTTTCTTCCGAACTACAATGATTGTTACTTTGGGGCTAAAAGAAACAAAAGTTCTCATGAGAACTGAGGGAGTGCTATAGTTAAATGATTATTGTCTATTTTTGCTCATTAAAGACTTTATCAAAGGTAATTAAATTTTACATCACACTCCAGCAGATTACAAAATCGACCATTCCTTCTACCGCAGCACTGGAATTTATACATAGAAGTGAATTGAAATTTGCCTCACAGTTATACTAAGAATGGCAGCATTCCAGAAGATTATGCAAAGTGTAAATTACAGGCAGATCAATGAACACTCCAAAAGGAAGTGTTCCAAACTGAATTTACTTAAACTGGAAATCAGCAAATTCAGACATACTTCGGACAATCTGTTACATCAAGATAATTTATGAAGATTTCTCGAACAAGAGTTTCAGATGGTAGCTGCTGTGTAGAGTGTTTGGGAAGTGATAGCAGCAGAGGCAGCAGTGGTGACTTTCTGTCAAGGAAAGGGAATATAGAAATGTTAAACCTGGACTCTCAGACCAATTGGTTCTCCAATAAGTTTAAAGCAAGGCTTTCTCTGGGGAAAGGCAAGGGTTGAAATCCTGAGAAAGCCTCTCAGGAAGTAGGCTTAACAACTAAACTGCAAAGCTGGTAACATTCCGATCCCTCCCTAAGTCATACACTAAAATAGATATAAATAATGAGATTAGGAACTAAAAGTGAGAGAGTAAGGCTAAGAAAAATGGAGTCACACATGTGTTTAATAAATTTCGATCTAATGCAAAGCTTTTTTTTTACACTTCTTTTCATTTGTTAATACTGTCACCTCTGATACAGGGGGCTATGGCTCAAGTCCTGCTCGAGGGCTTGATCACAAAACTCAAGGTTGACATTCCTGCGCGGTATTGAGAGAAGAGCATCCATAAAACACATTAGAGGACTTTTAAATTAAACTGAATTTATTTCAATGTGAGAGCCCTAACAGGTAAGGCAGGTAAACTCAGGGCATGGTTGGCAACATGGGACTGGGATATCATAGTGATTATAGAGGTGTGGCTCAGGGATGGACAGGATTGGCAGCTTAATATTCCAGGGTATAGATGCTCTTGGGAGGATAAAAGGGGAGAAGATAGGAGGGAGAATGGCGTTTTTGACTGGGAACAACATCATGGCTCTATTTAGGGTAGAACTGTGAAATAAGATAGGGATGATGACCTTGTTGGGATTGCATTATAGACCCCAGAATAGTCAGCAGGAAATTGAGAAACAAATTTGTAACGAGATGTCAGTTATCTGTGTGAATAGGTTAGGTGGATTGGCTATGCTAATTTGCTCATAGCTTTCACGGATGTGAAGCTGACGTGGGTTATAGGAGATGGGTGGGATGCTCCAAAGGTCAATGTGGACTTGTTCAGCCGAAGGGACTGTTTGCACATTGTAGGGATTCCATATCTATGCCTATGTCTATTTCTAATAATAGGGTTATGGTAGGGGATTTTAACTTTCTAAACTTAAATTGGGACTGCCATCGTGTTAAGAGCTTGGATGGAGAGGAATTTAAGAGAGTGTACAAGAAAAGTTTCTGACTCAGTATGTGGATATACCTAGTAGAGAAGGTGCAAAACTTGACCTACTCTTGAGAAATAAGGCCAAGCAGGTGACTGAGGTGTCTGTGAGGGAGCACTTTGGAACCAGTGACTATAAATGTATTAGTTTTAAAACAGTGATAGAAAAGGATAGATCAAATCTAAAAGTTAAAGTTCTAAATTGGAGGAAGACCAACTTTGACGGTATTAGGCAAGAACTTTCAAAAGTTGACTGGAGCGGATATTTGCAGGTAAACGGATGACTGGAAAATGGAAAGCCTTCAAAAACGAGATAACGAAAATCCAGAAACAGTATGTTTGTGTTAGGGGGAAGGGCAAGGCTGGTAGGTGTAGGGAATGCTGGATGACTAGAGAAATTGATGCTTAGGTCAAGAAAAAGAAGGATGCATATGTCAGATATAGACAGCAGGGATCAAGTGAACATCTGGAAGAGTATAACGGCAGTACAAGTATACTTAAGGAGGGCAAAAAGGAGACATGAGATAGCTTTGGCAAACAGCACGAAGGAGAATCCAAAGAGATTCTACAAATACATTAAGGACAAAAGAGTAACTACAAGAGAGCATAGGGCCCCTTAACGATCAGCATGGCTGCCTATGTGTGGAACCCTAGGAGATGAAGAGGATACTAAACAAATACTTCGCAACAGTATTTACCGTGGAGAAGGATATGGAAGATAGAGAACGTGGGGAAATAAACAGCCACATCTTGAAAAATGTCCATATTACAGAGGAGTAGGTGGTGGACATCTTAAAATGCATAAATGTGAATACGTCTCTGGGACATGTTCAAGGTATCATGATTTAATGAAGGTCTGTTGCTCAGGTGGTGGTTGGAGTTGTTGGTTGGGTTACTGAGCTGACTGGTTTTTGTGCAAACGTTTCTTCTCCTTTCTAGGTGATTTCTTCAGTGCTGTCTAGCCTTCATTGAAGTGCTGTTGTTCTGGCCCGCTTTGAATTTATCTGGTCCAATCTGTCATGGTGGATAGTCTTGTGTCCAGTTTTGTACCATAGTGGTATGTAGGTGGGGTATATTTCAACATGTTTGTTTATTGCACCAGTGGTTGAAATCCGGGTCTCCAGGAATTCTCGTGCTTGTCTTTGCGTTGCTTGTCCTAGTACTGTAACTTTGCCCCAGTTAAACTGATGTCCTTCTATGTCGGAGTGTATTGAAATGAGGGAGAGTTGGCCACACTCTACCCTATATTAAATCACATCAGAACTGACTACAAGACTCCTACGACCTCTTAGAATAAGGACAGCACACAAACCTACAACCACACTTCGCCAGTTACTGTTAAAAATGAAAGACCTCCAACCCATAATGAGCAGGACAAATGTGGTATACAAAATACCATATAGCAACTGTGAGAAACACGACATAGGACAAGTGGGCAGGAAACATGCCACCAGGATTCATTAACACGAACTCGCACCAAAACAACATGACCAACTCTCCCTTGTTTCAATGTACTCTGACATAGAAGGACATCAATTTGACTGGGACAAAATTAAAGTTTTAGGTCAAGCAAAACAAAGACAAGCACAAGAATTCCTAGAGGCCTGCTTGCAACCACCGTTGCGATAAACAAACATGTTGAAATAGACCCAGTCTGTGCACCACAATGTTACAAAACTGGAAACAAGGCTACACATATATCTAGTAAGAGAGTATGGTGGAGACTGGTATAATTACAACATTTAACAGGTGTCTGGATGGGTAGATGAATAGGAAGGGTTTAGATGGATATGGGCCAAATGCTGGCAAATGAGACTAGATTTATTTAATGTATCTGTTCAGCAGGGATGAGTTGGACCAAAGGGTCTGTTTCCATGTTGTACAGCTCTATGAATCTATGACTCTCTGACATTAGTCACGAGTGACATTATCAAGTGGCTAATATTTCCCAGACTGTTTTCCTAGCATAAGTAAAACATTTACAAAAAATCTGTAAGAAATGTAAGTTGGAAGTGGCATCTTTCAGATGAGAGGTTAAACCAGTTTGCCACTTGTTCATTCATTTGGATACAAAAGATCACATGGTATTTATTTTGAGAAACAGAAGGGGAGTACCCTATCCCTTGGACAACATGTTCATAGTCTGTTCATCATCTGTTAAATTCTGTTCAATATCATATTGCTGTTTGTGGGAATTTTCTTACATCACAACTGCTTGACATTCAATTGCAATTACAAACCCATATTCATCACATACATTTTATTCTTCAAAAGTAAGATTTAAATTTAGGAAATCAAGAAATATTAAGAACACATAATTCCTTTATGTAAGGTGACTGTGCACATATATTTTAGCGCCTTTAAATGGATATTGTGTGATTTCAATAACTCACTGCTTACATGTGTAGCACTTCAGGAAAACAAATTTATACACCTTACCTGTAGGCTGAGTGAACCATCTTGAAGCTGTCCAATATTTGGGGCACTTCATAATCAACTAATGTCATTAGTTGCCCATCCCCTACACCATCACGATAAATAACAATACGGCTAGGCAGTTCATGATTCACTTCAAGCCATTTGTTTAGAGCACCTATAAAATAACACTTTAATCATCAAGAGACATAATCAAGGGAGTAACAATTCCAGATCCTTTTACTAACACATGTAAAATATTTAAATAAAGAGTCATTGATTTATACAGTATGGAAGCAGACCCTTTGGTCCAACTCAGCCATGCTGTCCAAGTTTCCCAAACTAAACTAGCCCTGTTTGCCTGCATTTGTCATTTTCCCCTTGAAATCCAACCTGTACATGTACCTGTCCAAAGGACTTTAAACTGTTGTAACTATACCTATGTCTATCAGGTTCTCCGGCAGTTCATTCCAGATATGAACCATTCTAAGTGAAAAAGTTTCCTCTCAGGTCCCTTTTAAATCTTTTTCCTGTCACCTTTAAATTATTCCTCTTGTTTTGAACTCCTCTACCCTAGGGAAGACCTTTGCTTTTCACCTTATTTATGTTTCTCATGATGTATGGGCCATAAGTTCATGATTTTTTGTGATGAACGGGACACTTGTGTTACTTGCTATTCATTACATGGGAATCCAGTGTTAACACTAAGAATTCCCAGAGATAATGCACTTAAAGTTTAACATAGATCATGGCCGAATTTATACTGCAGCCTAAATGTTCATGATCAAAGTTCACAAATTAGGTCTCTTTATTAACATTCATATTTTGACCCTTACATGAGGCTTAAAGGAAAGAAGACAGAAAGAAACTGAACTTCATTTGCACAATATGGATTTCCAAGGTGGTTCCAGAAATGGGCACCACTCCATGCAGTCAGAGTGCAGATGACTGATCATGATCACTTGACTGGCAGTCAATTAATGAGTTGAACATGTGAGGCCCATCCAATGTTGACAGACAATGGGCAACAAGGCATCAATCTTAGCAATACCTGATGAAAAGGCAGACTCTGGGTTATCTCTAAAGGACTGCACGCTGTACTACCTTATTCATCAGGATCTCAGCAGCAATAACATTGAATATCCACTTGGCTGAAATCTGAGCTAGTCCAGCTTAAATTGCATTGAGGAGTCGTAGATCTCAGAAAGCCAACTGAGGAACTAAGGAATGGACAAAGGGGTTGCTGACAACTTGCTGGAGAGAAGACACCATGATCTGATGGCTCAGGGATGTCTCTTCACAAATTCGCCTTTAGGCTGCATAGGAGATAAAAAGCTCTTTCCAAGGGATGACAAAAAAACACCAATATACCTAACCAAGGGAGGACGAACATGTTCTAAGTGACATATGTTCAATGGTTTCCACAGATCACGTAAAAAAAAGGTTTTCGCTATAGAGGTAAAGGTAATGTGATTATGCCAAGGCAGCCATTGCAAAATTGTAAACAAAACCTTAAAAAAACTACAGATACTGGAAATTTGAAATAAAAACATAAATTGCTGGAGCATCTCAGTGGGTCTGAGAGCACCTGTGAAGAGAACATTTCAGGTCCTTTGACCCTTCTTCGGAACTGAGGTCTGGAAGGAGGGTCACTGGAATGGAAAACTTAAGTCTGCTCTCTCTCCACAGATGCGGCCAGACATTGAGTTTCTGTTTTTGAAATTTTTGTTTTTGTTTCAGATTGCCAGCATTTGCCTTTCTTTGTTTTATATTACTGCAGTTCTGCAAATGTCCCAATCTTCATTAAAGTAAACAAATAAACATTCTACGTACTCTCATTTGCAGTTATTATACACATTATCCAAAATACATTGTTATGAAGCAAACTATCATTAAGAAACTGCATGTTAACTCAAATCAGTTCCACTTCTGACAGTCTCTGCATGTATGGTATGCATAGTCTTTAAATCATGCAAGCCTCCTAATGGCTCTTATGCATGTTTCCTCGACTGTTTGTCTGGGATCCGTTCTTTGAGTGATTCTCATTCCTGTGGCAAGTGCTTTTACCATGTGAGCTTTGTTGCTGATTCATTTCTACTGCTGAGGAACACTGGAATTCTAAGACTGGTGGTTGTGCTGTACCTTGGGCAGATAGTGAGATGACTTCCCCTGATCCATTACCTGCATTGAAAGCACAGATCTAGGCGTATCTAAACATCTGCATTGCAATGGTATTTCCAGTCATTCACATTCACCATGTATGATTATATCAACCACTATTCCAATCAGGTCTCAAGTTCCCAGAAGAGGGCAGCAGAGTGGTGACGCTGATTGGCTGATGTGGGGAAGATTTGCATCAGTGTTGTCACTGCTTCCAGAAGGTGGTTTGCAGAGGGGCTGTTATCAAGTGACAGGTCAACTCTAAGTACACATACCACAGTGAGAATTTGACGTAAGTGTAAGGGAAAGATTCAGAGAGCATCCTGGGAAGCTGTGCGAGGTAAGATCTACCTTGGGTATTTGCAGTGATAAGTAAGGGTAAGTGTTGAATAAATTTTCTCAAATAGCTTAATTGGTGATAGAAATGTCAGTCAGCTGCATATGCGGGATGCGGGATGCGGGATGCGGGATGCGGGATGCGGGATGCGGGATGCGGGATGCGGGATGCAGGATGCGGGATGCTTCCGGCATCTCGGATGAAAGTGAATGCAGTTGCAGCTCCTCACAGACCACAAGTTGGTGTGGCAATTGGATGCACTTAGGAACATGTGGGTGGAGGAAAGCATCATAGACAGAGTAGTTTTAGAGATGCCAAGGTGCAGGCAGATAGTTGGGTGACTGCTGTCAGGGGCAGGCAGCCAGTACAGGAATCCCCTGTGGTTGTTCCCCCTCTCTAACTAGTATACCATCTTTAGATACTGTTCGGGGGGATGACATGTCAGGGGATAGCAACAGCAGCAGACTGGTTGCACCATGGCTGGCTCTATTCTTAAGAAGGAAAAGACAAACAGCACTGGTCATTCACAGGTATTGCTATTTAGAATGGATAGCCAGAGACATTTTCCCAAAATGATGATTATGAGGGGACATAATTTTAAGTTGACTGGAGGAAGGTATAGGGGAGATGTCAGAAGTAGGTTCTTTACACAGAGTGCTGGGTACATGGAATAGGCTGCTGGTAGTGGTAATGGAGTCAGATACATTAGGGGCATTTAAGCGACTCTTGGATTGGCACATGGATGATAGTAAAATGTAGGGTATCCAGGGTAGTTTGATCTTAGAGTAGGATAATAGGTTGGCACAACATCGTGGGCCATACAGCCTGTACTGTTCTATGTTCTAGCAGTAGTTATAGGGGACCCTATAGTTAGGGGTACAGATAGGCCCTTCTATGGACATACAACAGACTCCAGGATAGTATGTTGCCTCCCTGGTACCAGGGTCCATGATGTCTCTGAACAGGCAGAAAGCATTCTGAAGGAAAAATGTGAACGGCCAGAGGTTGTGGTACATATTGTATCAAGCCATTAATGACATTGAATGATGAGATTCTGCAGCAGCAGTTAAAAAGCAGGATATCCAGGGATCACTCCCTGTGCCACGTGCCAGTGAGGCCAGAAATAGGAAGATAGTACAGCTCAACATGTGGCTAAACAGATGTTGTAGAAGGGAGGGTTTCAGATATCTGAACCTTTGGGATCTCTCCTGGGACAAGTTGGAGCTGTACAAGAAGGACGAGTTGCATCTAAACTGGAGGGGCACAAATATTCTGGCTGGGGGATTTGCGGGTATCACTCAGGAGGATTTAAACTAGCCTGGCAGGGGGTTAGGAACCATAGCAAAGGAGAATTGACTGGAAGGGAACTAGAGAATAAGGCCAGTAACACTGAGGAAGAGCAGGCAGGGTGGGCTTGTTGATCAAAGTGGGTCTGGTGGACTGAAGTGTATCTGTTTCAATGCAAGAAGTGTAACTTGTGAGGCAGTTGAATTTAGAGCTTGGATTAATACTTGGAACTGTGACGTTGCTATTACAGAGACTTGGTAAAGGGCGGGACAGGATTTTCAGCATAACGTTCCAGGATACAGATGTTTCAGGCAGGATAGAGGGGGATGTAAAAGGTGTGGGGGAGTTGGAATACTTGTAAAGGAGACTACCACAGCTCTACTATGGGAGGGCACCTCAGATGGCTCTTACAGCGATGCAATACGGGTAGAGCTCAGGAACAGGAATGGTGCAATCCCAATGTTTGGGGTTTACTATAGGCCTCCCAACAAGGCCAGAGGGAGATAAAAAGACAGGTGTGTCAGCAGATTTTGCCAAGATGTAAAAGTAACAGGATTTTGTCGTGGATGATACTAACTTCCTTTATTGACTGGGACTCAATTAGTGCTTGGGGTGTGGAAGGGGCAGAGTTTGTAAGGAGCATTCAGGAGGGCTTCTTGAAGCAGTATGTAGATAGTCCAACAAGGAAAGGGGCTGTACTGGACCTACTATTGGTGAATGAGCTTGGTCAGGTGGTCACAATTCAGTATGTTTTAAAGGTACTGATGGATAAAGCTAAGTGTGGTTGTCAGGTGAAGGGGTAAGGATAATTACAACACTATTAGGCAGGAACTGAAGAATGTAGATTGCAGACAAATGTTTGAGGGGAGCTCAACATCTGGTATGTGGAAGGCTTTCAAGTATAAGATCATAGGAACTCTGGACTGGCACATTCCTGCAAAGATGAAGGATAAGTAATGGCGAGTTTAGGGAACCTTGGATAATGAGAAATATTGTGAGCCTAGTCAAAAAGAAAAAGGAAGCATTTGTCAAGGCTAGGGGGCTGGAAACACATGAAGCAAGGGTGGAATACAAGGAAAGTTGAAAGAAACTTAAGCAAGGACTCAAGAGGGCTAAAAGGGGTCATGAAAAGTCATTGGCCAACAGGATTAAGGTAAATCCCAAGTCTTTTTATACATATATAAAGAGCAAGAGGGTAGAGAGGTAGAGGATTGACCTACTCAAGGACAGGGAAAGGAATTTGTGTGGAGCCAGAGGAAATGGGCAAACTATTAAATGAGGTTTTTTTGCATCAGTATTTACCAGAGAGAAGAACTTGGTGGATGATGATTCTGGGGAAAGGTGTGTAGATTGTTTGGGTCATGTTGAGGTCAATAAGGAGGTGGTATTGGGAATCCTGAAAATCGTTAAGGTAGATAAGTCCCCAGGGCCTGATGGGATATACTCCAGAATACCCCAGGGACAAGGGAGGAAATTGCTGGGGCCTTGAGAGAAATCTTTGCATCCTCATTGGCTACAGGGGAGGTCTCAGAGGATTAGCGAATAGCCAATATCTTTACTTTGTTAAAGAAAGGTAGCAAGGATCATCCAACTAATTACAGGCCAGTGAGCCTTGTGTCAGGGATAGGAAAATTATTGGGAAGGATTCTTCAAGACAGGATTTACTCCTACTTTGGAAATATGTGGACGTACTAATGAGAAGCAACATGGTTTTGTGAAGTGGAGGTCGAGTCTCTCTAACTTGATTGATTGAGTTTTTAACAAAGTAGTGGATATGATCAATGAGGGTAGGGCAGTGGATGTTGTCTACCTGGGCTTCAGTAAGGCCTTTGACGAGATCTGTCATGGTAGGCTGATACAGAAGGTAAAGTCACACAGTATGAGAGGCTATAAGCAGAGGTTGAAGAAACTTGGGTTGTTCTCACTGGAATGACAGAGGTTGAGGGGCTACCTGTTGCAGGTCTACAAGATTATGAAGGACATGGGCAGAGTGGTCAGTCAGAAGCTTTTTCCGAGGGTGGAAAATTCACTACGGGGCATGGGTTTAAGGTGCAAGGGGCAAGGTTTCATGGTGATTTATGAGACAAGCTTTTTAGAGGGTGGTGAGTACTTGGAACTCACTACCAGGGGAGGTATTGGAAGCAGATACGATACTGACTTTTAGAGAGAGACTTGACAAATACTTGAATAGGATGGGAATAGAGGGAAATTGTCCCCGGAAGGGTAGGGGGTTTTAGTTGTGACTGGCACACGTTGGTGCAGGCTTGGAGGACCGAAGGGCCTTTTTTTTTGTGCTATAATTTTTTGTTCTTTATTCTTTGCCGGGCATGGTGACTTTTGACAGCACAAATGTTTGGATGCTTTCTGGTTTGCCAATTCTCAGTTTTGGCAAGTGCTTGGCCATTTTCTTAATGAATTTGGCTTTCTATCTTTTTACACTGAATTTGTCACTCACATTTAATACTACTTCTGGCTTCAGGCTTTTAATTATCAGAACAGTCGTTTGCACGCAGTATGGCATTAATCTTTGTAATGGACTACATTCCATGCATTCAGTGAGTGTATTTCTCTACAGATCTAGCTTCTCTTCCCTTGTATTCACCTGTGCCAGATATGTTTGATTCTTTTATGATCACTTTCACTGCTTTATCAACTCTTCTATTTGATAGAAGATACTGTGGAAATAATTGGCGATTTTGATTTTCCCAGTTCTTTAACAAGTGACCACATTTCTCATGGATTATGGGCCATGGTAACTCATCACCATGTAAAAAATGTAATAACTGAAGTATGCTTTCATGCATTCTACAATGTCACTGGATGTCACCTAGTCTAACTGCCAGTAGTCTGAATCGTAATTGATAGTAATAATCAGCTTCTGCAAGAGTGCAGAGACATGCACAAAGCTTCATCTGAAGTGGCATGCTTCATAAGTGGCTCTTTAGTTTGCTTAGCTTGGTCTCTGTTACACATACTGCATTAGCTCACTTGGTCCTTGACTCATTGCTCATGTTTGGCTGATTGAGCACCTTGACTTCTTCGTAGCAGACTCAATACCTTGATGGCTTGCGTGGATGTGCTTCAGCATTTCTTTTCTCATTTTGTGAGAGATGATAATCCTACTTCTTTTAAGAAAGATGCCATCTTAGGATGTCATTTCATCTCTGCCCAGCACTCATATGATAATGGGTGTAACCTTGCTGCTTTCAGGCTATCCTTTCATCGCTACTTCCTGCAGCACGCGGAGCGTTGTATATTGTGTTGTTTGCACAATTTGGGCAAGATGTTTCTCTGTCAGATTCAATGTCTCTGCTGAGTTGATGACATCAATAACACATTGAGTTTTTACTTTAATTGAATCTGAAAAATGTTACACTCTGTCTTAGCATCTGCAATCACCTTCATAGGAACTGTCACTCTCAACAGAATGTCTGAGAACACTGCAGGTCTGATTTCCTTGCTTGGATGTACTGGGTGGATGATACCTCTTCCAATGAAGCAACACTGTTACATGAAGTAACATAGAAACAGTTTGCGGAAGATGTTTTGAACTGGTTGTAGTTTGATTCCGCATCAATTTGTCACTCCCATTTATGTCATGATTAAAAATAGCCACAATTAAAGGCCACAGCCTGGTAATTTGTACTGCCTGAGCGTATGACATTGGGTTTGAGTTAAAATGTAGAATTCAGATGCAGCTGTCTGCTCTTGCTGTGTTTAGGGTTGTTTCAAGTCCTGTCTTGCAGTCATGATAATCCTATGATGACGTAATTATTGACATGATACACTCTCTCTCTCTCTCTCTCTCTCTCTCTCTCTCTCTCTCTCTCTCTCTCTCTCTCTCTCTTCCCCCCCCCCTCTTCTCTCTCTCTCTCTCCCCCCCCCCCCCCCCAAGCATGGGGGGGATCACCAGTTTATTTAGATTCCCTTCAGTGTGGAAACAGACCCTTCAGTCCAACAAATCCACACTGACCCTTAGAGCATCCCCCCTCCTAATCTAGGCATCCCTGAATACTATGAGCAATTTAGCATGACAAATCCACCTGCCCTGCACATCTTTGGGCTGTGGGAGGAAACCCATGTAGACATGGGGAGAATGTGCAAACTCCACACAGACACTCGCCCAAAGGTGAAATCAACCCTGGGTTCCTGGCGCTGTGAGGCAGCAGTGCTAACCACTGAGCCACCGTGCTTTGAATCTTCTGAGAGCTACTTCTTGTTCTGTGTTCCATTAGCACAACACTTCCTTAACAGTGAGCTTGTGTAGATGTTCCTATACTGACCATAAATTAGGCAAGAACTTTGCTAAATAATTTACAAAATCAACAAATCCCTGCATTGCTTTTACATCTGTTGATCACTGCTCTTCGCACCTTATCAGGATCTGTTTAAATTCTTGTCACTGTCAGTACACAACTTACATAGCCATTTTCAAGCATCTTTAATTGCAGCTTGTTTTTTCATTCATCTTTTGGATCATCTGTGAGCAGTCACACAAGATTCTGATCATTGTACACGACGACTCCCTTCATTATGTCTCCACATCCATACCACAAGCAAATCATTCACAGTTGCTTCCATTCTGGGAAGACTACTATCTCATGCTGTCCATGTTGATACTTTCCTGGAGTAGCAAGTGGAAATGTCAAACAACATGTGCAACCATCTGTATCTCTCGAAGAGCATCCAGAATGTAATTCGAAAACCGAAGCTTTCATCTAGCTTCATTTGCCATGAAACATAAAGACAAATGCAAAAACTTCTGGAGGTGTGTAAAAAGGTGGCCGGGGGCGGGGGCGGGAACCAAGTCAAATGAAACCATTAGAGGGGAGTTTATATTTAGAAACAGAGAAATGGCAGAAAAGCTATAAATAAGTATTTTTCACAAAGGAAGACACACAAGCTGTCCCTGAAATAATTAAGATCCAAGGATCAAGTGACAGTGTGGAACTAACAAATTAGTATTATTAGAAAAAATCGCATGGAAGACCTTAATGGGATAGAAGGTTGACATCCCTGAGACCTAATAACATTGATAGTGTTGAAAGAGCTAACTACTGAAATAACTGATGTATTCGCTATTATCTTTCAAAATTCTATTAATTCTGCTACAGTGTATGATTGGTGTAGACTGAAAGGTCACAATTGTAACTATACTGTTTTGAGAGGATGAGGAGAGAAAACCGAGAACTACAGACCTGTTAGCTTGACATTAGCTGGGAACAGGGAAAGTATTAGAACCTACTGTTGATGAATGTGATAACAGGATATTTAGAATACGATTGGTTGGACAGAATCAACGTGGATTTCTGAAGGGGAAATCATGTTTGACAAAAACAGAAATTGCTGGCAAAACTCAGCAGGTCAGGCAGCATCTGTTTGAAGAAAGTGGAGTTAATATTTCTAGTTTGGTGACTCTCTTCTTCAGGAATTTGGAACTTTAACTCTGTTCTCTTTTCTCAGGTTCTGCAATTCCTGTTTTAGTTTCAGGTCTCCAACATATACGGTTTGTTCTTTTATGTTTGACAAATTTAACAGAATTTTTTGGGACATTACTAATATAGTCAATAAGGAAAACTGGTGTACATGACTTATTTGGATTTTCTGAAGGCTTCTGATGAAACTCTACACAAGAAATTAGTAAAGAAAATTTTAAAGTGTGTTGGATTGAGGGTAATATACTAGCATGGATTAAAGATTGGTTAATAGGCAGAAAGGAGAATCTAGAGAAAAAAATGGATCTCTCCCACATTATTAGGTTTTGACCAATTGGATATCCTCTCGAACAGTGCATGGGCTCCAGCTATTCACAATCCATACCAATAGTTTGGATGTGGGGACCAACTGTAACATTTAACCAATGAGAGCATGTAAGAAAAATGGAGAACAGATATAATGTGGTCAGTTTCTGAAATGACTGAACTCGAGTGTTGAGAGCTTCAGGCCTTGGAGTGCCTAAGCAGAAAATAAGGTGTTGCTCCATTGGAACACTGCAGTAAGTCCATGCAGAAACGTTAGCATGAAACAAGGACTTTTTTTTTGAAACGGTGAGCAACTGAGAGGTTATTCTTATGAACAGAATAGTCATGTTCCTCAAAATGGGCACTCAATCTGCATTTGGTCATGCCCAAATAAAGGGGACTTCATTGCTGGAGCCATGTCTAGGCCAAGCCAGGTAAAGATGGCAGATTCCTTCCCTAAAAGTGAACCAGGTGCATTCTTATGAGAATCAGTAGTGGTGAGGCTAGTTTTCCAGATTTTTACTGAATTCAAACTGCACCATCTGCTATAGTGGAATTTGGACTCATTGTTGTACACTAGACCAAAACACTCAAAATATATCAAGGAGACAGATTAGACCCTAATTTTTGTCTTAAAGGCAAATGTAAAGTGCTATATTCAAGAAGTGACTTGATTGGTTAAACTAACAGGCTTTAAATAAAACACACTTTTCTTTTTAAACACACTTAAAATACAAAGAAAGAAGAATTGGCTTAACTTTAACTCTATCAAAATACTTAACAATAATGTATATTTTAACTATTACTCATCAACTGTTCCAAAATAGCAGCATCTTACAAACAGACCCTTGCTAAAGGCAAATTCAGAAAAACAGACTTCCATCTCTTGCCAACTCCTCCAGTCCAAGAGAAGGAATACCAAAAGAATGAATGAATGAATCTAGCAGCGGTGACAGAACTCTAACTCTGCTGCAGCAGCAGCAGCAGAGACGGCTATATCTAGCAGCTTCAACTCCAAAAAAACTTCACTTCAACAACTGAAAGCAAAACTAAAACCTCGGGCTTGTGTCAGCCTGATTCCATCCACTCTGTTGCTTTTGTTCAGATGACGTCAACTTCAACAAGGGAGCCTCTGAAATGTCCATCTTCTGCCTCAACTGAGGATTCCCCAGCACCATTATCGACAGGGCCCTGGTGTTTAACCCAAGTGAAACAATGATTTTCCTACACTTCCTGGAATCTAGCCTGCTGTATTTGCTGCTCAAAATGTGGCCTCCTCTACACTGCGGAAAATGACACAAAATAGGTGACTGCTTCACAAAACTTCTGCATTCTGCTCACCAAAGAAGACCCTAAGCGTCCAATTGCCTGCCACTTTAACACACCAACCTGTTCCCAGGCCAACATCTCTGTCTCAGGCTTGCTCCAGTGTTCCAGCAAAGCTCAGCGCAAGCTGGAAGAACAACACCTCATTTTCTGCTTGGGAACCCTGCAGGCCTCTGGGCTCAATATCAAGTTCAGTAACATTACGGCCTAACCTCTTCCCTATATTAGTCCCCTAGCCCACACACCAAGCCTTGTCATCACACAGCTTGCCATTACATACTACCTATTGTTAGTCACTAAAAGTCCCTATTAACAGCTATTCACCCTCCTAGATCGTTATCAACTCCTTTTGTCTGTCCAACTGCTCTTCTCTCTCTTTGGGCTCTCTCCCCACATATCATTTACTCCCTCTCCCTACCCCCACCCCCTCCATATCTTCTGCACATAAACCAACATTTTTTTTAGCTACGATCAATTCTGAAGGGTCACCAGGCCCGAAACATTAACTGATTTTTTTTTTCTTCACGAATACAGCCAGACCCGCTGAGATTTTCCAACAACTTCTGTTTTAGTTTCTGATCTACAGCATCCAGTTCTTCCAGTTTTTATTTAGTATTCCACCCACCCCTGTTTCTTTTGTCTAATCTTTTAAAAAGAAAGATATTTACAATGCTTTCCGTACAGCAGACATGGCAGCACCAGATTTACAAAACCCTTCTTCAAGAGACACATAAGGAACAAATCCTGCTTAAAGGCATATATTGTTACACCAGATCCCCAGAACATTTTGCCTGGTTACTAAACTACTAGTCCAATGATGTTCCCACGATATGTATATCCTTTACCAAGCAAAATTTACAGCACTTATTTTTATGGGGCTAAATAAGTAAAAAGGAACAAAACTCTGTACCTTTCATGCAAATCTTCAAACAATCAGCTACCTCTTCACTGGAAGACTGGAAGACACAGCGAGACAACCATCTACAGAAAGCCATCCATTCAGTCAATAAATTTAATACTTACTTCAAATTCTTTCTGAACCATTCTGATTAACCCATTGATTCAACAATAGGAAAATGGGATAAAATCTACTTTAAATGGTTGAACTTTGTATCAATGTTGATGCATCAGACAGTGAACTGTGAATTAACTCTTTAATGGCACAAAAGAAATTCAAATGTCAAATTATATCTGGAAGTCAAGCCATGTCTTTTTGGATTAAGGAATGCTCATTAATGTTCCTTTACATTATACTAAATGACAGTGGAAATGTACAAGCAATATAAAAACAGGACAATCTTCATTACAAATCTTTCATCAGACATTTGGTAGTAAGTCACTGTCAACAACATTATTGCTGGTTTTCCGTATGTTGTAAACATTTCAGCAATGTTAGATTGTAGGATAATCCCAATAAACTAACCAGGTAGACAGAAGACAAATGGAGTTCAGTCTAGTGAAATGTGAGGTAGTGCACAATAAATGGTTGAATACTGAGAAGTATGGAGGTAGAGAGGCTTGGGAGTTAATTTCTACAGAATTTTGAAGGTGGCTGAACAGGTTGATAAAAGTGGTTCAGAAGGCCTATAGAATAGCCAAGGTGTAGAAGGTGACCTAAAACAAATAACCGACTGCTGAAGATCTGAAACAAAAACAGAAATTCCTGCAGAAACTCAGGATAATAAAATGTGAGGCTGGATGAACACAGCAGGCCCAGCAGCATCTCAGGAGCACAAAAGTTGATGTTTGGGCTTAGAGAAACTCAGCAGGTCTGGCAGCATTTGTGGGCAGAAAGCACAGCGAACACCTCTGAAGGGTCATTGAATTGAAATGTTTAATTCTGCTTTCCCTCCACAAATGTTTCCAACTGGTTGAATTTCTCCAGCAATTTCTATTTTTTTTTGGTTTCAGATCTTCAGCATCCACAGTTCATTATCTTATTTTCTATACCTACATTTTTACATAGAAATTACAACCTGGGAGGTTATGCTGGAACTATATAGCAGTTAGGCCACAGATGGAGTAATGCATGCAATTCTGGTCACCATACTGTGTCAAAAAAAGTGACTTCATTTCACATTATTCCTGCTGTCCATTTCCTTTATTGCACACCATGTTTTACCACTGGCTGCAACATCTCTTTTTATCTTGCAGGTTCTGCCAGCCTCCCATGAGCTTTGCAGACAAATTCTCCAAGAAGCACCCTCCTGATCTCTGACATCAAGAGTATCGAGGCCACACAGTAAGCATCAGCAAGGCTGTTACTTACACTCCCCACCAACCCAGACGCTGATGCCTTGGGAAAGTCGTCATAGCAGAGAGTGAGGTTACACAATCTGGTGAGTGTTGTGCTTAAAAATTACATGTTCAAACCAGACCATTGTTGCCTGTCTCTGTCTGAGACAACAGTTAACCGCTATGGAAATGAGGATAGAATGCACAGAGCACACTTTAACTTAACCAATTCTCTGTTTCATTCTCAAAAGTATCAAGTATCAAAAATATTCCCAAACATAAATCGTAAACAGCTAGTCTGTAAACTTGGTGGGTTTGATTGCGGACGTTTCAGCACCCTGCCAGGTAACAACATCAGTGCACTTCCAGTGAAGTGTTTCGTCCTGCTTACTATTTGAGTTTTCATTTATCTCTAGTATATATTATGTAGATTAAAGTAATAAATTTGCATTATATTCAAGTGCTCGTCATCTTGTAAACATTTTGCTCAGACCTTTAAAGAACTCAATTTTCAGCCTAACGATACAGTGAAACATCTCACAGCAACAGTTCTGTAGCTGATTGAAGGAGAAATGACTCGGGCTGCTGGCACTCAGAAGAATGCTGTACACCAAGCACCTGGCCAGGACCAGGCAAGAGATATAGGATGAAATGGCCCTCACTGTTACAAGGTACATCAGTGCAATGAGTTATGCGACTGTTCCCATTGACAGACAGGCAGCTGCCATGGGGAGCTAGGTCCAGCACCCTCGGGGCTGCTAGTGGGATGCACACCTCTCCATTCCACGGCCCTACTCATTAATTCACAGGACCAAAGGCATGGCAACAAAGGGTTGAGAACCATGACCCCAGTCCAGGTGACTCCTCCTCACAAGGACAGGGTGGTACCAAAAGGCATTCAATCAGATCTGGAGCCAACACAGAGGTGCCTCCACTGAGGACACTATGACAGTGATTGATCCTCTGCCAATGGCTTATAGTGTCTGCCTGTGTGTCAGAGTCCCCAAATGTCCATATTCCCTCCCTATTGGCTCATCCTACATACTGCACACACTTCATACTTGCCCAGGTCCTGACCCAACACACCTGAATGTACCTACAGCTGCTTATCTTGCCCAGCCAGCTGTTGATACAAGAAAGTGTGTCTGAAGTGATCATTCACTGCCCTTCCTAGAATTTGTGTGGGAATAGTATGGTAAATGGACCGCAAAGGTTCAAGAAGGCAGCTGACCATGGCTTCTCCAAGCAGGTAAGAATGGGTGAAAATGCTGATTTCATCACTGAATAAATAAGAATCTGCAATCTTAAATTTGCATAATAAATGCAATACCTAATGTAGCAGAATTTTGGACACAGAATTAAAACTGAACTTACTTTGTGACTGTACTGTTGATACTTGCAACAAATCCAACATATATCCCTTTTCTGAGGGTGTCATAGTTAATGTCAATGCCAATCACCATCAAAAATTTCATCTATAAAATAAAGTTTAATTTATGTAATTATGACAAAATCCTCATTACTCAAGTGTGTATAAATACTAATAATCAGATTAGTATTTAAGAGCATTTTTTTAACACCAGTGTATAAAATGGGCAGTAAGCTTGAGTTTCCTCCCTCTAAGTTCTGAATCACACTGTCTTTCTGTGCATCTAGGAGTACGATTGAAACAAATATAGGATTGTAAGCAAGCAGAGTTTCTAAACAGACAGCTGATGGCACCTAAATACTTGGAAGTTCTGAGAATGGGTCACCGGACCCGAAACATTAACTGTTTTTTAACCTTCACGGATGCTACCAGACTTGCTGAGCTTTTCCAGCAACTTTGCTTTTGTTCCTGATTTACAGCATCCACAGTTCTTTTGGTTTTTAATTACTTGGGTGTTTGTGATAGATGCCATGAATTTCTTTAGCTACATGTATAGTGGCACGATATGCCCCAATTCGCAAAAAAAAATGAAACTTGAATAAACAATCCAAAAAGGCACACATGATGTACTGGAAACAGAATGTAGGAGCAGGAAACTTTCCCAGTGAACCTGCTCCACCATTCAACACAATCATGGCTGATCCTCCAGTTCAATGCCACAATTCTTCTCTCTACTTATACATAGAAACATGGTGGGGGGGGGGGGGGGGGGGGTGGGGGTGGGGAAGCAGGAGCAGGCCATTCAGTCCTTTTTAGCATGGCATGCACTGCCATTAAATATGATCATGCCAGATGATTCAACTGATAGCATGTTCCTGCTTTTCTCCCATATTCTTTGATCCCATTAGACCCCATACCCAAATTTTAGAAATCATACAATATATTGAACTTGACTGTGCTTTGTAGTAGCAAATTCTACAGGTTCACTACTCTAGGTGAAGAAATTTCTCCTCCTCTCAGTCCTAAATGGATTATCCCATATCCTTCGACTGTGGCTTATCTGCCAGGAATATCCTTCCTGCATCTACCCTGTTCTGTTCGAATTTATAGGTTTCTCTAAGATCCTGGCCTCATTCTTCTTAACTGCAGCGAATAAAATCCTAACCAATTCATTCTCACATTATACATCATCCCAGGTATCAATCTGGTAAACCTTTTCTGCACACTCGATAATAACAATATCCTTCCTCAGGTAAGGAGACCAAAACTGCACACAATATTCCAGGTGTGGTCTCACTAAGGCAAAATACCCCTCCGTTCTGAGGACAGATCACCGGACCCAAAACATTAACTGTCTTTTTCTTCACGGATGCTGCCAGGCTTGCTGAACTTTTCCAGAAAATTTTGTTTTTGTTTTTTCACCCCGATTCTACATCCAAATCTTTTTACTATGAAGGCAACGTGCCATTTGCCTTCTTTGTCACCTGCTGAACCTACATGCTTAACTTCCTCAACTAGTGTATGAGGACATCCAGGTCTCATTGCACATTCCCTTTTCTTAAATTTTAGCCATTCAAATAATTATCTGTTGACTCCATCTACGTTTCTTGATGCTTTGGAAAAGCGCCCAACATCAAAGACCACACCCATCCCAGTTATAATATTTTCCAACCTTTAATCAGGCAGAAGATACAAAAGCATAAGCGCACGTACCAACAGGTTCAAGAATAGTTTCTTTCCCACAGTTATTAGACTTCTGAATAGACCTCTCAAATTTCAAATCTAATGTTGATCTTGCTTTTTGTGCACCTTTGCAGCTGTAACTTCATATTGCTTGCTCTGTTCAATCACCCTATGGTCTTTATGTTATGATCTGCAGGTAAAACAAAATTTCACTGGGGGATTTTAGCTGTGAAGACAGGTGGGATAGACTGGGTTTATTTTCACTGCAATGCACCAGGTTGAAGGGTGTAGAAGTTTAAAAGATTTTGTATGTCATGGATAGAGTGGCAATAATGAAGCAAATCAAATACTGTCAAAGTGGCTAATTTCACATTTATCCACATTATCTTGCATCTGCTATGTTACCACACTCTCAGCTTGTGCAAATGACAGCGAAGCATCCCTGCTACCTCCTCACAATTCACCCTCCAACCCAGCTTTCTATCATCAGAAAATTTGGAGATATTGCATTTAGTTTCTCCATGCAATTCATTAACATATATTGTGGCTATCTGGGGTCCAAGCACTGCAAGTCCCAAAATTTGCTGGCTGCCATTCAGAAAAAGGCCTCACGTTCCCACACCCCGCGCTTTCCTGCCCTCCAGCCCGGCGCCCCGCGCTTTCCTGCTCGGGGCCTAGCGCTGCGCGGCTTCGCTTTCCCACCTCACTATTCACACGTCCACATAGCTTTGTGCCATCAGAAAACTTGAAAGTACTCCCCTTTATTCCCTGACGCAAATCATTGATATGTAATGTGAAAAAGTGGAGCCTGAGCACTGATCCCGGAGGTATCCCACACAGAAAAAGTTTAATTTTTCCTCCTTGCTTTGTCCAGTGTGCCATTCAGCTCTTCATCCAAGCCAGTTTATTACTACTCTATGTGGATCTCTTGATCCACAGTCAGAGTTTACATTTCTAATATAGCTCTTTTTCAGAATATGTTTTCATTTGCTGTCTTTTGATACGTTAAAGATCTGTAGTCAGGTACATTTCAAGAGATGAATTATACTTCTCAAAATATATAACACTGCCACGTGATTAGATTGTTTAATGCAGCTTAAAGGATCAATGAAGACTTTGAATTCAATGAAACACGAATAAAAACAAAGTCTTCAGCTTTAGACAAGATACAGAATTGAATACTCACAGGAATCTCCACCATCCACAATTCTCCCCCTGTTTTGCAAGCCATCTGCAAAGCAATTTTGGTCACGATACTCATCATATTTGCCTTGTTCAGTGTACGGGCCACCACACACTGACTTGGAATTGGCTTCTCTACACACAAGAATTTCTTCATACAATCATAATAATTCTTCTGATTTGAGGGTAGAATGCACAACACCTACAATTCAAGAAAAAGATCAATCAATTGGCCAGAGCGCATAAAAGAAATTCTGAAAATCAAATAAATGAGATGAAAAATCACCTCTGTCTACAGATGGACAGCATCTGTGGACATCAGAGCATTGCGTTCCCAGAATGTTCTGTTTTGATTTGGGGTAGAAATTAATGTGTTGTTGCCCCTTAGCAGGCACAAAAAGGGAACAAAAGCATATCAGCTTAGCCGTGAGATAGCTTGTACATTGTCGGGGCAGATATTGGGCTCACTGTCAAAGTTGTGGAGTTCCTTTTTATGTGCCTAGGCTGCCACTTAAACTAAGCAATGGGCCTTTTTAATATCTATGTTAGGTATCTAAAGACTGTAAAAGGATGCCTTTGGCAATACAGACATTTCTTTTGTTGAAGCTTTACCAATCCTTCTCAAACGAGGCTGGCCAAACTTTTCTAATGAGGTCAGTGGGATACATTTCAATTCTTCTCCTTCTGAAGCTAAATTAGCAAATTTCAGAAAGATAAGGGTTGCCACAATGGCGAACATAGAACATTACCGCACAGTACAGGCCCTTTGGCCCTCTGTTGTGCCGACCTGCCATACCGCTCTCAAGCCCATCTAACCTACGCTATTCCATGAACGTCCATATGCTTGTCCAATGACGACTTAAATGTACCTAAAGTTGGCAAATCTACTACTGTTGCAGGCAAAGTGTTCCATTCCCTTACTACTCTGAGTAAAGAAACTACCTCTGACATCTGTCCTATCTTTCACCCCTCAATTTAAAGCTATGCCCCCACGTGCTCGCTGTCACCATCCTAGGAAAAAGGCTCTCCCTATCCACCTTATTTAACCCTCTGATTATTTTATATGTTTCAATTAAGTCACCTCTCAACCTTCTTCTCTCTAATGAAAACAGCCTCAAGTCCCTCAGGCTTTCCTCGTAAGACCTTCCCTCCATACCAGGCAACGTCCTAGTAAGTCTCCTCTGCACCCTTTTCCAAAGGTTCCACATCCTTCTTATAATGCGGTGACCAGAACTGTACACAATACTCCAAGTGTGGCCGCACCAGAGTTTTGTACAGCTTCACCATAACCTCTTGGTTCCGGAACTCGATCCCTCTATTAATAAAAGCTAAAACACAGCATGACTTCTTAACAGCCCTGTCAACCTGGGTGGCAACTTTCAAGGATCTGTGTACATGGACACCGAGATCTCTCTGCTCATCAACACTACTAAGAATCTTACCATTAGCCCTGTACTTTGTTTTCTGGTTACTCCTACCAAAGTGCATCACCTCACACTTGTCTGCATTAAACGCCATTTGCCACCTCTCAGCCCAGCTCTACAGCTTATCTATGTCTCTCTGTAACCTACAGCATCCTATGTCACTATCCATGATCTTCATCAAAAAACAAAGTAACAAATTGATCATTAAAAAAATGAGCCATTGATAGAAATGATCCTTAATAATTGCCAAGCAGCTGAAGAGAACAAAATGATCAGTATTGACTCATGATCACCAGGGAAGGGGATGAGTTCTCGAGCCGGGCTCGGAAAAATTGTTTAATTAACACTAACCTTGGTTCCTCTAGTGGGGCAAGCTTTGAGCTGGCCTCAGCTGAATTTGCTCTAAAGTATGGTCAAAAGTAAGTGACTTTTGACTTGGATTTTCCTTCTTGAATTTCCTGTTTTCCTTCTTCCCCTTTTCCTGTCCTACACTCTTCCTGTGTGTATGTGTCTCTCTGTCTCTGTCTGTCTCTCTCACCTTTTTCCTCCTCACTATACCCCATACTATCTGTTACCCCTCTTACCCTCCCCACTTTAACGCTAAGAAAATAATCCATAGGATTTTGTGCTCAGAGTTTGCACCAGCAGTATTACCTCACCACCACCTCAAAATGAAAGTAGTCAAATCGGTGATTTTTGCAGACGGATGCAAGAGGAATTTCATAAAAGGTGTTTTTTTAAAAAAAAATGAAACAATAAAACAATTATCAGTTACAACCTAGCACCTGACTATCATTCTCTCCTCATTATCTCTCATCAGCATGACCTGAGTCACAGGCCGCCTCTGTCACCTGGATCTCATTGCCTTTTCCCTGTGGTGTGACTCTCATTTCCTTCCCCTTACGAACAAGACATAGTCTCTCTGAAAACCTTTTATTCCCAGACCCAATTGCTTCTCCAATCACAGACTGGTAACATACTGGAGAGAAAGAGACACTGACTGGAGGAGCAGTTCCTTGCAAAATCTTCCACTTAAACTTACCTGTATTTGAAATTTCAACTAAAAAGAAACATAAATGCAAAGAACAAAGAAAATTGCAGCACAGGAACACGCCCTGCGGCCTTCCAAGCCTGTGTCGATCCAGATCCTCTATCTAAACCTGTTGCCTATTTTCCAAGGATCTGTATCCCTCTGCTCCCTGCCCATTCATGTATCTGTCTAGATATATCTTAAATGATGCTATCGTGCCCGCCTCTACCACCTCCGCTGGCAACGCGTTCCAGGCACCCACGACCCTCTCCATAAAGAATTTTCCACACGTAATACTTCAAACTACTAAAATATTTTTAAAAACAACAACCTTTCACTTTGTATTTTTGTTTCCTGGGCTATGATCCTTCTCATGAAAAGGTATGTAATTATTACAGGAATCCTGTGAATGAACTATAAATTCATCTATCACTAATGCTGATGCCAGGTGCTATGAGATGCTCTGGCTGTCCATATGTGTTTGAGGGGTCCTAGGTTGTCTATTCAATCTGAAACAATAAATACTGGCAGTCTAAAAAATTACCAACTGGGTACTGGACTCAATATGATGCCTCAGAGCTTGTATGAAGGATGTAGGGCGTTCATTTACTTGTATCCTGTAAACAAATGACAAGCCATCAGGAAATAATTAACACAATTGGTTTAACAACTCAAAAGTTATGGTATTATAAAGCATGCAAAACTGAGAAATGACGATAGATTGGTGAAGTTGAGACAGTTTTCCCGGGAGAGGAGAAGGCTAATAGGAAATTTGATTCAATTGTTAAAATCATGATATGTTTGGGCAGAGATGTAAGAAGAAACAATACCAATTTTTAAAAGGATTAAAAACAATTGCACACACATTTTCACTGATTTTTAAAAGAAGTAAATGTGATGTAAAAAAATGTTATCACACAATGAATGATCCAACTCTGTAATACAGTGCCCAGTGTGTGCTGGAAGCAAGTTCAATTAAGGCATTCAAAAGGACATTGGAGAGCTATTCAAACAGAATTCATGTGCAGGATTACAGAAACCATAATCCATAACTGAGCAGCTGGCTAGTACATGACCTGCTATGTGTTTTTGGTAGGAGGCTATGCAATATAGACCTGCTATCCAGCCCAAACAGCTTCGCACCCACCCGTAAGTTCATCTCTATAATACCAGAGCTTGAAGAAGGCATAGGCAAGTGCTGAAATTAGCAGAATGCCCACCTTATGTAAATAAATAATTAATTAAAGATTAAGGTGCTTCTTATAAACTCACCTGACCTTGACAGTACACTGCCAACACTAATATACAGTTGTGATAACAAGGTGTTCAGAACAACCCTTCAGAAGAGGAGCAGAAAAGCTGACCTTTCTGGCCTGGACCCTCCTTCAGAAGAGGAGCAGGAAAGCTGACGTTTTGCGCCTAGACCCTTCTTCAGGGTCTAGGCCTGAAACATCAGCTTTCCTGCTGCTCTTTCGAAGAAGGGTCTAGGCCAGAAATGTCAGCTTTCCTGCTCCTCTGATGCTGCTTGGTCTGCTGTGTTCATCCAGCTCTACACCTTGTTATCTCAGATTGTCCAGCATCTGCAGTTCCTACTATCTCTAATATACAGTTGGCCTGGATAGGTGAATGGCATTGTGATTCCCAGTTTTTAAAAATAAATTTATGAAGTGGTGGGAATGAGGAAGTGCATAATATCTTCCAAGTGTGCTTTGTGTATTTTATGCCCATCCTCAAAGATAGTACTCACCTTTCTTTCCATACACCTGCTCTGCAAAGCCCTGAACAAATACCCTGCCTTAACCACCTATCAAATTCCACTGCAGCACCTCACGGATCTGCCCGCAAAGGAGCAGTTCCCACCATTGAGTTTGTGGTGCTGTTGGCCAATCATATTAGTCGTCATTTCCAAAGAGCAGGGTTTGCTCTGCAGCGAGGTCGTAAGTCTCACAGTCAAGCAATTTAGCCTGTCCACAGTGTCTTATTAGTTTCGAGGCTTCCATTAGGTAAACAGGCTTCTGGTCAACTTTGCTTTAGAGAGGTTGGTGGGGTGGCAAGAAGTTTGCCATAGCCCCCACACCTACCTATAATTTCAGCACCAGGATGAAAATGATGATCACTTTGAAAACATGAAATGATAAATGATGACCAACATGAACTTGTTAAAGTCAAGTCATGTCTGGCAAACCTGATGGAATTTTTTGTTAACCTGGCCTAATCAGGGAGCCCTTGCTAAGAGACATTAGCAGGAATACCAGAGGTTATGCTCACACTGAGAGCCTGCTGTGAGGATATAGGCCAGTGTCAAGTACTTTGCATGTTAAATAAAGAGTGACTTGGTGATGGAATACCACCCTCTAGAGTTATTTCAATTGCGTGAACAGAAACAAATATGCTCTTGAAGAAATTCAGCTCGCAACAGTCATCTTTGACTTGGGTTAATTATTTCTAGCATTATGCCACTATTTGGCAAGCTTGATTCATGCCATCCTGCCATCAAAGACAGGACCCAGCAGGGGGAAAGGATGCATTACTTTCTCTGGGCAAATGACACTGGGGGAGATGAAATGCAATGAGTAATTCTGCCTACTTATGGACCTGCAGTATTTTCGGTTATTAGAAGCCTAACATTCTCGAAGGCACCAGACACGAAAACCGTTCAAGAGTTGGCAGGTTTAATTAAGGAATGTTACATCCCCAAGCCTTCTCTATTTCTGATATGCTATCGTTCTCTCAGTTTCACTCAGCAGTTTGAGAACTGAGGAATCCGTATTAAAATTTTTGATGAGGTTAAGATGATTTGCAGAGGCATGTGAGTTTGGGTTAATCCTGAATGAGATGCTGCGAGGCTGTTTGGTGTGTGGGATTAACGACATAACCATGAAAAAGCACATACTAGCTGAAGTCCAAATGGACTTCAAACATGCTCTACAACTGATTTTGTCATTAGAAAATGATACAAATGGAGCATGTAAGCTACAGAGTATCCCAATGGATGTGGGCATCCTTTCCTGTCCAAGTGAGCTTGGGGAACACCACTTGAGTGTAAGCAGTCAGATACCCTCATGCAAAACATATCCTGAGCAGAGCGGCTCTAGATTAGCCCACAGCAAAATCTCAAAACAAAGCCAAGCCTTGACCAAATGGTAACATGTTCTTCAGAATCAAGGCTGGCAAGCCATTGTAGATGCTGCTGGTATGCAGACTCCAAACAGCAAAGGAGTTCTACAAGACCTGACTTAAGTAAAATAACTCACAAGGCCAGTATCCAGGATAGCGCACTCCCTGGGAAATGGTTTGGAACAGTTAGATTGCTTTGTAACATCAGAATCAATGAAAATAAATGTCTAGTTAAGTGACCACGCGGTTCTAATGAAGGTCAACACTAGCACATCTGCATCAGTCAATGCAGAACCAGTCTTCAACAACATTCGCTGTGGACTCCAACCCTTAAGTTTGTGCAAGATCTCAGCCAGACTGAGAATATTTACCAGGAACCGTTACAGATTTAGGGTATGATTTCAGTTCTGGTCACCCATGAGGAGCAGTTGATGCAGTTCCACTGACTGTAGTAGAAGTCTCAGGCTCAAGCATGATGAGGTGGAGCTGGTTGAGAAAGATTCACCTTGATTGTCTCAACATTTCTTGATTGGAAAATAGTTTCCTGAGTGAAGTCCTGATTAAATATGCAGAGGTTTTTTAGGAAGATCTCGGGACCATTAAAGGAGCTAAGACCTCCTCACATGCTCACCAGGAACAAATTCTGGTGCAAGGCCTGTTCAGTGTTATTTGCCTTATAAACAAAAGCAGAGGGAGAAATCAGGAGCTGGAAAGCAAATAATCATCAAACCTGTACACTTTGCAGAATGGGCTGCACCAGTCATACTGACTGAAAAGCCCGACGGGTCAAATTCGCCTTTGTGGAGATTTTAAGCAAATGATAAACTCCTTCCTGCAGCTGGATAAGTATCCAATCCCACAGATACGGGACACGTATACAAAACTGGCGTGGGGGTGGGGGCAGGGAATCATGTCTTTCATGAAGATGAACATGAGCCATGCTGGTATGCAGACTCCAAACAGCAAAGGAGTTCTACAAGGCCTGACTTAAGTAAAAGAACTCACAAGGCCAGTATCCGGGATAGCGCACTCCCTGGGAAATGGTTTGGAACAGTTAGATTGCTTCGTAACATCAGAATCAATCAAAATAAATGTCTAGTTAATTGACCACGCGGTTCTAATGAAGGTCAACACTGGCACTTCTGCATCAGTCAATGCAGAACCAGTCTTCAACATAAGGAGCCTACATAAGGAGTCCCAGAAGTACGCCATTATGGTATACCAATAACAAGACTGCCATTTGGGGAATCATCAGCCTGTGCCATTTTCCAGCAGTTGATGGAAAACATTTTATTAGGTCTACCCCAGGTTGACATTTATCTGGATGAGAACATAGAACAGAACAGTACAGCATGGGAACTGGACCTTCAGCACACAATATTGTGCTGAACATGATATCAAATTAAGCTAATCCCTCCTCCCTACCCTTGGTCCATATTCCCTCCAATCCGTGTATTTTGATATGCATATCTAAAAGTCCCTAAACACCCCTATCATATCTGCCTCCACCAATGCTGGCAGCATATTTCAGATTCCTACCACTCTGTGTAAAAAATTACCCCTCACACTTCTTTGAACTTTCTTCCTCTCACCTTAAACATATGTATGCCCCTAGTTTTAGACATTTTAACTCTGAGAAAATGATTCTGACCATCTACGCTATCTGTGCATCTCATAATTTTACAGACATCTATCAAATCTCACTTCAGCCTCCACTGTTCCAGAGAAAACAATGCGGGTTATTCTAGCCCTTCCTTGTAGTTCATACCCTCTAATCCAGGCAGCATCCCATTAAGCCTGTTCTGCATCCTCTCCAAAACGTTCTTATCCTTCCTGTAATGTGGCAACCAGAATTTCTTTATTTATTTATTCATTAACTCTGAGAATATCGCTGACTAGGCAGCATTTATTGTCCATCCCTAACTGCCCAGAGGGCAGTTCAAAATCAACCACATTTCCATGGGTCTGGAGTCATATGTAGGTCAGACCAGGTAAGGATGGCAGTTTCCTCCCCTAAAGATATGACTGAACCAGGTGGTTTTTTCTGGCAATCCACAATGGGTTCATGGTTATCATTAGATTCTTAATTCCAGATATTTTTCTGAATTCAAATTCCACCATCTGCCATGGTGGCATTCAAACCCAGGTCCCCAGAATGTTATCTGGGTCTCTGGATTAACAGTCCAGTGATAACACCACCAGGTCTTTGCCTCCCCTTTTTTTTTAAAATGAACACAATACTCTAAGTGTGGCTTAACCAAAATCTTATAAAGCTGCAATATCATGTCCTGACTCTTGTGGTCAATTTGCCAAACAATACAGGTAAGCATGCCACATGTCTTCTTTACCACCCTATCTGTTCACATGACAATTTTCAGGGACCTATGGACTGAACCCCAAGATCTCACTGTACATCAATGCTATTCAGGGTCCGGCCGTTAATTGCAAACTTTTCATTAATATTTGATCTCCCAAAGTGCAAGGCCTCACACTGACCCGAATTAAACTCCTTCAGCCATTTATCCGCCCATATGTTTAACCAACCTGTATTCCACTGTATCTTTTGACAACCTTCTACACTATTGACAATGCCAATGATCTCTGTATCATCTGAAAACTTACTAACCCACCCATCTGTAGTTTCATCCAAATCATCTGTATATATCACAAACAGCAAAGGTTCCAGTATGGCTCCCAGCAGTACACCACTGGTCACAGGCCTCCAGCCAGGAAAACACTCTGCCTTCTATGGGCAAGCCAATGCCGTATCCACACAGCAAAGTCACTGTGGATCCCATGCAGCTTGAGCTTCTGGATGAGCCTGCTATGAGGGGCATTGTCAGAAGACTAACTAATATCCATATAGATGACACTCCCTCCTTTACTCTCATCGATCACCTTTGTCACCTCCTTGAAAAATTCAATCAAGTTTGTAAGACATGGCCTGCCCCGCACAAAGCCATACTGACTGTCCCTAATTGAGCCATGCTTTTCCAAATGGGTACAAACCATTTCCCTAAGAATTCTCTCCAATAGCTTGCCAACCACTGATGTGAAACTCACTGGTCTATAGCTTCCTGGGTTATTCTCATTTCTCTTCCTGAACAGAGGAATGACATTAGCTACTTGCCAGCCCTCTGGGGCCTCCCCAATGGTTAGTGAGGATACAAAGATCCTGATCAAGGCTCTAGTAATTTCCTCTCTTGCAATGAATAACCTTGGGAGGCAGATGGAGTTCAACCTGGATAAATGTGAAGTGATGCATTTTGGAAGGGCGAACTTAAATGCTGAATATAGGATTAAAGGCAAGATTCTCAGCAGTGTGGAGTAACAGCGGGATCTTAGTGTTCAAGTGCATAGCTCCCTCAAAGTTGCCACCCAGGTGGATAAGGTTGTTAAGAAAGCATATGGTGTTTTGGCTTTCATGAACGGGGGGATCGAGTTTAAGAGCCGTGAGGTTATGCTGCAGCTATACAAAACCTTGGTGAGACCACACTTGGAATATTGTGTCTAGTTCTGGTCACCCTATTATAGGAAAGATGTGGAGGCTTTGGAGAGGGTGCAAAGGAGGTTTACCAGGATGCTGCCTGGATTGGAGGGCTTGTCTTACGAGGAGAGGTTGACTGAGCTCGGACTTTTCTCTCTGGAGAGAAGGAGGAAGAGAGGTGACCTGATCGAGGTGTACAAGGTAATGAGAGGCATGGATAGAGTCGATAGCCAGAGACCTTTCCCCAGGGCAGGATTGACTGCCACGAGGGGTCATAGTTTTAAGGTGTTAGGAGGAAGGTATAGAGGAGACGTCAGAGTGAAGTTCTTCACCCAGAGAGTTGTGAGCGCATGGAATAGTTTACCAGTGGTAGTCGTGGAAGCGGAGTCATTAGTGATATTTAAGCGACTGCTGGATGTGCACATGGACAGCAGTGAATTGAGGGGAACGTAGGTTAAATTATTTTATTTTTGGATTAGGATTATTTCACGGCGCAACATCGTGGGCCGAAGGGCCTGTTCTGTGCTGTACTTTTCTATGTTCTATGTTAGGAAGATACCACTGGGTCCTGGGACTTATCCACCTTAAAGCTCTTCAAGAGAACCAACACCACTTCTTTCTTGATCTCAAAATGCTCTAACATGTTAGCATACTCCATACTAATCTCACTATCCTCCATATCCTTCTCCTGGGCAAATACTGATTCAAAGTACTCATTTAGTATCTCACCCATATCCTCTGTCTCCGAACGCAAGTTTCCACCTTTTATCCTTGAGTGGTCTCACCTCTTCCCTAGTTATCCTCTTATTTTTAATCTATGTATATCATGTGCTAATAATTGGACAATGGGCATTTGGAGAATTTGGACATAGTGCTTAAATGTTTCTCCCATACAGGTGCACAGCTCAGAAGGGAAAAAGGTGTGTTCCATACACCCCAAGTGACCTACTTGAGCTACACATTGACAAGACTAGGTGACACCCGTTGGAAGATAAAATGAGAACGATCAAACGTTCCCTGTCTTCCACATTTGTACTGGAGCTTAGGTCTTTCCTTGAGTTGGTGAATTACTGTGGAATAACTTGGCATCCATCTTGGTACCTACTGAAAAAGGATCACCCTTGCAAACTGTCACATTGCCAAGAAACAGGTTTCAGGGAAGTGAAGATGCTGCAAATGTTTATGGAAGCATTAGCTCAATACCAGCCAAAGCGAAGTGTGGTGCTGACATGTCATACCACCCCGTGTGGTATCAGGTTTATGTGGATTCACCAGTGACCCAGTGGGGAGGATGACCTGCAGCACATGCTTCCCAAACTTTGGCTGATTCTAAATGCAAGAATGCCCAGATAGAGAAGGAAGGTTTGGTGGCCAACTTTGGTATGCGAAAGTTCAACCAATACCTTCATGGATGTAAATTTGTAATAGTAACAGACCACAAATCCCTGCTACTGTGATTCAAAGAAGACTAGGCTGTACAGCACATAGGGAGAGAGGGGGAGGCAGACTGAAGATGGATAGAGGAGAAGAAAGGTGGAGAGGAGAGAATGGGTGGGGAGGTGGGGAGGGGATAGGTCAGTCCGGGGAGGGCGGACAGGTCAAGGGGGTGGGATAAGGTTAGTAGGTAGGAAATGGAGGTGTGGCTTGAGGTGGGAGGAGGGGGATAGGTGAGAGGAAGGACAGGTTAGGGAGGCGGGGACGAGCTGGGCTGGTTTTGGGATGCAGTAGGGGGACGGGAGATTTTGAGGCTGGTGAAATCCACATTGATGCCATTGGCATGCAGGGTTCCCAAGCAGAATATGAGTTGCTGTTCCTGCAACCTACTGGTGGCATCATTATGGCACTGCTGAAGGCCCAGCATGGACATGTTGTCTAAGGAATGGGAGGGGGAGTTGAAATGGTTTGCAACTGGGAGGTGCAGTTGTTTACTGTGAACCAAGCATGGGTGTTCTGCAAAGTGGTCCCCAAACCTCCGCTTGGTTTCCCCAATGTTGAGGAATGCCACACCGTGTACAGCGGATGCAGTATGCCACATTGGCGGATGTGCAGGTGAACATCTGCTTGATGTGGAAAGTCATCTTGGGGCCTGGGATGGGGGTGAGGGAGGTAGTTAAGGGGGGCAGGTGTAGCACTTCCTGTGGTTGCAGCGGAAAGTGCCGGGTGTGGGCACCTACACTGGCCCAAAACCCCACCTCTTCCTCCGTTACATTGATGACTGTATCGGTGCCGCCTCATGCTCCCAAGAGGAGCTTGAACAGTTCAGCCATTTCACCAACACCTTCCACGCCAACCTCAAGTTCACCTGGACTATCTCCAACACATCCCTTAACTTCCTGGACCTTTCCGTTTCCATCTCAGGCAACCACCTACAAACCGATGTCCATTTCAAGCCCACTGACTCCTCCGCCGCATCTGCTCCCAGGATGAGACATTCCACTCCCACACATCCCAGATGTCCTCGTTCTTCAAGGGCTGCAACATCCCCCCTGCAGTGGTCGAGAACGCCCGCGACCCTGTCTCCTGCATTTCCCGCAACTCATCCTTCACACCCCGCCCTCGCAATAACTGCCAAAAGAGAATCCCCCTCGTCCTCACATACCAACCCACCAACCTCCGGATATAACGCATCATCCTCCGACACTTCCACCATCTACAACCCGACCCCACCACTAAAGACATTTTTCCCACCCCACCCTTGTCTGCCTTCCGGAGAGACCACTCTCTCCACGACTCCCTTGTCCGCTCCACACTCCCCTCCAACTCCACCACACCCGGCACTTTCCCCTGCAACTGTAGGAAGTGCTGCACCTGCCCTGATGGGTGTTTTCCTGGTGATGAGAAATATAGAATAAAGTGCTTTTTTTTTAAACTGAGTCATTACACGTACATACACAGCTACAGGAGATGTGAAGATAAAATTAGCAGAAATAAAAGACCAAAAGAACAGGAGCCTCAGATATTCTTTTCAACACTAGGGACTGGCTCCTAGCTAGCTGGTCAGAATCCACTTACTATGCATGTGTAAATAAAGGGTAACCTGGTGACAGGATACCAGCCTCTGTGGAGTTATTTCAGTTACATAGCTTAGAGGTCCAGATCAAGGCTTCATATTAACCTCTTTGTGAAGGCAAAGTGAAACCCAAGCTTGGAGGCATCCTTATATGATAGATCAACAATGTTGAAGAAGTCAGCATTTACAAAATTGTCACTAAGCATAGCACGAACAGAAACATGCTGCACAGCCTGCAGTGGAAGAAATCAGTGAAGATCCACCAAGGAGATGAAGAAGAATAACTAGACCCCAAATATACCAAATATAATGTTGATATTATCTGTAGCTCCCCACAAACCAATTGGAGGAGAAAACAAAGGATGCCCTGGGAGGCCATCATTGAACTGTACCATCTGCTACAGCAGGGCTTACGTTCAGATATATTGAGTCTCTATCCTGTGCTGGTGGCCATCAAGGTTACAAGCAGCTTGTTCCAAGGAGCAACTGGGGACCTGTTTGGCAGCTCCAAATTGTTGGTTCACAAATGCATCTGCATTATCACTACAGATGCCATTTTCTCTGGATTAAGGCAGGTTATATCCTTCCTTGATGACAAGGAAAACCAATCAGCCAACATCACTGGCTTCAATCAGCTGCAGGATGTTTTGACTGTATCCACATTGCTTTGAGAGTATCCTCTCACCAACCTGCAGAGTTCATCAACCAAAACGGCTTTCATTTGATTAATTAAAAGTATACTACCTTTAATTGTTGGAAATTTGCCCTTGAAATGTTAACATGCTTCTCCAGCCCCTTCTGTTTTTATTCAATTTTGTGAATGTCCAACCCACCTGGGTGCCAGATTTTGGAGCAATGCACGAGATATCCTCGGAGCTGCCATGATGTGTATATGCTCATGAACTCACAGGATCATGTATTTTTCTAAGATCCTTTAGCTGCTGGGAGACAAGTGCTATTTCATCCAAATGTAGCTTATGACACTTTTTAGGAAACCCTCAGGCTGATGCAGATTAGGAGTACAATGCTGCCCATGCTTCCACCAGGGCCATAGCAGAACAGATCATAGGCCTCCTTAAGATGACTTTCATCTGGTGCCAGGTGATTTTTGACCTCCTTAAGATGAGGTTTCGATATCCAGGTCACACTATTAGGGTTGTGCAGCACAGGGGGTTCTGCCATAACACTATAGTTGGGTTCGTGCACAACACTGCATTATAGAAAATCAGGTTATAGAAATGACAGGGGCCTATGGGAAAAGTAGGGATACAGGCAGACTATCAAAAAGAAATCACTCAAAATCGATCAAAACTCACTCAACAGCCAACACAAAAGACACAATAAACGTTTGGATAAATGTTTAATCCATATCTAATGATGAAATAAAAGTAAATATACACCTTATGTTGAAAAAATGTCAAGATGACTTGATGGGAGAGGAGGTTTTGAGTTGTTCTGTTGTTAATGCAGGGCTGAGGGTCTTCATCATCATCATCATCACATCCAGTTGTGGTTGCAGGGACAGGGTGAAAAAATAGTCACCCAGATGTGGATGGTTATAGTTCATTGTCTTCTGACTGTTTCTTGAGAGTTGGCTTAAAAAAGCATCCAGTTTTGGCTGCTTTACCCTATTTCCTCTTTCATGAAAAAGGTGTTCATAGGGTCCCAAGTAAGATCTTATTCTATGAACTGTTAGTCTTCTGTGTTTTGCATTTTAATCGTTGTCCTCCAAGAGCTGCAACTGCTTCTCAATTTCCCACAGGACAGAAGTCAAAACAGCAGTGGGAAGTTCTTGTGGTGCTGCATCCTAGACTTCATCTTCTTCATCTCCAGCTTCCACTTCCATCTCAGCAACAAGATGTTGTAGATCAGCTGTAGAGAGGTCTCCACAGTGACACTCAAGCAGCTCTTCAACATCCTCAGTCTCCACTCCTTCAAATCCACTTGCTTTACAAGTGGTAAAGCACTCCTCTGATAGATCAAAGGTTTTAAAATTTTGAAAAAAATCTGGCAGAAGCTTCTGCCAAACTGCGTGTAAGCAGTCCTTACTGACATCACCCCAGGCCTCCATGATACAGGTAGTTTTCCTATAACGTGACAGTTGTGTTCTTGTGTGACCTGAGACCTACAATGCAGAACATTGTACTACAGAAAATCACGTTATAGGGAAATTGCTACAGAAAATCACTATACCTCTACAGCAGAAAGTCTGTGTTATCCAAACATTGTCCACTATTCATCAATCACGTTACAGCCAATTCATATTAATGAAACGCACATTATAGCAGAACTACTTGTAATGTCAATTGCATTCTTGATGTTAAAGCTCTTCCAAAATTGAAGAATACTCTCCTCATCCCCCTCAGTGGCTGCAATCAGTCTCTTAAATGTGCATCTGAAATAATAAGCTTTAAAAGTAGCTATTGCACCCGGGAAGGAGAGAGGTTGTGTTTGGGGGCAGAAATAGCAATTTGATCTTTTCAGAAAGCTCACCAATGGTGGGAGGAAGGCTTGGTGCATTATCCTGGACAAACTTTTCTTTTGACCACCTAGCCCATGAGCACTCTAAATTCACTGTAGGCAAAATGAGGAGCTAAGTTCCCTTCCTACACCATGATCTCCATGACAGTTGAACAGAACACTGTCAAGAATGGAGAAATGCCTGAAATGCTGTGGAGCTGAAGTTTTAATAAAGTACCAACGATGCAAACATTGCAAAATCCCAGCACAGTTACGGGCTACTAGAATTGAAAGGATTAAGGTTAGTAAGGAGGAGGTGTTATCAAATTCTAGAAGGTGTGAAGGTAGATAAATTCCCTGGGCCAGATGGGATTTTTCCAAGGATTATCTGGGAAGTTAGGGAGGAGGTGGCAGAGCCTTTGGCCTTGATCTTTGAGTCCTCATTGTCTACAGCTTTAGTTATCAGAGGAATGGAGGATTAAAAATGTTGTGCCCTTGTTCAAGAAGGGCAGTAGGGATGGCCCAGATAATTATAGACCTGTGAGCCTTATGTCTGTTGTAGGAAAAGTTTTGGAAAGGATTATAAGAGATAGGATTTATAATCATCTAACAAGCAACAATTTGATTGGAGACAGTCAGCATGGATTCGTCAAGGGCAGGTCGTGTCTCACAAAACTCGTTGAGTTTTTCGAGAAGGTGACCAAGCATATGGATGAGGGAAGGGCAGTTGATGTGGTCCACATGGACTTCAGTAAAGCCTTTGATAAGGTTCCACATGGTAGGCTATTGGAGAAAATACAGAGGCATGGGGTTGAGGGAGATTTAGCAGTTTGGATTAGAAACTGGCTTTCTGTAAGAAGGCAACGAGTGGTGGTTGATGGAAAATATTCAGCCTATAGTCAGGTGCCTCAAGGCGTGCCTCAAGGATCTGTTTTGGGACCACTGTTGTGTGTCATTTATATAAATGACTTGGATGCAGGCATAGGTGGATGGGTTAGTACGTTTGCAGATGACACTAAAGTCGGTGGAGTGGTGGACAGTGTGGAAGAATATTGCAGGTTGCAGGGAGACTTGGATAAACTGCAGAATTGGGCTGAAAGGTGGCAAATGGAGTTTAATATGGATAAATGTGAGGTGATTCACTTTGGGAGGAATAATAGGAAGGCAGAATACCAGGTCAGTGGAAAGATTCTTGGTAGTATGGATGTGCAGAGGGATCTTGGTGAGCATGTACATAGATCCCTACAGTTGCCACCCAGGTTGTTAGTGCTGTTAAGAAGGCTTACGGTGTGTTAGGTTTTATTGGTAGAGGGATTGTGTTCTGGAGCCATGATGTCATGATGCAACTGTACAAAACGCTATTGCAATTTGGAATATTGCATGCAGTTCTGGTCGCCCTATTACAGGAAGGATGTGGAAGCATTGGAAAAGGTGCAGAGGAGATTTACCAGGATGTTGCCTGGTCTGGAGCGCAGGTCCTATGAAGAAAGGCTGAGGGACTTGGGTCGGTTCTCATTGGAGAGAAGGAGGCTAAGACGGGATTTAATAGAGACATACAAGATGATCAGAAGATTAGACAGGGTGTTCAGTGAGAGTCTTTTTCCGAGGATGATGACTTCAGCTTGTACAAGGGGGCATAGCTACAAATTGAGGGGTGATAGATTTAAGACAGATGTCAGAGACAGGTTCTTTACTCAGAGTGGTAAGGGCATGGAACGCCCTGCCTGCCAGTGTAGTTAACTTAGCCACATTTGGGGCATTTAAACAGTCCTTGGATAAACATATGGATGATGACGGGATAGTGTAGGGGGAGGGGGTTAGATTAGTTCTCATGTCAGCGCAACATCGAGGGCCAATGGGCCTGTTCTGCGCTGTATTGTTCTATGTTCTATGCAAAGGGATCTTAGAATATAAACGCAATAGCTATAGTAACAGAAGTCAACGAGAAGTGGAAAAAGAAGCTATGCTAAATTTGCATCAAACATTGGTTAGGCCACATCATGAGAATTAGATCAGATTCCCTACAGCGTGGAAACAGGCCCTTCGGCCCAACAAGTCCACAGTGCCCCTTGAAGCATCCCACCCAGACCTCACACACGCCTGAACATTACGGGCAATTTAGCATGGCTGATCCACCTAGCCTGCACATCTTTGGAGTGTGGGAGGAAACTGGAGGACCTGGAGGAAACCCATACAGACACAGGGAGAATGTGCAAACTCCACTCAGATAGGTGCCCGAGGCTGGAATTGAACGCAGGTCCCTGGTGCACTGCTAACCACTGAGCCACCGTGCTGCGCCTAAATTCTGGGATGAAAATGATTCACAAAGATGATGTCAGGAATGGGAGATCTGCTCATCCAGAAATGAACAATTTGGGTCTCTTTTCTCCTGAAAATAAAAAACTGAGGGACTGATCTCAAAGTCTTTAAAATTATGGAAAGTTTTGAAAGAAGGGGTACAAAAAAAAATTCTATCGGAAAGCAGAAAATTAGAGGCCACCAAGAAATAGTCCCCAGGAAATGTAGGGAAATCATAAGAAACTTCATTGCCTGATAATTGCATGAATGTGGAAATTGCTGCCACAGAGAATGGTTGAGGTGAACCATATTGATGCATTTAATGGGACACTGACAAGCACATGTGGGTGAAGGGAATTTATAGATGATAAGGTTTAATTGGGAAAGAGTAGGCATCTGAAGTGGAGCATAAACACCGGCACTTCCTGGTTGGGCTTAATGCCTGTTTCTGAGTATTTTTTTATTCTGTGTGTCCAGGAAATTGGAACTCAAATTGGCGACCCAATAATAATGCAATATCTCCATCATCCTAGCAGAGAGAAATGGTGGTGGCTTAACCTGAGGGTCACCATGCCTCAGATGATGGGAGAGGACAACTCCTTCATGGTAAACTCAGCCAGTGCAGGAAGTGAACCCATACTGCTGACATCACAAGCAGTCTGTCCAGCCTTCTGAGCTAACCAAGCAATCTTGTAGTCTGGTATTTACTTCACATTAAAGAACCATTGATAACCTTGAATAATAAATGAACATGTTAACTAACAAAATCTGAAACCTAAAACTATAGCTGAAAATATTTCTAATGGCTGATATTTTGTTTCCAAAGTGTTTATCCCTCACTCATAAAGCAATAAATAGTTTCAAAGTTGACAATATACCATCTATTTTTAATCCATACTTACATTTTTGGATTGTCAACCAAAAAGCCCATTGGTGGTCCCACTTTCCTAAGACATGCCAAAAGCTGACCAGCAACTTCATAATTTCTGTGACTGAAAACCATCAGCCAGTCTCGGAGTGGCCGACTGCCAATAATTCTTGATTTTCGAGTATCTCTAAACCAGTCTACAGGTGACCCTGGCTGACACTGCAAATGGGGAACAGAAAGGACAAATTGTTTATGTTAAATGGCTATTGCCTTTTATTAAAATGACACGGAATATGCAGCCCTTAGACAGCCATTTGGTCCAACCAATTCATGTGAGTATTTATGTTCCATTTGAGCCTCACCTCATTCTTCTTTACCGAAGAAGCACTAATGTCAATTCCAAGCACTCCTATATGTTTACTTAGTTTTTGATTAAAAGCACCATTTACCGAAGCACATCAAGTTATGTGCTCTTGAAAGTCATGGTTAAGTGAAACAATTTTAGGTGACTCAGGTGTTCCAAGAGGAATTAATGTTGATACTAGAACATAGAACATAGAACATAAAATAGTACAGCACAGGCCTACGATGCTGTGCCGAGCTATTATCCCACTCTAAGATCAAACTACCCTGCATAACTTACATTTCACTATCATCCAAGAGTCACTTAAATGTCCCTAATGTATCTGTCACCTCTACCATTGCTGGCAGCACATTCCACACACCCACCACTCTCTGTGTAAAGAACCAACCTCTGACATCTCCATCCTACCTTCCTCCAATCACCTTAAAATTATGACCCCTTGTAATAGGCATTTCTGCCCTGGGGAAAAGTCCGTGGCTATCCACACTATCTATTGAGGTTGGTTGGCTCGCTGAGCTGGTTTGCTGTTCCGCAGACATTTCGTTACCGTGCTTGGTAACATCCACAGTGCAGTCTCTGATGAAGCGTCAGCGTGTTTTCCCGCCTGGTTTTTAAACTGTGGGGTCCGTTGCAATGGATTGCCCCACTTCCAGGTTTCCTCCATAGTGGAATGTATATGGGGTCGAGTTCAACGTGTTTATTAATAGCATGCTTCGTGGAGTGCCATGATTCCAGGAATTTTCATGCTTGTCTCTGCCTGGCCTGTCCCAGGATCTTGGTGTTGTCCCAGTGGAAGTGATGGTTCTCCTTGTCCAATGTGGATTGAGATGAGTGAGTATTGGTTGTGTCTTTTTGTAGCCAGTTGGCATTCATGTACTCTTGTTCTTTGTTTCCTTCCTGTTTGTCCGATGTAGTGTTTCTCGCAGTCTCTGCAGGGGATCATGACAATGACATTGATCCTGTCCATGGCGGGGAGTGGGTCTGTAGTTTGGGTGAGCACTTGTCATAGGGTTTATGTGGGCTTGTGTGCCACTCTGATGTCTAGCAGTCATAGGAGTCTTGTGGTGAGTTCTGACGTGTTCCTGATGTAGGGTAGTGTGATGGCTGTGTTGGGGTGTGTAGAATCTTTTTGATGCTGTTCCTGTAGGCATCTCCTGACTCAGTTCTTTGGATATCCATTATCTTTGAACATTCCTCTTGGCGTAGTTCCATGTTGCTGCAGTATGTTGTTGCCCTTTTAAATAATGTTCGCATGCAGCTTTGTTTGTGTGTGCTGGGATTGTTACTATTGAACTTCAATACCTTGTCTGTGAGTGTGGCTTTTCAGTGTACTTTCATTTGCAGTTCTCTAATTGTCTTGTGCTCTACCATGGCGTCCAGGAATGAGAGTTGTTTGTGACTATAATAAAGGTCAGGGAGTTGTGATCATTATCACCGAAATGTTCTCCCACTGAGAGATATGACATCTGGCCTGGTTCGTTGCCAAGCACTAAATCTAATATGACCCCCTCTAGTTGGCCTATCTACATATTGAATCAGAAATCCTTCCTGGGTACATATGGCAAAATCTGCTCCATCCAAACTATTTGCACTTAGGAAGTTCAAGTTGATATTGAGGAAGTTGAAGTCACCCATGACAAAACCACTATTATTTCAGCACCTGTCCAAAATCTGCCTCTCAATCTGTTCCTCAGTGTCTCTGTTGCTATTGGTGGGAGGGTCTGTAGAAAATTGCCAATAAAGTGATGCTCCTTTCCTGTTTCAGACTTCCACTCATACTGACTCAGTAGAAAAACTCTCCTTGACGGCCTTCCTTTCTGTAGCTGTGATACCATCCCTGATTAGCAATGCCACTCCCCCACCTCTTTTACCTCCCTCCCGGTTTCTTTTGAAACATCTAAATCCCGGAACATCCAACAACCATTCCTGCCCCTGTGTTATCCAAGTCTCTGTAATGTCCACAACATCATCGCTCCAAGTACTGATCCATGCTCTAAGTTTGTCACCGTTAAACCTGACACTTCTTGGGTTCAAATAGACACACTTCAACCCATTGCACTGACTTCAACTTTGCCCTATCAACTGTCTGTCCTTTCTCACAGACTCTCTGCACGGTGTATCTGCCTGTACACCAGCTACCCCATCTCTGATCTGTAGCTCCAGTTCCCATCCAGAGTTAGGCTCCTTGGACATTACTCGGTCAGAAAATAGGTACCAAATATGTGCAGCAATGTCCATTCCAGCTAGAGTAACTTGCGATAAAAAAAATGCATCACTAAATATGTAGTAAAAGAAATACAATAGTTACAGCTCACAGAACAAATAAAATAATTGCTCAACACACACGTGTATTTTTAGATTGCCTAGGCTCCATCTAGTGATATAAATTAGTCAATGTGGCTATCAGTTGGAGTCCTTGAACTGTCTAAACTCTGCCACTGGATTGAGCCCAATCTAGATTGAGTAAATTCAAAAATGAATGAAGTCAGGACTTAAGGCCAGAAGAGAGGGTGAGAGACAAGGTTGAGGGTTGGACAGCATAAGGAGCAAGGACAAGACCTGGTCTAGGAGACACGCAAGGTTCAAGGAGCCAGGGCTGGAGAAGAAGCAAGATCAAGAAATAAGGCCTGGGGTTAGGTGAGGCTAGAGTGTGCAGTGAAGTTGTCAAAGCAGGAGCCAGGGCAGGATACAAGGGGTTGTAGAGGGATGGAGGGCTATAATGGATGTAATGGGGCAAGAGGTCATCTGGGCAGGCAGACCACAGAACGGGTATTCTGCAAATGGCATTAAGGTGAAACTGACACTGTTAATTAATGATATTGATACTAACTTATTTATAACTTGAAAACGAAAAACCATATGAAATGAATCAACTTTTAGCGGAGACTTACTGTAATGAGTTCCACATTTTCAAACCAGAGTAAAGATTGGTGATTAACGTATATTGGAGGCCTCTAGTTATGCACTTCTCTATCAGGGAATAATAGTCTTTGCTGGTAAAATTAAGCTTGGTAGCGCTGTTGGTGCTGTGAAGATCTAAAATGGCAAGAGAGATAGCAAGAACCGCAGATGCTGGAGTCAGAGACAATGCAGTATGGGCCTGGAGGAACACAGCAGTGTCCTGACCCAAAACGTCAACTTTCCAGCTCCTCTGATGCTGCCTGCTATGTTCTTCCACCTCCACACTGTGTTAGGCTGCTATCTGAACAGCCCACATGGGTCCATTCAGTTAAAACATGTGTGTGGTGAATATATACCAGGAATTACAGTAGAGCTCTTATCATGTCCCATTTGATGTGATATTTGTTTCACTTACCTGGTTTATGCATGCCCACTGATTGCATGTTGTAGCATGAGAATCTTCCCAAATCAGTTTTATTTAAGATGTTAACTACTAACTTGTACATGCAGCCCTTTTGGTTCAATGATACTGTATAAGATAGTTAACCCCCTCAGGTTCTCATGTATTCTTTCTCCTCTTGCCTTAAACTATTGCCCTCTAGCCCTCGACTCCTCAGTCCTGGGAAAAAGACTGAGTGCATTCACCATATCATTGCCTCTCATGATCTTATACACTTCTATAAGACCCTCCCTCAGTCTCTTACACTCTAAAGAATGAAGTCCTAACTTGTCCAACCTCTCCCTTGAGTCTTGGCAATATCCTTCTAAATTTCTTCTGCACTCTTACCAATTAATAACATCCTCCCGAACAGGTGACCAAAACTGAACACAGTACTCCAAGTGTAGCCTCACCAACATCCTGTACAACTGCAACATAATTTCCCAACTTCTACACTCAATGCCCTGACTGATGAGGGTCAGTGCGCTAAAAGCCATCTTCACTGCCCTCTCTATCTGTGACACCATTTTCAGAAAACTGTGTACCTGAACCCCAAAGTCCCTCTGTTCCACTACACTCCTTAAGGCCCTACCATTCACCATGAAACTCCTATCTCGAATCGATTTTCCAAAATGCAACACCTCACACTTACCTATATTAAAATCTATTTGCCACTTCTCGGCTCACTTCCCCAGCTGATCAAGATCCTGCTTCAATTTCTGATAATGTTCCTTGCTGTCCATGATACCCTCATTCTAGTGTCATCTGCAAACTTACTAATCATGCCTTGTACATTCTCATTCAAATCATTGATATAGATAAGCAATATGCTAATTCATCTGAACTTCATGCCTCTATATTAATTTACACATTGTTTGGGCAATAATTCAGTGATTATCACCCTTTAGAAATGTTGTCCATGCTTTGAACATTTTGATCAGTTGAAAAAACACTTTACTCAAGTCCTCTTGTCAGTGAGGTGGACAAAATGAAACAGAATTCAGTTTGCAATTCAACTTGATTTTATCAACAAAATAGTCCTGTTTCTTGTGCTTAGACTGTTACTTCAAAGACCCATAGAATGTTCTGGCGACCTGGGTTCAAATCCTGCCATGGTAGATGGTGAAATTTGAATTCAATTTTTAACATCTGGAATTAAGAAGCTAATGATAACGATGAATCCAGTGTCAATTATTAGGAAAAACCCACCTTGTCCACTAATGTCCTTTAGGGAAGGAACTGCCATCCTTACCTGGTCTGGCCTACATGTGACTCCAAACCCACAGCAATGTGGCTGATTCTTATCTGCCAACTGGGCAATTTGGGATGGGTGATAAATGCTGCCAGGCCAGCACACCCTATCCCATGAAAGAATAAAGGAAAAAATAATGCAGCGCGGTGGCACAGTGGTTAGCACTACTGCCTCACAGCACCAGGGACCCTGGTTCAATTCCAGCCTTGGATGACTGTCTGTGTGGAGTTTGCACATTCTCCCTGTGTCTGCGTGGGTTTCCTCTGGGTGCTCTGGTTTCCTCCCACAGTCCAAAGATGTGCAGGGTAGGTGGATTGGCCATGCTTAATTGCCCATAGTGAACAGGGAGGTGTAGATGAGGTCAGTTAGAGGGGATTGGGTCTGGGTGGGATGCTCTGAGGTTTGGTGTGGACTTGTTGGGCTGAAGGGCCTGTTTCCACACTGTAGGGATTCTATGAAACTGCCATGTGAGTATTTCTCAAATGTTGCCACATTGAGGGGATGTAAAATGATTGCAGTCATAGCATCAGGAAAGTTTGATCAACACTTCTCCAATGCATAACCTCTTTGACCCTGCTTTCCACTGTTCTCTGTAGCCATGAGCTGCTGTGTGCTGTTTAATTTGGCCCATTTTCTATCATTCCCAATTTCTCCAAATGTGGATCAATTTAGGAATACCAATTTTAGGCCCATGGTCACGCAATCACAGTCAATATCATAATAGTGAAGATTGGAATTTAAGTTGAGTGCCCTAAGCAAATGTCGGATAATACCTCAAAGGGTAATTTCAACTCTCTTGTCTTAATGCTTTTGATGTATAATGTAAATATCAAAGATGTTCTTTAGAAAATGTACAGGACTGCAGAATTTCAAATAAAATATGATTGTTACATGCAATATTACATTTTGTACAAATTGAATAATCCACTGGAATTCTGATTTAAATGCATAACTTATGATAACAACGGATGAATACTCACCGAATGATCAAGCATTTGAATTTTCTCAGGAGGAAGGACACGGCCTACCAATGAAATCTGCTCATCAAGGTGTAAGCCCCAACCTTCCAACTCAGTCCGTGTTATTTTATTTCTGTAAAAAGACAGTCAGAATGTTATGCCTTTTTTGTACTTCTGCTATTAAATAGACACAGTGCCAAGATGGGAGACAGAAATCAGCTTGTTTTTATTTCAGCAACGTACCTTTAGCAGAGCACAGTTTCAGATTTTCCTAAATATAATCGCTTCAATTGATTGGAGCTACATATCCTATCCAATTACAGCTTATTAAGTCAGGATTGGAGGAAGTTTTCAGATACCCAAAGCAGCCATATCAAAGGTTACGAGCTGTCCTGAGGAAGGATATTTGTGGCAGTGTGCCGCATGGGATCTGAGCTGTTACAGTGGAACCACAGACCTGTCATGAGCAAGGGATTGCAACAATATTTTCCTCCTGGAAGATATCGGGAAGAGGCCACCTTATCCTCAGTCAAGGCATCATCTATTATCTGTGTGAGGTACCAGTGTGCAATTGCCTGTGAGCAGCTGCAGCAATTCACAGCTGACAAGGATACAGATATCTGTGATTCTCTTCCTCGAATGTTGCAATTGCCTTCAGCACTAGTTCTCAAGTATCTATAGATCTTTGCCCGTTCAAATCAGGTATTGTGTCCTTTTCCATCATCCCCTTTGTCCTTCTCCTCTGGCCTTCTAATGTCAAGTGAACTCTTTCCTCTGTGAGCTGCTGCTCCTCATCTCTAATAATTTCCATTTCTGGAGTAAAACATCTACTTCCAGTTATAACGTTTCCGTTGCTACAAATGAGTCCAAGCATCCTTGCCGACGGCCACGAACCCCGCCCACGGCCGACGGAACCCCGCCCACGGCCGACGACCTCATCGCTCCGCCCACAACCTCCACAGCCAGCAACCCCAGAGAAGACAGCCACACTGAGCCCTGCCGCATCTTCACCATCCCCCCAGACCTCCCACTGACTGAGGACGAACGGTCAGTCCTTAGTAAGGGGCTCACCTTTGTCCCCCTACAACCACACGTCAACGAATACCAGTCACGGTTGGACATAGAGCAGTTTTTCCGCCGTCTTCGCCTCCATGCCTACTTCTTCAACCGGGAACCTAACCCTCCTTCCACTGACCCCTTCACCTGCTTCCAACACAAGTCCTCCTCCTGAACACCACCCCCAGGCCACCTACCCTCCCTCGACCTCTTCATCTCCAACTGCCGTCGAGACATTAACCGCTTCAACCTCTCCACCCCTCTCACCCACTCCAACCTCTCCCCCGCAGAACGGGCAGCCCTCCGCTCCCTCCGCTCCAACCCCAACCTCACCATCAAACCCGCAGACAAGGGTGGCGCAGTGGTAGTATGGCGCACTGACCTCTACATCGCCGAGGCCAGACGCCAACTCTCCGACACCACCTCCTACCACCCCCTCGATCATGACCCCATACCCGAGCACCAAACCATCATCTCCAACACCATTCACGACCTCATCACCTCAGGGGACCTCCCACCCACAGCCTCCAACCTCATTGTTCCCCAACCCCGCACGGCCCGTTTCTATCTCCTTCCCAAAATCCACAAACCTGCCTGCCCTGGTCGACCCATCGTCTCAGCCTGCTCCTGCCCCACCGAACTCAGCTCCACCCATCTGGACTCCATTTTCTCCCCTTTGGTCCAGGAACTCCCCACCTACGTCCGTGACACCACCCACGCCCTCCACCTCCTCCAGGACTTCCAATTCCCTGGCCCCCAACACCTCATATTCACCATGGACGTCCAGTCCCTATACACCTGCATTCCGCATGCAGATGGCCTCAAGGCCCTCCGCTTCTTCCTGTCCCGCAGGCCCAACCAGTCCCCCTCCACCGACACTCTCATCCGCCTAGCTGAACTCGTCCTCACCCTCAACAACTTCTCTTTTGACTCCTCCCACTTCCTACAGACTAAGGGGGTGGCCATGGGCACCCGCATGGGCCCCAGCTATGCCTGCCTCTTTGTAGGTTACGTGGAACAGTCCCTCTTCCGCACCTACACAGGCCCCAAACCCCACCTCTTCCTCCAGTACATTGATGACTGTATCGGCGCCGCCTCTTGCTCCCCAGAGGAGCTCAAACAGTTCATCCACTTCACCAACACCTTCCACCCCAACCTTCAGTTCACCTGGGCCATCTCCAGCACATCCCTCACCTTCCTGGACCTCTCAGTCTCCATCTCAGGCAACCAGCTTGTAACTGATGTCCATTTCAAGCCAACCGACTCCCACAGCTACCTAGAATACACCTCCTCCCACCCACCCTCCTGCAAAAATTCCATCCCCTATTCCCAATTCCTCCGCCTCCGCCGCATCTGCTCCCACGATAAGACATTCCACTCCCGCACATCCCAGATGTCCAAGTTCTTTAAGGACCGCAACTTTCCCCCCACAGTGATCGAGAACGCCCTTGACCGCGTCTCCCGTATTTCCCGCAACACATCCCTCACACCCCGGCCCCGCCACAACCGCCCTAAGAGGATCCCCCTCATTCTCACACACCACCCTACGAACCTCTGGATACAACGCATCATCCTCCGACACTTCCGCCATTTACAATCCGACCCCACCACCCAAGACATTTTTCCATCCCCACCCCTGTCTGCTTTCTGGAGAGACCACTCTCTCCGTGACTCCCTTGTTCGCTCCACACTGCCCTCCAACCCCACCACAACCGGCACCTTCCCCTGCAACCGCAGGAAATGCTACACTTGCCCCCACACCTCCTCCCTCACCCCTATCCCAGGCTCCAAGATGACATTCCACATTAAGCAGAGGTTCACCTGCACATCTGCCAATGTGGTATACTGCATCCATTGTACCGGTGCAGCTTCCTCTACTTTGGGGAAACCAAGCGGAGGCTTGGAGACCGCTTTGCAGAACACCTCCGCTCAGTTCGCAACAAACAACTGCACCTCCCAGTCACAAACCATTTCCACTCCCCCTCCCATTCTCTAGATGACATGTCCATCATGGGCCTCCTGCACTGCCACAATGATGCCACCCGAAGGTTGCAGGACCAGCAACTCATATTCCGCCTGGGAACCCTGCAGCCTAATGGTATCAATGTGGACTTCACCAGTTTCAAAATCTCCCCTTCCCCTACTGCATCCCTAAACCAGCCCAGTTTGTCCCCTCCCCCCACTGCACCACACAACCAGCCCAGCTCTTCCCCCCCACCCACTGCATCCCAAAACCAGTCCAACCTGTCTCTGCCTCCCTAACCGGTTCTTCCTCTCACCCATCCCTTCCTCCCACCCCAAGCCACACCCCCATCTACCTACTAACCTCATCCCACCTCCTTGACCTGTCCGTCTTCCCTGGACTGACCTATCCCCTCCCTACTTCCCCACCTATACTCTCTCCACCTATCTTCTTTACTCTCCATCTTCGGTCCGCCTCCCCCTCTCTCCCTATTTATTCCAGTTCCCTCTCCCCATCCCCCTCTCTGATGAAGGGTCTAGGCCCGAAACGTCAGCTTTTGTGCTCCTGAGATGCTGCTTGGCCTGCTGTGTTCAGCCAGCCTCACATTTTGTTATCCTTGCCCAATGCTCTGATGTCCTCTCAATACCTTGTGATGCTAGAAGGGTGAGGAACCCCTGAAATGGCAGAGCTCTTAACTCTGTTTCTTCCCCTGATTTATGATGTGCTGCTGCAAATTTAGCTTTCAAAAGGATAATTTTCCTGCATTTTGGAAAGGCAAATCAGGGCAGGACTTATACAATTAATGGTAAGGTCATGGGGAGTGCTGTTAAACAAAAGAAGCCTCGGAGTGCAGGTTTATAGTTCTTGAAAGTAGTTTCACAGATGATAGAGCTGTACATCATGGAATAGACCCTTCAGTCCAACACTTCTATATTGACCAGATATCCTAAATTAATCTAGTCCCATTTGCCAGCATTTGGCCCATATGCCTCTGAACCTTCCAATTTGTATATGCAACCAGATGCCTTCTAATACTGTAATTGTACGAGCTTCCACCAATTCCTATGGCAGCTCATTCCATTTGCGCACCACCTTCTACGTGAAAATGTTGCTTCTTAGGTCCCTTTTGAATCCTCTCTGCTCACCTTAAACATATGCCCTCTAGTTTTGGACTCTGCTACCTTGAAGAAAAGACCTTAACCCTATCTATGTCCCTCGTGATTTTATAATCTATAAAGTCACCCCTCAGCCTCCGATACTGCAGGGAATCAGCCTCAGTCTATTCAGCCTCTCCCTACAGCTCAAAACCTCCAACCCTGGCAACATTCTTGTAAAGCTTTTCTGAACCATTTCAAGTTTCACAAAATCCTTCCTACAGTAGAGAGACCAGAATTCAACACCAAATTCCAAAAGTGGCCGAACCGACGTCCTTTACAGCCTCAACATGACCTCCCAACTCCTATACTCATTGCACTGACCAATACAGGCAAGCAAACCAAACACCTTCTTCACTATCCTGTCTACCTGTGACTCTATTTTCAAGGAAATATGAACCTGCACTCCAATGTCTCTTTATTCAGCAACGCTCCTCAGGACCTTTGCTGATTTGCCCTTCCAAAATGCAGCACTTCACATTTATCTAAATTAAACACCACCTGCCACTTCTCAATTCACCAGCCAATCTGATCAAACTCCGGTTGTGCTCTGAGATAACCTTCTTGGCTGCCCACTACACCACTAATTTTGGTGTCAGCTGCAAATTTACTAACCATATCTTCCATACTCACATCCAAATTATTTATATAAACGACAAAAAGCAGTGGATCCAGCATTGATCCCTTTGACAAACCATTGGTCACAGGCCTTCGGTCTGAAAAGCAACCCTCCACCGCTACCCTCTGTTTCCTACCTTTGAGTCAGATCTGTATCCAAATGGCTAGTTCTCCTTATATTCATGTGATCTAACCTTAGTCTACCGTACAGAGCCTTGTGGAACGCCTTACTGAAGTCTACAATGATCACAGCCACCACTCTGCCTTCATCAATCCTCTTTGATTAGTTTAGATTCCCTACAGTGTGGAAACAGGCCCTTCAGCCCAATAAGTCCACACCGCCCCTTGAAGAATCCCACCCTGACCCATCCCCCTATAACCTACATACCCCTGAACACTATAGGCAATTTAGCATGGCCAATCCACCTAGCCTGCACATCTTTGGACTGTAGGAGGAAACCCGAGCAGCCGGAGGAAACCCACACAGACACTGGGAGAATGTGCAAACTCCGCACAGACAGTTACCCAAGGTTAGAATTGAACCTGGGGCCCTGGCACTGTGAGGATGAAGTGCTAACCACTGAGCCACCGTGCTGCCCTAAACGTTGTTACTTCCAAAACTCAAACAAGTTAGTGAGACATGATTTACCACACACAAAGCCATGTTGACTATCCCTGATCAACCCGTGACATTTTAATACATGTAAATCCTGTTCCTCAGGATCCCTGACACCACCTGATCTCGGACTCATTGTTCTATAGTTCCCGGTCTTTTCCTTACCAACTCAGACAGGATAGTGAAGAAGGTGTTTGGTATGCTTGGTCAGTGCATTGAGTATAGGAGTTTGGAGGTTTTGTTGAGGCTGTAGAGGACATTGGTTAGGCCATGTTTGGAATACTGCATTCAATTCTGGTCTCCCTGCTATAGAAAGAATGTTGTGAAACTTGAAAAGGTTCATAAAAGATTTACAAGGATGTTGCCAGGGTTGGAGCTATAGGGAGAGGCTGAATAGGCTCAGGTTAGTTTCCCTTGAGTATCAGAGGCAGAAGGATGCCCTTAGAGAAGTTTGTAAAATCATGAGGGACATAGATAGGGTTTGCCCAAGGGTAGAGGAGTCCAAGACTAGAGAGCATAGGCTTAAGGTGAGAGGGGGAAATTTTAAAGGAACCCAAGGGCGAACTGCTTCACACAGAGGGTGGTGTGTGTATGAAATGAGCTGCCATAGGAAATGGTAGAATTACAACATTAAAAGACACCTGGATAGGTGTATGAATGGGAAGGGTTAAGAAGCATATGGGCCAAATGCTAGCAAATGGGACCAGATTAAATTAGGATACCTGGTCGACATGGCCGAGTTGGACCAAAAGGTCTGTTTCCATGCTGTACAGCTCTATGATTCTATAATAGTCCAGTGTTAACTACTGCATTTCCCAAATTAGTCTGCTCTATTCATACCCACTACTCACATAACACAGTGCTGTAATAATTCAGTTTGCATGTTCATATTAGAACACTTAGTTGATGGGTTAAAACCTTATGTGGAACTGGGAAGGTGTGGACAAGTCCATTGATGACTCAGATTTTGTTCCATCTTCATTTGAGGGCATGCCCCATCTCTGTGCATGGCCTGCCAATCAGAAGGCTGGCAGATTTCCATGCCCAGCAGCACCACCAGAAGCAGAGGCTACTACTGGGACTGCAGCCAGTCCCCCACATGGAGGGGTGCTGGAGGCTGAACAGCAGGTTAAGTGGACAGTTTCACTGGGGCCAGTTAAGTACGGGTAGGGGAAGAGGACGTGGGAGAGTTTAGGCCCTAAAATTATTGAACTCGAAATTGAGTCCGGAGGGGTGCAGGGTCCTCAAACAGAAAAGGTGTTGTTCTTCCAGCTTGTGTTGAGCTTCACTGGAATACTGCATCAAGCCAGAGACAGAGATGTTGGCCAGGGAACAGGGTGGTGTGTTAAAGTGGCAGGCAACAGGTAGTACAGGGTCTTTTTGTGAGCAGAGCATTGATGTTCTGCTAAGCAGTCACCCAGTCTACACTTCGTTTCCCCAATGTAGAGGAGACCACGTTGCGAGCAGCGAGTGCAGTAGACTAGATTCTGGGAAATGCAGGTGAAGTGTTGCTTCACCTGAAAGGTATGTTTGGTTCCTTGGACAGTGGGGAGGCAGGAGGTAAGTGGGCAAGTATTGCACCTTCACTGGTTGCAGGAAAGGTGCTGTGGGGCTGTCAGGGGGTGTTGGGGGTGAACGAAGAGTGGGCCAAGATGTCCCGGAGGGAACAGTCCCTGCAGAAGGCAGACAAGGGAGGGGAGAGAAATATGTATTTGGTGGTGGCATCTCACTGGAGGTGGCAAAAATGGAATCTGCTGATCTTCTGGGTGTGGATACTGGTGAGATGATAGGTCATGACAGGGGGAAACCTATCACTGTTGCAGTAGGGAAGGGAAGGGGTGATGGCAGAAGTGCAGGAGATGGTTTGGATTCAGTTGAGGGCCCTGTCAACAATAGAGCTGGAGTACCCTCGGTTGAGGAAGAAGGTGGACATTTTGGAGGCTCCCTTGTTGAATTTGGCCTCACGTGGCCACATGTGACAGAGATGAAGGAACTGAGACAATGAGATGGAGTTTTTACAGGAAGCAGGGTGTGAGGATGCATAGTCCAGGCTGCTGTGGGAATCAGTGGGTTTACAGTGGACATTGGTGGACAGTCTAACTCCAGAAATGGAAACAGAGATGTTAAGGAAAGAAAGGGAGGAGCCATAATTAGAACAGGTGAGTGAGGGCAGGGTGGAAATTGAAAGCGAAATCGATGAACTTTTCCAATTCGAATGAGACAGGGAAGCAGCACCGATGACATCATCGATATAGCTGAGAAAGAGTCGTGGGTGGGGACCAGAATAGAACTGGAACAAGGAATGTTCCACATACCCCATGAAGAGACAGGCATAACTGGGGTCCATGTGGGCACCTATGGCCACCCCTCTGGCCTGAAGAAAATGGGAGGAGTTAAAATAGAAGTTGTTGAGGGTGAAGATGAGCTCTGCTAATTGGAGGAGTGTGGTGGTGGGTGGGGACGGTTCAGGTCTTTGCTCCAGGAAGAAGCGGAGAACTCTAAGACCCAGGAAGTGGGGAATGGACGTGTAAAGGAAATGCATGACCATGGTAAAGAAGAGATGGCTGGAACCCGCAAACTGTAAGTTTTGAAACTGGTGTAAGATGTTAGAAGAATCACAGATGTATGTCAGCAGGGATTGGACTGGGGAGAGAAGACTGAGTCAATGTAGGAAGAGATGAGTTCTGTGAGGCAAGAGCAGGCTGAAACAATAGATCTGCCCAGATAGTCATGTTTGTGGACTTTTGGAAGGAGGTAGAAGCAGTTGGGGAGAGGTCACCAGATGAAATTAGATCAGTTACTGTGGTAGATACAGTGGCCTGATGCTTCATGGTGGGGTCATGGTCCAGGGGAAGATAGGAGGAGGTATTTTAGAGCTGGCGCTGAGCCACTGCAATATAGAGGTCAGTACACCAGACTACAACAGCACTACCCTTATCAGCAGGCTTAATAATAACGTCAGGGTTTGGTGTAAGTGCATGGAGTGTAGTCTGTTCGGAGGGAGATAGGTTGAATTTGGTGGCAGGAAGGGAGGGGTGGGGGGCAGAAAAATATCACTTCGATAGCTCTCAAAGAACAGATCAAGTGCAGATAAAGGCCAGAGGGAGAGATCCAGGTGGAGGGAGAGCGTTGGAACGAGGCAAAGGTGTCCGTGGAACAAAAACAGAAGTTGCAAAAGCAGAAGAGTTGTGCATGGGGGTCGCAATAGGATTGGAACAAGGAATGTTCCATTTATCCCGCGAAGAGACTGACATAACTGGGGCCCATGTGGGTACCAATGGCCATCCCGCTGACCTGAAGAAAGTGAGAGAAATTAAAATGGAAGTTGTTGAGTTTCTTGTCCAAAGAAATGGTCAGAGGCAAAGTCGGCAGAAGAAGAGGTCGCCTCTGCTGAGTATAGAATGTTCAGCATCAGACAGCGGAAAGTTAGGGGGGATGGTGAACATCTGACAGGAAATGGGGTTGACAGAGGGGATGGAGGCAGAGGGAAGGGGAGAAGAACAAGGTTCCAGAGATCCATGGGTATCTTTGAGTTGTTGGATCTTTTTGTGGGCTTTGATGCCTGAAAGGAAAAGAAAAAGTTTCTTGTTAGCATGGTGAACGAGGGGTGGCATGGTGGCTCAGTGGTTAGCACTGTTGCCACACAGCGCCAGGGACCCAGGTTCAATTTCACTGCTGGGTAACTGTCTGTTTGGAGTTTGCACATTCTCCTCGTGTCTGCGTGGGTTTCCTCCAGGTGCTCCACAGTCCAAAAGATGTGCAGGCTGGGTTGAATGGCCATGCTAAATTGACCGTAGTGTTCAGGGGTGTGGAGATTAGGTGAGTTATAGGGGAATGGGGCAGTGTGGAATTGTTGCGTTGAGAGGCCTGTTTCCACACTGTAGGGATTCTGTGATTCAATGAAACCTTTACTTTGTTATTAAGCCTGCCAATAAAGGGTGATGCTGTTGTAAACTGACCTCTACATTGCAGTGGCTGAGCGCCAGCTCTCAGATACCTCCTCCTATCTTCACCTGGCCCATGACACATCAGGCCATTGTATCTACCATGTTAATTTATCTCATTTCACTTGGTAACCTCCACACCCCCACCCCCACCACGCCACAGCTTCCAAGCTGACAGTCCCCCAGCCCTGCACAGCTCACTTCTACCTCCTTCCAAAAATCCACAAACAGGACTGTCTGGCAGACCCATTGTTTCAAGCCTGCTTCCTGCTCCAAAGAACTCATCTCTTCTTACCTTGACTCAGTCTTCTCCCCCCGGTCCAATCCCTGCCCACGTACTTCCATGATACCTCTGACACTTTATGCCGGTTTCAAAACTTCCAGTTTGCAGGTTCTAGCCACCTCTTCTTTACCATGGACATGCAATCCCTTTACACGGCCATTCCTCATCTCCTAGGTCTTAGAGCTGTCCGATTCTTCCCGGAGCAAAGACCTGAACTGTCCCCACCCAACACTACACTCCTCCAATTAGCCGAGTTCATCCTCACCCTCAACAACTTCCATTTTAACTCCTCTCACCTTCTTCAGGTCAGCGGGGTGCCCATAGGTACCCACATGGGCCCCAGTTATGCCAGTCTCTTTGTGGGATATATGGAACATTCCTTGTTCCAAACCTATTGCGGCCCCCATGCACAACTCTTCTGCTTTTGCAACTTCTGTTTTTGTTCCTGATTTATGGCATCTGCAGCCCTTTCAGTTTTCGCTTACATATTGCTGTGACTGCTGAGGTGCTCATGGCCAATGAACTCTGGGCTTGGAGCCCATGAGTGCAGCAGCAAAGATTACTTCACTTTTGGTTTTGCAGGAATAGAAATAAAAAGAGAAAATGCTGGCCAACATCTGTGAACAGAGATAATGGGAACTGCAGATGCTGGAGAATCCAAGATAATAAAATGTGAAGCTGGATGAACACAACAGGCCAAGCAGCATCTCAGGAGCACAAAAGCTGACGTTTCGGGCCTAGACCCTTCATCAGAGAGGGGGATGGGGTGAGGGTTCTGGAATAAATAGGGAGAGAGGGGGAGGCGGACCGAAGATGGAGAGAAAAGAAGACAGGTGGAGAGGAGTGTACAGGTGGGGAGGTAGGGAGGGGATAGGTCAGTACAGAGAAGACGGACAGGTCAAGGAGGTGGGATGAGGTTAGTAGGTAGGAAATGGAGGTGCCGCTTGGGGTGGGAGGAAGGGATGGGTAAGAGGAAGAACAGGTTAGGGTTAACAGGTTAGCCTGTTCTTCCTCTCACCCATCCCTTCCTCCCACCCCAGAACAGGTTACGGTTAACAGGCTAACCTGTTCTTCCTCTCACCCATCCCTTCCTCCCACCCCAGAACAGGTTACAGTTAACAGGTTAACCTGTTCTTCCTCTCACCCATCCATTCCTCCCACCCCAAGCCGCACCTCCATTTCCTACCTACTAACCTCATCCCACCTCCTTGACCTGTCCGTCTTCCCTGGGCTGACCTATCCCCTCCCTACCTCCCCACCTATACTCTCCTCTCCACCTATCTTCTTTTCTCTCCATCTTCGGTCCGCCTCCCCCTCTCTCCCTATTTATTTCAGAACCCTCACCCCACACCCCTCTCTGATGAAGGGTCTAGGCCCAAAACGTCAGCTTTTGTGCTCCTGAGATGCTGCTTGGCCTGCTGTGTTCATCCAGCTTCACACTTTATTATCTGTGAACAGAGAAACAGGTTTAACTTTCAGATCAATGGCTCAATTGTGAACCACTGGGTGAAAACGCAGTTATCTTCCCAAGGAATAAAAATTATAAGTAAAATCATTATTAAGTCACCATGTTGAAATTGTAAGGAAATCATCTTGAAGTTGTTTCTGGGATAAGTAAATACGAAATCAAGCATTTTGGAGCTTCTCCTGCAAATTTGAGACTTTTACTATGGATGATTGGAAGATTTTACACAATATTAAACTGTGCTAAGCCTGAGCTATAAGTGTCCAGTTCCTCAAATGCGAGTGTTCAATTCCTAGGACTAACGTAACTCACCCTTCTCCATATTAACATATAAAGTAACAAACTAATTCACAAAATACCACCTGGCTGCTGTTTTTCAAAATTTACAGAATTAAATGTTTGTCCTATTTATCTGTTTACCTTTGAATATTATCTATTAGTTCATGCAGCCTCTTCTGTCTTTTTTGAGGAGACAGCTGTGTTTCTGCAGCCAAATCCTTCATTATTTGAAAATCAGAGCGAGCCTGGCTGCTTAGGCCTATGGACAACACATTACAGCAAAATGAATTGACATGGTAATTTTTACAAGGAAAACAAATGTCAGTTTCAATTTCATTTCATGGTAGGTTTTTCTGAAAATATCAGTCACGGTAAATATGCTCCAGAACAAGTGGTGAGGATATCTTAATCGGCCGGGAACCACACTGAACCATTTTACCCAAATCCCAATCATCTTCCCTACTGTGACATTCCTGATCCACACAACTACCTGTTGAGCAATATTTTGATCTTACAATTCTCATCCTCGTTTCTAAATTTTTCCATGTCCTCATTTCTTTGTATCTTGTCTTTTCCACCCTCTTAACCATCTGCAGTCCTCTATTTCTGGCCAACTGAGCAATCCCAATTTTGATCTCCCCACCACTGACGATTATGGCAACATTTGCCCAACACCCAAGTTCTAGGCCTCCCTTCCTCTTTTCCTCTCTACCTCATTTTCCTTCCTGAAGCTATTTTTTGAAAGCACCCTCTTTGACCACACTCGTATCATCACCTGATATTTACTTGTATGGTCGGAGCTGTGCCCTATTTTATTTTGTAATTTTCCTTTGAAGATTCATTTTGCCTGTCTTTTGATTATGAAAATTAACAGTTGGCCAATGCAAAGGTAGGCAAATCAGGTTAAAACTGGGCAACCAATGGGTCTCCCATTCAAGCGTGGCTGCCTCCTGGCCTAGCAGAATAAGAACTGATGGAACTTTGGATGCTGTAAATCAGGAACAAAAAATGGAAGTTGCTGCAAAAGCTCAGCAGGTCTGGCAGCATCTGTGAAGAAAAAAATCAGAGTTAACGTTTATTGTCCAGTGATCCTTCCTTGGCCACTAGACCCAAAACATTAACTCTTGATTTTTTTCTTTACAGGTGTTGCCAGACCTGCTGTGCTTTTTCAGCAACTTCTGTTCTTGTTCCCGGCCTAGCAGGGCAGTCTCTCGGCCCAGCGTGATGGTCTCTCAGGCGAGCATGGCTTCAGTGTGGATTTCAGTCTCTGGGTGGTTCCAGAACAGTCTCTCAGCCTTGGGCCTTGGGGTGAAGCCTGGTGCAGTCTGGAGTCAAGTCCCAGTGCATAGTGGGGGAAAGCTGCCAATCTGGACTGGGTTGGAATAACAGTTGTTATGAACTTTTTATTTCCCTCTTTTCTAATTTATTCCTACAAGCTACAATGTTGGAGTTATTAATTCTTTATTTTCTAATACTTTTTCCTAAGAACTGAAGAATCTGTACCTTGGTACCTCTGTACTTAAGATGGCACCGCACGTGGTAATTTGTAAACTACACACTGTTCTCTTCTGAGTATGTGACAATAAAATTAATACAATTCAGATGCAAGAATAACTTTAATAAGTATGTGCTCAGCACATGTGTGAAGGATGACTATTTGGTTGGAAATCTTTTGTTTGTTACCTGTGAGGAAGCAGAACTCTGGAACAAGGTGAGCCAGACGTGGGGCCATATCCTTGAAACGATTTTTACTTTTTAACTGGCTGACTAGCATTGGCTGCTTCAGATCAGTGATGGAGGCATTATATTGCTGTACACACAAAAATTAAAGACATTATTGAACAAAATATATTTAACACTAGAAATAAATATATACTGGGAAAAACTTGCAATGGTGACAGTTCAAAAGGTTCGATAGTAAATCTGCAACCTCTTCCATTACCTACACTATGTTAAAATTTTAACCTCTATCATTCCAGAATATTTAGCAACAGTAACCCATTCGTATTTAATGACTTTCTTTTTGGAAGTGGCTTTCTGTATGGCTTTGATGCAGATTTCTGGATATATACTTGTAATACCGAACTTTGTCCAGCATCAGAAAATCATTATTAGTTGCTGATGAGTTACTGACCATTTGAATTAAAAATTACGGGCAGTTCATCAACAACTATCAAAATGTGCTAACAGCAGTTGAGGTGCACATTTGGAAAATATGATTTCTGTGTTCTCAGTTACAATAATTCTGAACTAAATGTATATTTTAATAAGGGTACTAGCCTTCAAACGACAGTTGTAAAAGATATTGTTACTAAAAACAAAACTCAGGTACCATACAAACATACATACATGCAGGCATACAAATTAGGAGCAGGTGCAGGCTATTCAGCCCCTGGAACCTGCCCCCCATTTGATAAGATCACAGATCTGGTGTGACCTCAAATCTACTTTCTTGTCTCCCCATGAAACTCCTTTTTAATCAAGCAGCTATCTACATCAGCCAAAAAAGATTTTAAAAAGATATGGGGAGCAAATTTATCTTAAACACAGAGAAGTTCGTGTGTGCAATGAACATCCATCGATAGTGGTGGTTATGGGTACAGTTACAACATTTAAAAGTCATTTACATAATTTATCATGGAATCATAAAATCCCTACAGTTTGAAAAAGGGCATTTCGCCCATCGAGTCCACATTGACCCTCCGGAGACCATCCAACACAGACCCACCCATCCCTGTAAACCTGCATTCCCATGGCTAATCCACCTAGTCTGCACGTCCCTAGACATTTTGGACAATTTAAAATGGCCAATCCACTTGGCCTGCACATCTTGGACTGTGGGAGGAAACTGGAGCGCCCGGATGAAACCCACTCAGATGCTGGGAGAATGTGCCTCTCAGCAGCACTGCTAACCACTGAACCACTGTGCCACCCTTCTAATTCACAAGAACAAGAAATGTTCAAAGGGATATGGGCCGAGTGCAGGCAGGTGGGGCTAGTTTACTTGGGGATTATAGTTGGTCACGAACTGATTGAACTGTTGTCTCCGCGCTATATGGCTCTATGAGTCTATGTCTTAAATGGAGACTACTTACTTTTAAATTGTCTTCTAGTTCTTGTCTCTTCCTCAAACAGAAACATCTTTCCAGTATCCATTTTGTTATAAAGATTGTATCAGTTTATTTTCTTGTATCTTTGATTATGAGCCAAGTTGGAAAAGGACTCCTTTAAAAACCAAGGATTGTGAAAAGCATTACAGCACTTTGCCAGTGCGGTTTACACTACTATTTGTTCAAGCAATGAGCTACGGGACAGGCAGATTGGGAAAGTCTAGTTTCAGACAAGCTTGACTCAAGAGTTGTATATGAAGGAGCATTTGGCTGGCGTGAAATAGCTGATTGATCTGCGGAGTTGTGACTGCTTATTGATAACAAGGGCCTTCTGTCTGTTAATGATTATGTAATTGGCTCACAGGTAGCTGAAAAGCTCACAAGTGTGAATGCCTGAAGCAGAAGTCATCAAACCTGCAAAAAGGAAGGAGCTGTTCTTCTTCCTCAGCATTCAAAAACAATGCAAGCTTGAAGAAAGTCATTTCTTTTCCTCAGCAGTTGCTGTAAGCAGTAACTTTTAACTAATAAGTCAGAGATTTTATAAGTGTAGCAGCGCGCGACTGCTCAAGTGATATAAAAATCATTAAGAAGGGAGGCCAGAAGTACAGGTACAGCAACTGAAATAAACAGGGCATCAAAACTGGCCAAAAAGCGGTGTATGCTGGGAATGTCTGAGCCAAGATAACAAGGTGTAGAGCTGGATGAATAGACCAGGCCAAGCAGCATCAGAGGAGCAGGGAAGTTGACGTTTCGAGCCTAGACCCTTCTTCAGAAATGGGAAGGTGAAGGGAATTCTGAAATAAATAGGGAGAGAGGGGGAGGCAGATAAAAGATGGATAAAGGAGAGGATAGATGGAGAGGAGACAGACAGGTCAAACAGGCGTGGGTGGAGCCAGTAAAGTGTAGGTAGGGAGTTAGGGAGGGGATAAGTCAGTCCAGGGAGGACGGACACATCAAGGGGGCAGGATGAGGCCAGTGGGTAGAAGATGGGGGTGGGGTTTGAGGTGGGAGGAGGGGATAGGAGGGAAGAAGGGCAGGTTAGGGAGGTGGGAATAAGCTGGTCTGGTTTTGGGATGCGGTTGGGGGAGGGCAGATTTTGAAGATCGTGAAGTCCACATTGATACCATTGGGCTGCAGGGCTCCCAAGCGAAATATGAGGTGCTGTTCCTGCAACCTTCGGGTGGCATCATTGTGGCACTGCAGGAAGCCCAGAATGGACATGTTGTCTAAGGTGCAGGAGGGGGAGTTGAAATGGTTCATGACTGGGTGGTGCAGTTGTTTGCTGCGAACCCAATGTAGGTGTTCTGCAAAGCGGTCCCCAAGCCTTTGGAACAGCGGATACAGTATACCACATTAGCAGATATGCAGGTGAACATCTGTTTGATGTGGAAGGTCTTCTTGTGGCCTAGGATGGGGGTGAGGGGGGAGGTTTCGGGGCAGGCGTAGCACTTCCTGCGGCTGCAGGAAAAAGTGCTGGGTGTGGTGGAGCTGGAAGGGAGTGTTGTGTGAACAAGGAAGTCACGGAGAGAGTGGTCCCTCTGGAAAGCAGATAAGGGTGGTGAGGTAAAAATAAGTTTGGTGGTAGGGTTGGATTGCCTGAGCCAAGACAGCCACAACAGACAATACTGCTGAGGGGCATGTCCTTGCAAGATCCAAGTTCAGACAACTGGAGCCAATTGAGAGCCACCAGAACACATCAGAAGTTTGAAACAACAGTTTAACCTTTCCTGACAAACAAGCAGCACTAGATGCGTGGGGCAGACATGCTTCATTAAGTCAAAAGACCACGTGAACTTTCTGGGATAAAATCAGACATCCAGGTCCCATTAGCAGATGCATCAAAGGGATCACTGTTAAGCATGGCATCAGCAGCATTTCAAGGTGATAAAGCAAATTATGACAGAATCCCTACAGAGTTTTGAGAAGATTTGTAGCTCAGGTTGACGTTCTGGATGTGAGTTTGCTCGCTGAGCTGGAAGGTTCGTTTTTAGATGTTTCATCACCATTCTAGGTAACATCATCAGTGAGCCTCCGACGAAGCACTGGTGTTATGTCCCGCTTTCTATTTATCTGGTTAGGTTTCCTTGGGTTGGTGATGTCATTTCCTGTGTTGGTGATGTCATTTCCTGTTCTTTTTCTCAGGGGATGGTAGATTGATTTGGAGCCAATGTGTTTGTTGATGGAGTTCCGGTTGGATCTGGGATCTCCGATATCAGGGTTCTTAGCAGAGGCAGTAATGCAGAGACTCGAACAAACAGCTCTGCCAATCATCCAACCCAAACTTTGGGTCCGCTATGTGGATGACACCTTTGTCATCACTAAACAAAACAAAGTAGAGGAAACCTTCAAGACCATCAATAACACCCTTACTGGCATAACATTCACAAAAGAGGAGGAAAACAACAACAAACTGCCATTCCTAGATGTCACAGTGGAGCGAACAGCCAATGGGGAACTTCAAACCAGCATCTACAGGAAAACAACACATACGGACCAAATACTGAACTACAGGGGCAACCATCCCAACACCCACAAACGAAGCTGCATTAGAACATTATTCCAACGAGCCACCACACATTGCAGCACAGAGGAACTACGCAGAGCAGAGGAAAATCACCTATACAGCGTATTCAAAAAGAATGGGTACTCTATGAACACAGTCCGCCGATTCCTCAGCAATAAACCCAAACAAACAGACAAAATGGGCCCAGAAACCATAACCACTCTCCCCTACATCAAAGACATTTCCGAAATGACTGCCAGACTACTCGGACCTCTTGGCATCAGGGTAGCCCACAAACCCACCAACACACTAAAACAGCAGCTAATGAACTTAAAAGACCCTATACAGACAACAAATAAAACGAACGTCATCTACAAAATACCTTGCAAGAACTGTGACAAACACTACATTGGACAAACTGGCAGAAAGCTAGCCACCAGGATATATGAACATCAACTAGCCACAAAACGACACGACCCACTATCACTCGTATCCTGACATACAGATAAGGAAGGACGCCACTTTGATTGGGACAACACATCCATCCTAGGACAAGCCAAACAGAGACATGCACGAGAATTCCTAGAAGCATGGCATTCCAACCGGAACTCCATCAACAAACACATTGGCTCCAAATCAATCTACCATCCCCTGAGAAAAAGAACAGGAAATGACATCACCAACCCAAGGAAACCTAACCAGATAAATAGAAAGCAGGACATAACACCAGTGCTTCGTCGGAGGCTCACTGTTGATGTTACCTAGAATGGTGACGAAACATCTGGGAACAAACCTTCAAGCTCAGTGAACCAGCTTACATCTGGAACAAATGTAGGACCGAGAGGAGGAGAGTGCTGTGTTGGAGGTGCAAGGAAGACGTCGGGTCGGCTGTGCACCCTTGCGACCAGTGGATCTTAATGCTGGCTTCGGCCTAACGCTGGTTCACGGGAGCAGCCAACCTGCAACGATGACTGTGGCAAGTGCTCGTGCCCCAGGTCAGGGGGTCCGGAACACCATCCGTGTTTCCGTAAAGAAGGTGGGTGAAGGTGCACCTGTGGACCGCACCTTCTTCGTGAAGAGGGTCCTGTTGGATTGTTGCGGGTTCGCTGCTGCGGACATTTACTGCCTGCAGGATTTCCCCAGAGGAGGTTTTTACGATGTGACCTTCAGGAGTGCCAAGCTTTGCGAGCGCTTCCTGGAGGTTTTCAAGGAGAAAGGAGGTGAGGGCCCCCTCTCTGTATTGACCACTGTCCCGCTGTTTGTGATGCCAGCGCAGAGGAGCCGTATGGTGACTGTACACATGTACAACCCGCATGTGCCAGCAGTTGATGTCCTGACCTTCCTTGGAAGGTACGTGAAGGTGGAAGGGGATCTAACTGACATCATGGACCCCTTTGGCATCTGGACCAGTAAGAGGCAGGTCAAGGTGACGCTGAGGATGGGCGCGGACGGGAATGTCGTACACCCACTGTCCAGCTTCGCGATCGGTGGGAGCAAGGGCTACCTGACCTATGCAGGGCAACCTAAAGTCTACCATGCCTGTGGTAGGTCAGGTCACGTGGCGGTCGACTGCAAAGCCACCATCTGCAGGAACTGCAGGGAGGAGGGACACCTTGCAAAAGGATTGCCCATAAGAGAAAAGCTGCAACCTTTGCGGGGAAGCGGACCACCTCTATAGGGCATGCCCGCAGCGGGGGACCACCTACGCCCAGGTCGCCGGCAGAGGCAATGCGGGGCCAGCCCACCCGGAGGAGAGGAAGGCACCAGGGCCCTGCAAGGACCCCAATAATGTGCAGGAGGGCCAGGTCGTGCAGGAGGTCCCAGCCCCGCAGGATGGGCCCGAGGCCAGCAAAGCGCCCCTCCAGGCTCCGCTCCCCCCCGACAACCCGGAGTCGATGGAAGTGGCGACAGGCAACCCAGGGGAGTGGACAACGGTCCGGAAAGCGAGGAGGAAGGTGCATCGACGGGCCCAGGAACCGCAACCATCAGGCGGGAAGAGGCAGCTACAGGGGGGCTATAGGAGCTCCTCTGACGAGGGGGATTCGGAGAGGGCCCGCCCGAAGCAGAAGTTAAAGCTCTCGAGGGAGAAGGAAAGCAGCACCACGCTTCCAGGTGACGGGAGGCGTCCTGAGGCTCCTTCCAACACCCAGTCACCCTGGAGGGCCCCCCGGAACTTCCAGGCGGGAAGGAGGAAACAGCGCGTCCCCAGTCTGACCCAGAGCCGGACCCTCCTGCCTCTGTACCCCCGATGGGGGGGATGCCACCCGGAAGGCAGCACGGACAGTTTCCTGAGCCCGGAGAGCGTCCAGCAGTTAGCCCGGGAAATGGGCATGAAGGGACAGATGGAGGGGCTGGACCTTGGACTTGGGGAGGGTACTGCGGTCACTGCCCACAATGGGGGTACGAGTTGCGAGCATTAATACGCGCAGTGTCAAGTCCACCGCAAGATGTGTATCCACGTTGGCCTACCTGACCACCATCAAGGTGGACCTCCTGTTTCTGCAGGAGTGCGGGATACTGCACCTCGGCAGATACAGGAAATGGTTCGGCGCATGGACCTGTGGGCCTTCGATCTGGTCGGGGGGTAACGACTGTCGCTCCTCGGGCCTGGCTATTCTGCTGCGGAGGCGCGACTTCACCATCTCTCAAGTTCAGGAGGTGGTGGGTGGGTGCCTCCTAGTGGCTGACATCACCTACAGGAACGCTCCCCTGAGGCTGATCAACGTGTACGCCCCAGCGGTACGGAATGATCGGTTGGCCGTCCTGCAGCGGCTTCCACTCCTGCTGGCTACTTCCAGGCCGGTCATTCTAGGCGGAGACCTGAACTGCATCATCAATGCAGATGGAAGATCCAGCGTGGGGACAGCTGGTGGGGGGAGTCAACTGGACGTCACATCCAGATTCCTGATGGGCACGGTGAAGGACGCCAAGCTGCTCGACGTCTTCAGCACCCCTGCAGACGGAGCGCAGCGGAGGTACACCTGGTCGCGGCCAGACAGGTCTATTCGCTCAAGGATAGACTTCCTGTTTGTGTCACGGGCGTTGAACCGGTGTTCTTCTCTGACCACTGCCTCCTGCTGGCTGACTGTCACTTACAGGACGACCAGCCGGCCGGCAAGGGGACGTGGAAGCTCCACACGACTCTGTTGACCCCAGAGAACGTCGAGGAGCTTAAGAGGGAGTACGCCGGTTGGAGAACTGTGAAACCCCTCTTTGAGTCTCCGGGCGACTGGTGGGAGACGGTGAAGGAGAACATCAAGAGGTTCTTTGTCCTCAAGTGTGTTCAGAAGGCGAGAGAGAGGCGGGGAAAGCTGTCGCGACTCCAGAAAAGGGTGCAGAACCTGCTCCTTCTGCAGTTGATGGGGGTCGATGTCACGGAAGACCTCCGCGAGGTGAGGGGCCAGCAAGCCTCGCTCTTCGCCGCGGAGGCCTCCAGGATAATCTTCCGGTCCAGGGTCCGCTCCGTGGAGCAGGACGAGACGTGCTCGCGTTTCTTCTTTCAGAAGGTGCACAAAGAGAGCTCTGTGCTTAGCTGGCTGAAGGAGGACAACGGCTTGGTGACGTCGTCTCGGCCCGACATTTTGAGGATCAGCAGATCCTTCCATGCCGGACTGTACGACACACAGCCCACGGACAGCACGGCCTCCGAGTCATTCCTGTCGTCTATCACGGAGGTCTTAGACGACAGCACGAGGGAGTGGCTGGACCGGCTGATATCCCTGGATGAGCTGACCAGAGCCCTCAAGTCCTTGGAGAGGAATAGGACTCCCGGGAGCGACGGCTTACCGGTTGAGCTGTATTCCGCTCTGTGGGACCTGGTCGGCCAGGACCTGCTGGAGGTGTACGATAGTGCGCTTCGGGCAGGAGAAATGTGCAAGTCCATGAGGAAGGGGCAGCGGGAAGAAATTAAGGATTGGCGTCCCATTTCACTATTGAAAGTGGACTACAAAATCCTGGCCAAGGTCATAGCCAACCGGGTCAGGTCTGTCCTGGAGTCGGTGATTCACCCTGACCAAACCTGTGCTGTGCCGGGCAGGAAGATCGCTGAGAGCCTCGCGCTCATCACGGATACGATCGCCTACGTGCAGGACAAGCGGGTGGACACCTGCCTCATCAGCCTGGGCCAGGAGAAGGCCTTCGACAGGGTCTCTCATGCTTACATGGGGGACGTCCTCTCCAAATTGGGGTTCGGGGTGGGCATCTGCAATTGGATCCGGCTGCTCTACGCCAACATAGTTAGCGCAGTCTCGATCAACGGGTGGGAATTGGACAGTTTTCCTGTTAGATCTGGTGTCAGGCAGGGCTGCCGCTCTCTCCTGCCTTGTTCGTGTGCTATGTGGAGCCCTTCGCCGCATCCATCAGGAAGGACGTGAGCCTGAAGGGTGTGACTATCCCAGGCAGCGGAGGCCTTCAGGTCAAGACCTCCCTGTACATGGACGAAGTCGCCGTCTTCTGCACCAATCGTTGGTCGGTGAGTAGACTATTGGACATCTGCGGCCAGTTTGAACTGGCTACGGGTGCCAAAGTCAAAAGGGGTAAGAGCGAGGTCATGTTCTTCGGGAACTGGGACGACCGCTCCTTCATCCCCTTCACCGTCAGGACAGACTACCTGAAGGTGCTGGGTGTTTGGTTTGGTGGAGCTGGGGCATGCACTAAGACTTGGGAGGAGCGTATCACCAAATTGAAGCAGAAGCTGGGCAGGTGGACGCTCCGGTTCCTCTCCATCGCGGGTAAGAACCTGGTTGTCAGGTGTGAGGGGCTTTCGGTACTGTTGTATGTGGCGCAGGCCTGGCCTATTCCCTGGACCTGCGCCGCTGCAGTCACCCGGGCCATCTTCCACTTCATTTGGGGGTCGAGGATGGACCGGGTCTGCAGGGACACCATGTACAAAGACCTGGAAAATGGGGGAAAGGGCGTACCGAACGCCACCCTCGCCCTGACGGCTACCTTTGTGTGCGGCTGCATCAAGCTGTGCGTAGATCCTCAGTACGCAAACACCAAGTGTCACTACTTACTGAGGTTCTACCTGTCCCCGGTGTTGCGAAGGATGGGCCTGGCCTCGTTGCCGCGGAACGCTCCGAGTAGTTGGACTGTTCCGTACCACCTGTCCTTCGTGGAGAAATTTTTGAAAGGAAACACCTTTGACCACAAGGCCGTCAGGCAGTGGTCTGCACGTAGTATCCTCGAGACCCTTCGGGAAAAGGAGAGGGTGGATCCCGTCGTGTGGTTCCCCACGCAGACTGCCAAAGTCATTTGGCAGAATGCCTCATTGCCAGAACTTTCAAACAAGCACAAGGACATTGCTTGGCTGGCGGTGAGAGGGGGTCTGCCAGTGAGATCCTTTATGCATGCCCGGAATATCTGCGCCACCGCACGCTGCCCTCGAGGTGGCTGCTGGGGGGACGAGACTATCGATCACCTCCTTCTGGAGTGTGCCTATGCGCAGGAGATCTGGAGGCGGATGCAGTGGTATTTGTCGAGGTTCGTCCCGAGCAGCTCCGTGACGCGGGACTCCGTGTTCTATGGGCTGTTTCCCGGGATGCACACCGAGACCAACATCAACTGCGCCTGGAGGACCATCAATGCGGTGAAAGACGCTCTTTGGTCTGCCCGCAACTTGCTTGTCTGCCAGCTGAAAGAACTGACCCCGACCAAATGTTCCAGACTGGCGCACTCCAAGGTCCAGGACTACGTGCTGGGGGATGCGCTCAAGCTTGGGGCAGCCGCCGCCAAGGCGCGGTGGGGTAAGACCACGGTATGAAACCCCTCGTCCAGAATAGAAAAAAGGACCCTATCTGGTACCTGGGCCCAGCTGGCGCCTTCCCCAACTGGTCAGGGGGCCAACTGGGACTGTGCGGGATGACAACTGCCAGGGTATTTTCTTTGCTTTGTTTTTTTTTTCTTCTTTGTTTGTTTTTTTCCTTTAGTTGATGTATGTACCCCCTGGGTAACCCGGAGCGGCTTGCATGACTGGGTAGGTGTATAAATATGTTTTTTTTTGTACATCTTATGAATAAAGTATATGTTTTCAAATTTAAAAAAAACGGTGATGAAACATCTAAAAATGAACCTTCCAGCTCAGCCAGCAAACTCACATCCAGAATCCCTACAGTATGGAAACAGGCCGTTCCACCCAATGAGTCCACACTGACCCTTCGAAGAGTGTCCCACCCAGACCCACCCCCAACCACTTCCCTGTAACCCTGCAAACACACCTAACCTTTTCTGGAGAAGGGTCCAGATCCAAACATCAACTTGCCTGCTCCTCTGATGCTACCTGGCTTGTTGTGTTCCTCCAGCTCCAACATTGTTATCTTATACCTAACCTACACATCTCTGAACTCTGTGGGCAATTTAGCATGGTCAATTCATCTGCACATCTTTAGAGTGTGGGAGGAAACCAAAGCACCCAGCAGAAAACCACGCAGACGCAAAGAGAATGTGCAAACTTCACACAAACAGTCACCTGAGGGTTAAATCAATCCCAAGTTCCTGGCGTGGTGAGGCAGCAGTGCTAACCAGTGTGCCACCATAAAAGCCAGTTCATTAACTGAATTTAACTTACTCTAAGTGCTGTTGTGGAATTTGAACCCACATTTCCTGAAGCAATCGGCTGGGCCTCAGGATTTACCAGTCCAGTGACATTACCATGACATCACTATTCCAGCAGTTAATTCGATATTTTTGATTTGTCAAGACCTTAGAAAGTTCTGCCAGGTAACCAGAAGAGTATAAGAACCCAGCCCAGCAGGACTTAGTCCACCCCACTCTCCCATTTGCCTAGCAGCATCTCAGAATGTGACTGCAGCAGCTCACCATCCGGCCAGAGAGACAGAGGGAGAACCAATGAGGAGAGGAATGGACTGAACAATTTGTCAGACCAGCACAGTTATGAGTATCTAGGAAGTATTTCAAACTTCTGAAGTATCGGTCGCAGAATAAAGTATCGGACAGTTTGCAGTAGAGTTGTTAAAAGTGTAAAGTTTAACTCTTCACCTTTGTTGACTTCAAATAATGTTGGGACCTGGTTCATTGACTGCCGACTCCTGCTGTGTACTGCTTTCCTGAGGTAAATTAATATCATGCACACTGGTCGAGGAGTCTATGGGGTCTTAGAGATATCCTGTTCAAGGCAACATCTGGTGACTCTGTTGAGAGGCTTCGGTCTGAAGTGAACCTTCAGGTCCGCCAAACTCAAACTGCCAACCTGGCCTGCTATCTTGCACTTTCAGTCTGAGCTGGTTGTTCAGAGTGAGTTGCTCCATGCAAAGGCCAGGATAAAAACTGAACAAGTGAGATGTTGGCACTCACTACAGTTGAGCCGTAAATCAGGTACCTTAAACTGTGACAGGTACAGTATGACCCAGGTGTTGTATTGAATATGCATCAGATCCTAACAAGTAGCATTGGAAGTGCCAGGAACAAATTACAGTCTCCGTCCCTAGAGAAACAGGTCACTGCCCAGAATGGGATAATGTGTGCCTTTGGGGTTCTATCTCCCCATGGAGATAGCAGGATGCTCTGCGCTGACATATCCAATACACCTCTGCCCCACAGATGGGGACCCCCACACCCTTCTCCCTGGTGGCCACACTTCCAGCACCCACCCCTGATCCATACCCCGACCTATACCCCGACCCACACATGACACCACAACCCATAACTCCTGTGGTCCACCTAGCAACACACAGCTGATGATCACGCTACATGTACCAGCACCTATTCCAGCCATCCAGCTGGCGGACATTACCAAAAAAGTGACTGCTTTTGATTCCACCTCAGACCTGTATACACTTTTTGATGAAATCTACCAACAGTCTGTCATACACAGACTGGACACAGAGGAGGAAACCAAATTAATCACCGTGTGCCTCAGTCCAGCAGAATATTCAGCCCTTCCCGAGGACCAACAGCTCAGGAGGGGGACCCCTGATGACATGAAGGCAGCAGTCCTTACTGCTGTAGGGCAGGATAAGGCAGACCCCAAAAAGGCTCTGCATAAGTGCCGAGAACAAAGAGGGGAACACCTCTACAGTTTTGCCCAGAGACATTGGGTCCAATTTGTCCCCGTTTTCAGGACATCGCACCTCTCTTACCGATGAACAACAGACCAATCAGGTCCGCACCCTCATCTCCATGCCTCAGGAAGGGGGAGGGATCCATGTGTGGGATTCAACCCCTCTGAAGTCTCCTGTAATGAGACTTGGGTCCTCCGCAAATTAACTGCTGTAAGGAGAGGCACTTGACTACACAACAGCCATCTGGAAAGTCAGTCCGTATAACTGCAGTCCAGACTTCTTAGAGCCCCCCTCCCCAACTTGGAGACATTATTCACAGAATCTCTACATTGTGGAAACAGGCTCTTTCAGTGCAACATGTATGCAATCAATTGCATCCTGCACCTGGGTGAAGCCAGCTATATTTCCAAATTATCTGCCTAGGTTGCAGCACTAACTACATCATAAGAAAATGAAATGAATCACTGTGCTTTTACACAGAGGGCAGAAGTCACTGCCCTAATGCATCCGTGGGCGCACAACTAAGAGATCCCTCGCAGGTCACCCATCACCCTGGAAGGAGCAGATTGCATAGACTTTGAGTGACTGTCAAGTTCTGAACTCAGAGAACTCTTGCAGCCCTAAGCTCCCCTACCTGCATCTGACATAGCTCGATCACCATGACCTGAGATAGAAAAGTCTTGGGAAAATTATGTTTAGAGAGATCTGGGTGTTCAGGTCCATTGTTCCCTGAAGGTGGCAACGCAGGTCAATAGAGTGGTCAAGAAGGCATACATCACGCTTTCCTTCATCAAACGGGATATTGAGTACAAGAGTTGGCAGGTCATGTTACAGTTGTATAGGACTTTGGTTGGGCAACATTTAGTGTACTGCGTACAGTTCTGGTTGCCACATTACCAAAAGGATGTGGATGCTTTGGAGAGGGTGCAGAGGAGGTTCACCAGGATGTTGCCTTGTATGGAGGGTGCTACCTATGAAGAAAGGTTGAGTTGGTTAGGATTATTTTCATTAGAAAGACTGAGATTGAGGGGGGACCTGATGGAGGTCTACAAAATCATGAGGGTATAGACAAGATGGATAGCAAGAAGCTTTTTCCCAGAATGGGGGACTCAATTACTAGGTGTCATGAGTTCAAAGTGAAAGGAGGATAGTTTACGGGAGATATGCGTATAAAGTCCTTTATGCAGAGGAAGATGGGTGCCTGGAATGCGTTGCTAGCAGAGGTGGTAGACACAGACAAGATAGCATCTTTTAAGATGTATCTGGACAGGTACATGGATGGGCAGGGAGCAAAGGGATACAGATCCTTAGAAAATAGGTGACAAGTTTAGACAGAGGATCTCCATCGGCACAGGCCTGGAGGGCCGAAGGGCCTGTTCTTGTGCTGTAATTTTCTTTGTTTTTTTGTATGGAGGCTGTGACAGTACTGGGGAGTGGGGTTTGGGTCAGAAAACTGTGGGTCTTGTGTAAGACTCATTTGTCCTGAGGGGCCATGCACCTGTGATCTCTTGTGGAGCTCAATGCTCCTCATCGTCTGCACTGGGCTGCTTCTGCTCCTGGGTTGAAATTGATCCTGCTCCTCCTGCACGCATTTTCATCTTCTTTAGGTAGTCAGCCACAGCAATGAAAGTGCCAGCAGCAGGACCCACACTTTTGGTGGAAAGGACTTAAATTGGGTACAGGAGTGAAAAGCATCAACGGCTTACCTTGCAGATGAGGGTGGTGAGGCAGGTGTTGGGGGTTGTGGGAGATTGGGAGGATGTTGGGAGGGAGATGGTGTAGGGAGTGGGGAACGGAGAGGGAAGTGTGAGAGAGGGGGAGGGAGTGAAGAAAGGGAGAGTGGCCTGAGGGAAAGGGAAGGGGTGAGGAAGAAGAAAGGAGAGGGAAGGGGTGGAAGGGGAGGGTGCGAAAAGGAAAGGATGCGAGGTGCAGAGAGGGAAGGTGTGTGAGAGGGAAGGGAAGGAGTGAGAGGAAGAGGTAGGAGGGAGGGAAGGTGATGAAGGGGGAAAGATAGATGAGTAAAGAGGGAAAGAGAGAAACGGTGAGGGAGGAGGTGAAATGAAAGGGAGGATGGACAGGAAGGATGAAGAAGGGAGCAAGAGGAAAGTGGGGAGACTGAAGGAGTGGATAGGGTGAAGTGGGAGGTATGTGGCAGTATGGTGGCTCAGTGTTTAGCATTGCTACCACACAGTGCCAGGGAACCAGGTTCAATTCCAGCTTCAGGCAACCGTGTGCATTCTCCCTATGTCTGCGTTGATTTCCTACGGGTGCTTCTGTTTCCTCTCACTGTCTGAAGATGTGCAGCTTAGGTGGAATGGCCATGCTAAATTGCTCACAGTGGCCATGCTAAATTGCTCACAGTGGCCAGGGATGTGCAGGCTGGGTGGGTTAGCCATGAAAAATGCAGGGTTACAGGGACAAGGCAGGGGGTTGGGTTTGGGTGGGATACTCTTCAGAGGGTCAATGTGGACTCGATGGGCCAAATAGCATGCTTCCATGCTATAGGAATGCTATGATTCTATACTGACGGCTGAGCACACCTTACCGCACAGTTAGACATGCTGTTCACAGTTGATGGGGCACATGTCTGCATAATACAATGATATTCAGGCTCAGCATGTGCAGCAAATTGGTGTAGGTACCATGTTGCTGATCAACCACCCAATGTCGAGCACAGAACATCTGCCATAACATTACCCTTCCAAACTGGACCCATGTCAAATACTAAACCTTACGCTGCACTGAGCAAAATTATTCAACTTGCACAATAGATGTGGGCTTAAAAGTAGTATGGCTAAGTTATATGACTAGTAGTTCCAATTGAACTCCTTTTTGCTGTTATTGTTGATAACCTCAATATTATGGAGATGTTCAAATTCAATTTGCAAGCACCAATGACATATAGCAAATCGGCTTTGACCAGCATCTGACCCTTAGAAAACAAAGGGTGGTAGTGGACAGAAAATAATCAACATTGTGCTCAGTTACAAGTGGTGTACCACAAGGATCTGTTCTGGCTCCTCTTCTGTTTGTGATTTTTGCAAATTATTTGGATGTAGGCGTGGAAGGGTGGATTAGTAAGTTCGCCGATGATACGCAGGTGGGTCAAGTTAATGGTACTGCGGAGGGCTGTTCTAGCTTACAAAGAGACATTGATAGGTTGCAGAACTGGGCGGAGAAGTAGCAGATAGAATTTAACCTTGAAAAGTATGAGGTGATTCATTTTGGAAGGACAAACTTGAAAGCAGAATACAGGGTTAACGGAAAGATTCTTGGCAGTGTGGAGGAGCAGAGGGATCTTGGGATTCATGTCCACTGTTCCCTGGAAGCTGCCACCCAGGTGGATAGAGTTGTTAAGAGGTGTATAGTGTGTTAGCTTTCATTAATAGAGGGATTGAATTCAATAGCCGTGAAGTTATGCTCCAGCGATACAAAAGCCTGGTTCAGCCACATCGGGAGTATTGTGTCCAGTTCTGGTTGCCTCATTACAGGAATGATGTGGAAGTGTTGGAAAAGGTGCAGACGAGATTTATCAGGATGTTGCCCAGAATGGGGGGGAAGGTCATATGAGGAAAGGTTGAGAGAGCTAGGGCTTTTCTCTTTAGAATGATGAAGGATGAGAAGTGACTTGATAGAGGTGTACAAAATGATCAGAGGTATAGATAGAGGGGACAGTCAGAGACATTTTTCTAGGATGGAAGTAGCTGTTACGAGGTCACATAGTTTCAAAGTGAGTGGAGGTAGATATAGGGGAGACGTCAGAGGTAGGTTCTTTACTCAGAGTGGTAGGGGCATGTAATGCATTGCTGGAGAGGGTAGTGGAGTCGGCCTCATTAGGGGAATTTAAGTGGCAATTAGATAGGCATATGGATGATAGTATCAAGTAGGAGTGGAGGTTAGAAAGGCCTCAGGTTTAGGGTAAAAGTTCGGCACAACATCATGGGCCAAATGGCCAATACTGTGCTGTATTGTTCCACGGTCTACGTTCTATGTTCTATGCATGCTATAGCAAGTAAGTGATGAAATTATGTAAATTAAATACAACCTCCAAATCCAATGCATTTACGCCATCTGCAATCTGACCCCACTACCAAAGACATTTTTCCCTCCCCATCCTTCTGTGCTTTCCGGAGGGACCACTCTCTCCGTAACTCCCTTGTGTGCCCCACACTGCCCTACAGCCCCACTACCCCCGGCACTTTTCCCTGCAACTGAAGCAAGTGCTACACCTGCCCCTATACCTCCACCTTCACCCCCACCCCCGCCCCTGAGAATACCTTCAACATTAAACAGATGTCCACCTGCACCTCTGTTAATGTGATAGAATGTATCCACTGTTCCCGTTGTGGCCTCCTCTACATTGGGGAAACCAAGTGGAGGCTTGGGTCTGCTTTGCAGAACACCTACGCTCAGTTTGCAACAAATAACTACACCTCCCAGTCGTGAACGGTTTCAACTGGCCCCTCCACTCCTCAGCTGACATGTCCATCCTGGGCCTGTGTCACAATGACGCCAGCCGAAAGATGCAGGAACAGCATCTCATATTTCGCTTGGGAACCCTGCAGCCCAAGGGTATCAATGTGGACTTCACAAGCTTCAAAATCTCCCCTCACTCGACCACATCCCAAAACCTGCCCAGCTAGTCCCCGCCTCCCTAACCATTCCTCCCAACTCAAGCCCCACCCCTATCACCTACCCACTAATCTCATCCCTCCTCCTTGACCTGTCCGTCCTCCCTGGACTGACCTATCCCTTCCTTAACTCCCCACCTACATTCACCTTCATGGCTCTAACCCTGCCTCTTTGATCTGTCTGTCTCCTCTCACCCTATCTTCTCCTTTATCCATCTTCTATCCGCCGCGCCCTCTCTCCCTATTTATTTCAGAATCCCCTTTCTCTCCCCCATTTCTGAAGAAGGGTCTCCACCCAAACGTCAACTTTCCTGCTCCTCTGATGCTACTTGGCCTGTTGTGTTCATCCAGCTTCACACTGTGTTATCTGCACTTCGCAAATGTCTGCTTCATGTTCTTATCACTATAATATTACGGAATCAAGCAAAGTGGATCCTGTGCCTTTTCTCAACCAACTGACACTCCACCCATGTTTGGTGTTGTTTCAGCCATTTTCTATTAGTACTTCATCTCCAGAGCAGACAAAGTGATGGTTGGGAATGTAAACTGCAGTGGCTACCTTCAGCACTTCTGCACAGTCAACAGGTAACCCACCTTGCCCCAATATTCCCAATCCTTCTACCACATACTAACCCAACAGTCCGTTTCAAACTATTCTGCCTAAGTACAGACCCAACACAATGAACTTCACCTACAACTGTGCTTTCTGCCCATGAACCCTGGCACTTTGATGATGCTACCCTGCTCATCTATAGTCCTCCTTTGGAAGCTGTAGTGGTCACGGTCAATAATCTCCCCTTTTTGTAGCCTACTATTCCCTCTGATGCTGTTCCTCAGTCCCCCATTCACATTAGCTTCGCCTGTCTGTCCTTATCCCCATTTCTACAAATGTCTCTATTTCTGCTCGTCCCACCATTCCCCTTCCCCTTCTGTAACGAAGCCCTTTGTTACCTCTAAAGATTTTCGTATTAAGCCTCCTGCAAGACTGATGAACGGTTGGACACCCAGGACTGTATTCATCCATGGCCTGTGAATGACTTTGAAGAACAGCTACTATACATGACTGACCAACCCCAACAGCTTCCTTAGATTCCCTACAGTGTGGAAACAGGCCATTTGTCCAAGAAGTCCACACTAGCCCTCCGAAAAGCATCCTACCCAGACACATCCCCAACCCCATCCCCCTGCATTTACCATGGCTAACACATCTAACCTACATATCCCTGAATACTATGGGCAATTTAGCATGGCCAATCCACCTAACTTGCACATCTTTAGACTGTGGGAGGAAACCTGACAATCAGGCAGGGTCCCACACAGATACGGGGAGAAAATATAAATTCCACACAGAGAGTGGCCTGAGGGTGGGACTGAATCCAGGACCCTGGCACTGTGAGGCAGCACTGAGCCACTACACTGCCTGTGCTTTTTTCACAATCCCTTAATTGACAGCATGCAACTGCCATGACTGCTAATACTGGCCAAACAAGGCCAACTACTGAGGTGTTCCCCTGACTGTGGACATCCCAAGGTCAATGACTGACTTGGTTGAAGCCCCTACTACACACCATGACCAACAGCACACCCCTCCCCTGATTGTGCTGAAGATTGTACCCAACAATTTCAAGATGGCCAATTGGTTGAAAACATATGCAGTATGTCTGCTATATGGGTTGCTAGAACATGTGGTAGGTGTTAGTTTGTTGTCTTGGAGAGCCATTTACAAGGATGCTGCCCCCAACTTCACTAGACAGTTCGCTACTAGCAAAAATGACAAGTGGATGATAAACAATCTCTGACTGAAGCACCAGTACATAACAAACATGGCAAGACAAGGATTTTGAGAGTGTGGAAGTAGGCTCTATGTGAGCAAAATCTAAGATGGCAAGCATGTAGTCCTGAGGTGCAGGATCTCTAACATCCAAATATTCATTCCATATATCTGTCTGTGTGTACAAAGTATCCCTGTCATAGTCTTTTCAATGCTAATAGCCAGTGTGCTCTGCACAGCAAGGCTGTGCTTCCTAAACAGCCTGTCACTGTATCAGAGAGGTGCCATGATGGTTGCAATGGGTTGTCAGTTGCTGGATGCCAATGCTCATGAATGTAAAGGTGCCTGCCCAGTGGATCATATACTGAGATGTTGTTGCCCAGTGTCCAACATCGAGCATGGACAAAGTGGTGAGCTGAATCAGCTAGGCACACATTCTGGCACCTTCGTTAAGTTTTTCCAACATCAAGTTTGTTTGGCAAGTTTGTTAAGATGGGAGATTAAATATTAGTGAGGTGAGTTGTGCCATTAGCAAGGCATTTAGTAGTGTTAATCACCTTCAACGTGCTTGTGCCCAATGAGACTGCCACCACACCACTTGTCAAAATCATAAAACATTGCTCAAGTTACTCCCATTGTTGAGATGGGTCTCATCGCACTCGTCACCTAATTCTGACACACATCTTGCCATAGCCCATGTTGCCCAGATTGCCTTAAGATTACACCTTTTATGGCCAGAAAGTCTAAAAGAAAACTGGAAATGTTGTAAGAACATAGAACATTACAGCACAGTACAGGCTCTTCGGCCCTCGATGTTGTGCCGACCTGTCATACCGATCTGAAGCCCATCTAACCTACATTATTCCATGTACGTCCATATGCTTATCCAATGACGACTTAAATGTACCTAAAGTTGGCAAAACTACTACCATCGCAGGCAAAGCATTCCATTCCCTTACTACTCTCTGAGTAAAGAAACTACCTCTGACCTCTGTCCTATATCTTTCACCCCTCAATTTAAAGCTATGCCCCCTCGTGCTCGCCTTCACCATCCTAGGAAAAAGGCTCTCCCTATCCACCCTATCTAACCCTCTGATTATTTTATATGTTCAATTAAGTCACCTCTCAACCTTCTTCTCTCTCATGAAAACAGCCTCAAGTCCCTCTGCCTTTCCTCGTAAGAAGTTTAGAACTCTGGAGTGATCTTGACACTCTGGAGTGTCATGACCTTGCTTCTCACTGGACATTAGCAGTATGGTACAATTAGAAATAAGAGCAACTGTAGGAATGTGGAGAATGAGGCAGAAGACTATAGTTTAGCTTGAGAATATTGGAAACACATGGAGAGATGCATGTGGACCAGAACAGCATGCATGAGTCAGTAAAGCTAACTGAACAGTCTTTCAATAATGCAACAGTCAAATTAGAAGATACCATATCTTGGAGACTCTAGGGATTGCCCTCCGGCGATGTGGATGCCCAAGAAACTTTATCACAATCTTGTAAAATTGCTATGTGATGATATTACCGCAACTGGTTCGAGCAGGAGTTATGAAAGAGGTACTTTCAAAGTCCAGACCATTGTCAAACAAGATTATATGATGGCCACGCACTATTTACAATCTACCTGATGGTAAATATTCACCTCATTAAATATCAATTGCCCTTTTGTGAAAGCACTTCAATTGTCTAGAAGGAAAATTCTAACTGCTGCCTCTATGCCAAAACTAAACTAACCAACACAGATATACATGACCTACAGTTTCTGGATGACAGCAATATCGTTGCCTGCTCTACATCAGATTTGAAGCCACTCTCAATCTCATCACCTCTGCATACTAGAAACTCAGTCTCTTCTGAAATTTGCCAAACAAAACATACATGCATGCAAATATTTCACTCAAAGGTTCCAACGCCCATATATGTTGAAGAAGTGTCCCTAGAATACGTTGAGCATTTCCCACACCTCATCAGCAACCTAAATCAAATGGCCATCATTGACTAGGTGATCCACCACTGCATCAGCTGTGCTGCCTTAGCCTTAAAAACTGTGTAACTAGTGACTGGCAACAAAGGCCTCTGCAAGTCAACAAAATAGCAATGTGCACAGTAGTTGTCATCTCATGCTCCTGTACTGCAGTGAGATCTGAAATGTGAATCAGTGATATATGATAACCGCATACAAATTCCACCAGCAATGTCTCAGCTGCATTTTCCAGATTCAATGAAGGGACATTCAGATAAATCTTAATGAATTTCATGAAGCCAGCACTGCAAGCATTCAGGCATAACTCCTGCAAAAACAACTGCAATGGAGTGGGGATAGCATCCAGGTGACTAAAAAGTGTCTCACTCTACCCAATTGTTTTCTCAATTCTCCAACAGTCAGCATTCCAGGAAAAGACAAAAAAAAGTTCAAAGTCAGTCTCAAGTTCTCGGGTGCAAGGAGCTTGATACCAATTGTTGAAAATTGCAGTAACTTGTTCATTAAGCCGCACTATGCTTTGAGAACAAAGACCTTAATGCTGAGGTAGAGTGACAACACAGCCGGAAAATAGAAGAAACAAAGGAGGCAGCATAAATGCAGGAAGGATGTTTCTGATGACAGAGGATTCCAGAACCAATGTTCACAGTTTACACATACAGGGTAGGCCATCTGGAACTGTGATGACAATGAATTTCTTCACCCAGACAGTGTTCAGCCAGTGGAATTTTTTGCCACAGAAAGTAGATGAGGCCAAAATTTAGAATGTTTCCCAGAAGGATTAGAACAAAGAACAAAGAAAATTACAGCACAGGAACAGGTCCTTCGGCCCTCCAAGCCTGTGCTGATGGAGGTCCTCTGTCTAAACCTGTCACCTATTTTCTAAGGGTCTGTAACCTTTTGCTCCCTGCCCATCCATGTACCTGTCCAGATACATCTTAAAAGACACTATCGTGTCTACGTCTATCACCTCCGTTGGCAACACGTTCCAGGCACCTACCCCACTCTGTGTAAAGAACTTTCCGCACATATCTCCCATAAACTTTCCTCCTTTCACTTTGAACTCATGATCCCTAGTAATTGTGTCCCCCACTCTGGGGAAAAAAGCTTCTTGCTATCCACCTGTCTATATCCCTCATGATTTTGTAGACCTTAATCAGGTCCCCCCTCAATCTCCGTCTTTCTAATGAAAGTAATCCTAACCTACTCAACCTTTCTTCACAGCTAGCGCCCTCCATACCAGGCAACATCCTGGTGAATTTCCTCTGCACCCTCTCCAAAGCATCCACATCCTTTTGGTAATGTGGCAACCAGAACTGTAAGCAGTACACTAAATGTTGCCGAGCCAAAGTCCTATACAACTGTAACATGACCTGCCAACTCTTGTGCTCAATGCCCTGTCCGATGAAGGAAAGCATGCCGTATGCCTTCTTGACCACTCTATTGACCTGCGTTGCCACCTTCAGGGAAAAATCGACCTGAACACTCAGATCTCTCTGAACATTAATTTTCCCCAAGACTTTTCCATTTACTGTACAGCTTGCTCGTGAATTAGATCTTCCAAAATGCATCACCTCGCATTTGCCTTGATTGAACTCCATCTGCTATTTATCTGCTCAACTCTCCAATCTATCTATATTCTGCTGTAATCTCTGACAGTCTCCTTCACTATCTGCTACTCCACCAATCTTAGTGTCATTTGCAAATTTGCTAATCAGACCACCAATACCTTCCTCCAAATCATTTACATATATCACAAACAACAGTGGTCCCAGCACAGATCCCTGTGGAACACCACTGGTCACAGATCTCCAATTTCAGAAACCCCCTTCCACTACTACTCTCTGTCTCCTGTTGCCTAGCCAGTTTTTTATCCATCTAACTAGCACACCCTAGACCCCATGCGACTTCACTTTCTCTATCAGCCTGCCACGGGGAACCTTATCAAACGCCTTACTGAAGTCCATATATATGACATCTACAGCCTTTCCCTCATCAATCAACTTTGTCACGTCCTCAAAGAATTCTATTAAGTTGGTAAGACATGACCTTCCCTGCACAAAACCATGTTGTCTATCACTGATAAGTCCATTTTCTTCCAAATGGGAATAGATCCTATCCCTCAGTATCTTCTCCAGCTGCTTCCCTACCACTGACGTCAGGCTCACTGGTCAATAGTTACCTGGATTATCCCTGCGATCCTTCTTAAATAAGGGGACAACATTAGCAATTCTCCAGTCCTCCAGGACCTCACCCATGTTTAAGGATGCTGCAACGATATCTGTTAAGGCCCCGGCTATTTCCTCTCTCACTTCCTTCAGTAACCTGGGATAGATCCCATCCAGACCTGGGGGCTTGTCCACCTTAATGCCTTTTAGGATACCCAATGCTTCCTCCCTCCTTATGCCAACTTGACCTAGAGTAATGAAACATCTATCCCTAACATCAACATCCATTATGCAAAGTACGTGTTAAGAATATCACCCATTTTCTCTGTCTTGACACATAACTTTCCTTCTTTGTCCTTCAGTGGGCCAATCCTTTCTCTAGTTACCCTCTTGCTCTTTATATATGAATAAAGGGCTTTGGGATTTTCCTTAACCATTTTTGCTGAAGATATCTCATGTCCCCTTCTAGCCGTCTTAATTAGATACAGTTCTTAGTGCTAAAGGTATCAGAGGGGATAGGGTGAAAGCAGGTACGGGATACTAAGTTGAATGATCAGTTATTGAATTGTAAGGCAAGCTCAAAGGGTTGAATGGCATACTCCTGTTCCTATTTTGTCTGTTTCCATTTATTTTTCTAAATCCTGCATTCTGAATTCTACTACCTTGCGACACATCTTGCACTATGGGCCCAACGATCTGTGAATCAAGATATGGTCCATGCAGTCACATGATAATCATGGCAGAAACTCACAACCCTGAGTATCAGCCATTCTTGAATGAAGACTAATGAAAAATATGATCTATTTTCCTCTTCCAATACTTTTGGTCTCTTTTCAATTAAATTTTAAATGGCACTTTCCTTTATTTTCCATCTGAAGCACAATTCTCTGCTTTTTCATAATTAGTCTAGCTCCTTCTGACAGCCAAAACTGGACCAGAAATAATGAATAATGCAAATAATCCGATAATGGAAAAAATGTACATTAAACGGTTGTACCTTTGTCCAGCACCAAGTATTTTCATTTTCAAATGAACTTTGCCTGGTCAAAATAGCTATCTGCAGAATAAATTAATTACAAATGATAGCCACTTTGTTCAACTTTTATCCACTACTGTTCCTTCTTCTGGTAAATTTCCTTCTCTTGTGCTGAATTTGAACTAGCACATATTATCAACTACAATAAAGCTGTAATGGGCCTTGATAATATCATACAACATGCTGGCAAATTCTACTACCAGTAAGATTCACGTAACTTCCTCATATATGCACAATATATTCCTTTGTATTATATTTTTAATCTTGTACTAACAAGTTCACTGACCTTGCTGTTCAGAAAATGTATTTTACTTTAATTATGGCTCAACTTCCCCACCTGTGAATAATAATCAACATAGGTGATTTCAGTTCCATCTGCTTTTTTGAATTTGTTGGTAGGTTTCACAGACCAGTCAATGTCATTGATGCGATATGTCTTGTTATTGTATCTAAGAGAAACAAACAGCAAAGTAATGTAAAAACCTCACATAAAAATGAAACCTAGATTTTTCTTCAAGCTAGATAAGCTTTGCTGGATAATTCAATAAATGTGTAGCTGCTCCCAAATAGCCCTTATACTTTTGCATTTCCATTGAGCTACCATTGAGCGTACATCTGTACGAAAATGAGTTTACCTATTATAATTACTATAGCTACAACTGAGAGAAAACAACACGTTTTACTTATACTTGAGCAAAGTTGAACACAGAGGGGATTTGGTCGTACTGAAATTCAGTGCCGTTAAGAAGGGCAGAAGGTTTTCTTTCATATTTAGATATTCTAAACGATGGCTATTTTAAGTTTACAATTCTGCATTTCTTCAACTGACTAAATTCAGGACACTGGCCATGCAAAACTGCAGCAGAACTCCAAGTCTTTGAATAGTTCAACGCAGAGTCAAATGCCAAGGTCAAGACACATCCTTAAAGTGGGTAGGGGACTCAGTCTTCTACATCTCCATTAACACTTAAGCTAAATGGAAAGTCAATATTCATGTGTGGTAACATGACAGGGCCAGGGCTTTAAAAGATGTATTTTGTCCTGGTTTTATTTAAAATGAAGAGAAGTTCAGTTAAAGGTAGAGAGTGGTCTGTTCCCAACCAATAACGTAAACAGCCTGTGAGGCCTTGGAGTTTTCTTTAAAAAATGTTGGAACAATAGAAGCAGCATGAAGGGATGTGGTCAAGCTCCCACAGAACCAATGTAGATGTGTAGATTTTTGTTTAACTTTCAGCAGATTTTAGGGTTTAGAAGTTGCTAAAAAGCTTCAGTGGCTCAGTGGTTAGTACTGCTGCCTCACAACACCAGGGGCCTGGGTTCAATTCTGTCCTCAGGCAACTGTCTGTATGGAGTTTGCACATTCTCCTCGTGCCTGTGTGGGTTTCCCTCCCTGGTCCAAAGATGTGCAGGTTGCGTGGATTGTCTGTGGGGTTCAGGGATGTGTAGATTAGAGGGATGGGTCTGGTGGGCTGCTCTGAGAGTTGGTGTGGACTTGTTGGGCTGAAGGGCCTGTTTCCACACTGTAGGGATTCTAAGGATTTCTCCCTGCTACAGTAAAACACATGTGTGCTCTTTCTCATACACATAGCTTTTTCTTGATGTTTTTTCTTCCCAGACTGGGGGTATTGTATATGAGACAATCTATTTAACTGATTTTGTCTTTGTCAAGAGTGTGTTTACAGGATGTTACTACATTGGGACAGTTGCTGTTTACTTGTTAAATATTATTATTCTGTTGGGTCTTCCAAAAGAGTTAAGTTATTCCAATTCTTCTTTGTTTGTTTGTGTTGTTACAGATGTGTAAGGATAAAGTGTGTGTCACTTCAAGCCTGATAGCTTGATCAATTTAAAAATAAGAATAAGTTGGGATCCAGGCTATCTTCTCAATATATATTGAGGGAATCTGTTCTGGTCCATAACAGTAAGAACAATGTAGCAATGTTTCTGTAACAATGTTGTTAGACCGAGAGAACTGAAATTGTCTTGAATCTTTACCATGCAGGCAACTGAGCCCAACAGCAAACAATCCAAATTTCTGTATTGCTACAAGATCAATTCATCGTCAATAATGGAATGAAAAGAAAATGAAAAAGATGTTGAAGAATACTAATATTTTGATTTGAGATTGTATTACAGCCTTTCAAAGACCATTCAATTGACTTGGCCTAAAAGCAGTTCATTAACAACTGGTCAATGGCATGTTCTCAATTAACCTTCTTTCTTGTACCTCTAAGCCTCATGTGCAAGCACATTGTGTAAGGTTGTCTGTGATCCTGTGACATTACTGCTAGTTGTTTTACAACAAATAATTTGAAACAAAATACATGAAAATACAACGGCAGTTACTCAATTTTGAAGAATTATACTTTTAGTATCATTATATTTTTATAGGTGAAACATCCACTGAGCTTCTTTTTCAGAATATAACACAGAAAAAGCAAACAGAATTTACAAAATTGCATGAACAAAAAGACAAATAAAACTTCTAACTCAGAACCTTTAACTGCACAATGTTAACTAATGAAGTTAAATAGAATGTTGCAGCATTAGCTGGAATTATTAATTACAATTTCATCAAATAAGTGAACAGCCTGGTCCACCATTAACTTTAAAGATTTCAAATACTGTTTAGTTTTGACTTTTGTTTTGCTGATTATAATTTTTTTCAATGTTGAAAATATTTTCATCTTTGTTGTTATGACCAGTAATCACAACAAAAGATGACAATAAGCAATTATATGCTGACCAGCAATTGTAGCTGTCCCAGATTGTTTGTTTACCTTGTAAGGACAACGAATCCCACTAATTCTTTCATACAGGTATCACTGAAATGCTGGTCACCAACTCTGTTGTACAGCTCAATCATGAAGTCTAATACAGTTTCATTGCGTAGAATTTTGTGGCTTATGTCAACAGACAACAGGATCTTGGTCTCATATCTCAAGACTGAAGTAGAAAAGCCTGGCCATAAAATCAACCTGGAATTAGAAAAACACCTAAAATGTAAATACATGGCTGTTGAGTATTTAGGCACTTTCCAAATACAACCAAACTGAGATGAATTCCAATTCTGGTGATTTCAGGATGGAAGAAGAAGAGAAATCAAATATTGGTCGATGAGGCATTGGATGAGCAGAACATAGATTCAAGAACTTGATAAATAATTAAAGGACTGCAAATTTTCTATTGACTGAAACTGATTTCAATTGGACTACCTATTTTCTACTAGCTGTCTATATACCTCTTCTAGACTCAGTTCCTGCTTCTGAGATATTTCACTCTTCTCTGGACTAGTTGTGATTTGTTCCTGCTAGTTTCATACTGCCGTGAATACAACTCCCAAGGACTAAACACACACAGTTTTATTGCAATTTACCTTCTGTGACTGCTGACTGTGACCACTCAATTTCCACTCATCCTTTAAAATTCCTCAACTGCCTTTGAAGTTTTCTTTGAACCATATTATGATCCTTCCAATAATGTTTGTTCCTAACCACCTTACAGACAATCCTTAGGCCACTTTACCGTGGTCCCATGGACTCTCATTGGCTTTTGGAGCTGTTGGTTAATGAGTTTCACTTACACTACACCAACGTTTTGCTGGTGCAATGGGTCCCACCTCAGCAACACTTGAGTCCACTATACAGTTCCACTTAACTCCAAGATTAGTCTTTCCTGACACAAGATCAATTGCCTATTTTTTCCTTTGCTCTCTATTTCTACAGGAATAACTTTCTCCAATGCTACCATTGATAATTTGCCCTACTTATTTCCTAGATGTAGTCTTGCACCATAAGTAAATCTGAAGTTAAAAGGACACAGCATTTTATTTATTCTTTCTTGAGTTGTTGGCATCACTGGCAAGACCAGCATGGAGAGCAGTGTAGGGCAGACTAGGTACAGTTGACTAAGGTTATTTCAAGAAGGGCATTGGTGCATCAGATGGGCCTTTATGACAACTGATTTTAGTTTCATAGCCACCATTACTGAGACTACCTTACAATTCGAGAGTAATTGCATTTAAAATCCATCCAGGTGCCATGATGGGATTCGGACTTACAGCATTAGCCTGGTGCCTTTGTGACATTACCACTACACCATTACCTCCCAGCTAGCTGACTCCATGCAGGTATTTTTGATATCTGATTTCAAATTTTCAGATCATAGCTTCATAGTATTTTACATTGTCTTCTCAGCCGACTTTATTTATGTTCCACCTAATCTCTACTATGTATTTCCTTTTGTGGCCGTTAATAGTTTTGATGCTTCAAGGCCCAAGTCCACTACTTACACCTCTGTTTCTGTTCTTGAGTGCAAAGACTTCTTCACCTCTCTGGTCTCTTCCCACAGCACTGGGAATTATCACCTCAGGATGACAGGTCATCTATTTAGGATTAGGAAGGGAAATTTCCTCACCCAGAGGGTGGTGAATATTTATAATTCTCTACTGGAGGACTGCGGCTGCTCTGTTGGTAAGAATGTTAAAAAATTAAACAAATATATTTATGGTCAGTAATGGTATCAAGGAATATGAGGCTAAGGCAAAATGGTGATGTTGATGAAAGAGTTAATCAATGATCTTAATAAACTGCAAATTATGCTCAATTGATGATATGGTAACTTTTCTTGCTAATGTTCTGATTAATCACCAATCTCAGGTTGAATTTTTCTTGAATATTCCAAATGATCCCTACTGTGTCCTTCTCAACATTCTCTCAAAGGCTTTTTGATGTAATTATCATTGTTTCATTACCAGAAGCACCTAAAATTGGTTGATTCTGCAACTTTTCTGTCCAACACATCCACTGAGTGGTCACCTCACCAATCTCTTCCCTACATCCCTCTTCCTCCTATGTAATTCTGTCCATTGAAAAACACTAAGCTGAATTTAATAGATAAGACAAAGGTACATTCACAATGCTGTTGTTAGTGGGTTTCACAACTGTGAACTAGCAACAGAGTAGCAGTAATATACATCCTGAGCGAGTCAACATAACTTGGAAATGAAGAAGGCAATGACATCCTCATATAGAGTGTCCTTCCCAGTACTGCAGTTTTGGGAGGTGCTGCCAAAGATGCTTTGGCTACAAATTTGAAGTCTTATAAGATGGTAATGGTGGATATATTTTAAACCATCTCTTGAAATTCATGACTACATAATCTTACACAATTTGAGTATTGCCAAAAAAAGACAGCAGTCAAATTTTTCCAACTTGCATTCATCAGGACAAACTAGGGAACAATTTACAGTGCATGAGCACAGGGCACTGACTGATTAACAAGTGGACTCTGATTAGTAAAGATATTGTCACAGAGAATGCACCAGGAAATGGCCATCTTCAAGCTCTGGTTCAGATGAAAAAGGTGGATGTGCGATGGTGCTGGTCTTTCTGTCTGCAAAGGATAGGGCTGTGTGTGAGAATATATGGGATTTCTAGCACCTGTAAGTGAGTAGCTCTGTGCCCTCATACAGTCAGAGTAATTGAGTAACACAGCATGGAAACAGCCCCTCAGGCCCAAACTGGTCCATGCTGACCATGGTGCCCATGCAGCTAGTTCCAACTGTCCACATTTGGTCCATATCCCTCTAAATCCTTACCATCCATGTACCTATCCAAATGTTTTTTTCAATGTAGCTGTTGTATCTGCATCAACCACTTTCCCTGGCAGCCCTTTCCATACATGCATGACTTTCTGCATGAAGAAGTTGCCCCTTCGGCCCTTCTTAAATCTTTCCCCTCTCACCTTAAACCTATGCGCTCTAGTTTTCAATTCCCCATCCCTGGGAAAAAAAAGACTTTATGCATTCATCCTATCTATGCCCCTCATGTTTTTATACACCTCAACAAGGTAACTCTTCATTCTCCTATGTTCCTAGGAATAAAGTCCTATCATGGCCAACCTCTCCCTATAACTCAGGCCTACTAGCACTGGCAACATCCTCGTAAATCTTTTCTGCACACTTTACAGTTTAACCAAATATAAACTGAAAGAACTGCAGATGCTACAAATCAAGAACAAAAACAGAAATTACTGGAAACTCAGCAGCATCTGATTCTTTTTCTTCACATGCTGCCAAACCTGCTAAACTTCCAGCAACTTCTATTTGTGTTCTAGTTTAACTAGTCCTTCTTATGACGGGGTGACCAAAACTGTACACAATATTCCAAGAGCAGCCTTACCAACAACTTATACAACTCTAACATAATATCCAAACTCGTGTGCTCAGTGTCTCGACCAATGAAGGCCAGCATGCTAAATGCCTTCTTTGCCAACCTGTCTGACTGAGACATCTCTTTTAACTATGTACTTTACTCTCCTCAGGACCTTACCATTTACCGCATAAGTCCTATCTTGGTTTCACTTTCCAAAGTGCAGTACATCACACTTACCTGTATTGAACTGCATTTGTCAATCCCTAGCCCACTTCACCATCCGATCACAATCCCTCTGTAATTTTTGATAACCCTCCTCACTATCAACAATACCTCCTAATTTTGTATCATCCACAAACTTACTAATCATGCCATGTACAATTAGATCCAACTCAACTGACAATTATGAATTGGTAAAATATGATATGAATTAAAGTGCTGCTGTGATTTTAGGTACAATAGGCCAAGTGAACTGTATCTGTTTGACTAACAAACCAAATCAAATCCAAGGCTCCATGTAACATGACCACGGCTCAAACTTGCAAAACCCAGAACAAAATGCCCAACATTCGATTTAACTTTGTGATCAGACAACAATCACTAAGAATTACTCTAACTACTAATGTGCAACATAAGTCTCTCTAAGAGACTCAACAGGAACAGAGAGGGAAGGAAAACAGCAGCTGTGACAGTCCAAACAGGGAAAAGGCTGTTTTCATTGTTAACTTCCATGCAGAATGCTTAAGGAAGCTTGTCCATCAGCTGAAGAAAAGGAACCCTTGCACTTTAACAATGTTGAAAGTTGTGCCCTGGAGAGACTGACAGAAGAAATCACCAGAGTGGACTTGCTGCTGAAATTTGAGTCAGAAGATAGCAGAAGGACAAGGGAGAGGATAGAGGTTGTTATTGATGCTATGACTCAGCAAAATGCAGAGAAATGAACCAATTGGAAGCTGAGAATGATTTTGGATTATTTCTTGAAAAGACAACAATTATGTGCATATATGTAGGCAGCGTGTGGTTATTAGTTACATTAAGATATTCATAACAATTAGCTTTTCTAAATCTTTGCTGCCTGCCAAACAATGTTTAGATGATATTGATTATAATTCATCTGTTGCCACAGATATCTTAAAATTTGGAATTCAAAACTATTTTTAAACAAGTTATTGGTGTCAATGGAGATAACATATTTGTAACATATTATCATATTTGTTGCATAGCACACACTTCAGCCATGGTACAACACTGGCAGGGTTTTGGGCGAGTGAATGAAACAGCAGGCTTTCTTACCCATCTTAGCAAACTTGCCTTGTTAACTACCCATGCCAGTCGAACAGCATCACTCAGATTTCATTATAACCCCAATCTAAAACTTAACCTAGAAAAACTCACCAGATATTACGGAATGGATCAAAATACCTGGCACTGATACCAACTTTAAAGCCAGCTTTGCCCCCTAACTAAGTATACTTAGTCTGAGGCTACCTTGCACCACTCTTGATATTTGGCCTGCACATGGCAGAGAAAGGAAAATTTGCACCTCATTTTGTGGCAGGGACTTGGAGGTCCTGCTGGAAAAGTGGTGGAGAAGTAAGGCATCTTCCCCCGGACAGCAACGGCAGCCACAACATCAGCCATCTGGAGCAATGCACAGCAATGTAGGAAAAAGGTCTATTATTTTCTCCACTCCCAGCTTCAGTGCTACCTGGGATGGCACAGTGCCTCAGTGGTTAGTGTTGCTGCCTCATTGCACCAGGAATTCAGATTCAATTCCACTCAGGCAGCTCTGTGGACATCTCCCTGTGCCTGCATGTGTTTTCTCTGGGTGCTCCAGTTTTCTCTCACAGTCCAAAGATGTGCAGATTAGGTGGACTTGTTGTTCCAAAATGCCCATAGTGTCCAGGGATGTGTAGTTTAGGTGAACTAGCTGTGAGACATACTCTTCAGAGGGTTGATGTGGATTCAATGGGCCAAATAGCCTACTTCCACGCTGTGGGAATTATATGATATTCTCTCTCTGCTACTGTACTCACGTCCACTTCATGCTCTACTACTTTTATTGTCTGTAACATTTTCCCTCATTTGATCTCACCCACCCTAAACCCTGACATCACTAACATGCCCGGTACACTACCTATTCATTCCAGACACATTCCCTTCTGCAATGAAACAGCTCTGCCACTTACTTCAATTGCCCATTATATCTGCCTCTCTCTCATCCCAGGAAGAAAACAGCCCAAAATAGACCACAAGAAGTCTAGACAAATGGTGGGCTGCCTGACATTCAGCTCCTCACCCCTCACGAGGACAGTACCCTGATGCTATCCACCTTAAGCAGCTAATTAACCATAATTTGGACTGGATCAGAGGCTGCCCTTGACTTACTGTAATGGGACCACCTAACTGAAGGCTATTTCCCTTGCTACGACTGAGGACTGCTGACAACAATGAAAAGTCTCCTGGTTTTCTGTGTGTACCAACGAGCATAGCATTACAGCAGCACTATGAGCCTGGTATCTCTGGCTGAGGGGCAAGATGCAAAAACGCAAGGCAAGATGCAAAAAGGCAAGGCAAGACAATGCGGGAAGCATCCAGGTGAGTTTAAAGTGAGTCAGCACTGAGAAAAAAGGCAAACAGCCCAGAGATGCTTGTCATTGCATCCCAAGGTGCAGCACAGAAGTTTGGAGGCATCCTGCAAGTGGACTGGCGATGAGTCATGAGGGTTCTAAGAGGCTGGCACAAGTCAGGTGCCAATATCTGTAGACATGGGTGCATGTCACCACTCCCCATGCATCATAACCTGTAATATTGGTGCCTTGTGTCCAAAATGGAGATTGTTTGGAGAAAACAGTCAGTTGAAATTACTAGGTGCCCACTTGTGATTTCTTGCCATGCAGTTTACGCTCGGTACAACAGAAATCTACATAGTAATGAAATTAGTCTGCAGTTATTAAGGTCAATAACAAGCAATAATCCCCCCTTAATAGGCAACCTGCCTAGCAAGGCTCATGCCTCAATAACCAAAACCTATTTAAAACAGGCAGCATGCTTTTCCTGATGTCAAGATAGGCTTTCCTAAACATCTGTATGATTTTGCTACATCTCTCATCATAATCTATGATGTTCAGACCCCTCTAAGACTCCATCCTCTATTTTTGCAATATAATGATTGCCTATTTCCAATGCTGTAATCATACCTGGCTGACATGTTACTCACCCTTTAGAAGCTATGACTCAATTCCTGTCTGCAGATTATTTATTCATCATTGTCAGTTCCCAATACAATCAAAATATAGTTAACAAATATTGTTACATTGCCTCAGATTTCATTAATAGCTTATGGAGACGCAAGCTACAGTTCTGACTGATGGAAGTTGTTTTTCCTTTCTGCTTTGATACAGCAACTCTTCAAAACTGAAGCAGTAAATTAGGTTTACCGATCATCTCAATTTGCTGTTTGAAGGCATTACAATTTCTTACAGTCAATATGTGCATTCATTATATTTTCATGGCTTATACCAGATAAATAGATTATTGTTGCTTAGTAAATGCAAAAAGATTATTACAGATGCACTAATATTAGCTGATTTATTGGCATTCCTGCTAATTAAGTTGATTTTTTCAAAACAGCTAAGGGCAAAGTGTTAAAACAACAGTGATAAACTTCAAGAGAAATATGACTGCTGAAAATGACAATTTATTGAAGATCTGTTGTGTATTCATCAGGACCATTAGCAAGAATACCAGTTCAAAGGGAATAGTACCATTCTACCACATGTGAGGAGAATGTTGATTGGTTAGCAATTAGATTTTGATTTGTAGAGGCACCGCCAAGAGTGAACCAATTAATGATGGATAACAGGTCTGAAACATCAGCTTTCCTGCTCCTCCAATGCTGCTTGGCCTGCTGTGTTCATCCAGCTCTACATCTTGTTATCTCGTTAATTGCAAGGCTCTGTTTAAATTTTAAACTAGGCAGGTTGATTCTGTTTGGCTATTTTTCAGATATCTTCCTTTATAATCTCGATAAACATTAGTGCACAAAAAATTCAAGTGGCAACTAATTTAAGATTGTCAGTCAGGCTCACAGTGTGGAACACTTACAAATACTGGAGACTACATATATTAATATATAGCCTCCTGTTTTTCAGGCAGAAAGAACAATGGTTGCAATATGCCTGTTTCAGCTCAACCAAATAGCTAATAGTCATTTGCTGGCTTCCTTCTTGGGGAAATGCTATAACCAATCGCAGTGAACCTGCCTGCTTTAAAATTTAAACAAAGCCTCACAGATAAATATCAATAATCATTCATGGTGCATTCCCCATGGAAATGCACTCCCCCACCCCATCAGTATTCACTTTCCAAGTAATTAGAACTACTGTAATAAGATGTGCTTTTAAAAGGGATTTGGTGCCGTCCTATTTCTCTTGAAGAGGAGTTTGTGAATTTGGTACTGTGGTGTCGGCTCCATGGAAAGCAAATAACTTTGTATTTTCTTTAATTAGACAAATGATGCACAAGCGGGTAGACACAGCCTCACACAGACCCAGGGCTTTAGTTTTTCTTTCAACTGTTGTTGAAGTTAGTGTTTCGGAGTTGAAGCTGCTATGTACGACTCTCTCTTTGTTGTTGCAAAAGCTCAAGTGCTCTCTATGCTGCTAGATTCACTCTGTTGGCATTCCTTGTTCTGGGCTGGAGAAGACAGTTAGTGAGGGAAATCTGTTTTGCTGAATTTACCTTTGCCAAGGGGGTATTCATGGGGTGCTGCTCTATTGCAACAGTTAATGAGTAGTAGTTAAATCATGTAGTATTTTGTTAATTATTTCAATAGAGTTAAAGCCGCATCAATTCTTCTTTTACTGTTTGTATTTTAGTGGCAGTGCAAGAATAAAGTATGTTTTGCTTATAGCGTAACAGTTTGACCAATCAAACCACTTCTGGAATGCCTTTAAATAAAATTTAGAGTCTAGGCTGTGTCCTTGATTTGTTTTGAAGGGATTTGGTCTGGTCCATAACATTATACTCTAAAGCAGAATGCTACTGGTTTTCCCTTTTAATTGGTATCCCTGTGTAATGTCCTGATCACTGCTTTATGAAAGCTTCACAAAATGTGCCTTTTAAAGTGATACCAAAGCTCCCTACTACCATGACTAAAATGACTAAAAATAGCATTATTGGCTATTTTTAACCAAGAAAAGAAAATTGGTTTTGAATATCAGTAATTCACTGTATATCACAAAGTAGGAATAATTACAAAATTTTTCAGAAAATTAGAACTATAATCAAAGAAATGACATACCTATGTTGAGGAATGTGAATTGGAGTTGACGTGTTATAGAAGTTCTGCCCAATTTGGTACAAAGACAGCATTTTCATAACTCTGTTCAACAACATAACTGTCTCAAACATTTCATTTATTTAAAAATATTGATCTATTATGTAGAAAAATCACATTATTTGCACTATAATATTCATTTGAATACATCAAATACAATTTCAAAGTATTTTAAATTATTGGAACAAAAATAATCTTATTCACATTATGTGTTCGTTTTATGACAATTCTTGCAAAATGTAACAGGTTAAATAGGTCCATTTGGAGCTCCATTCTGCTCACTAGATCCCTGTCCTTTTCCTTTTTTTTTCTCTTCATCTTCTTCTCTCTCCACTCTGCAGTAATTCTATCTCCCATCCTCCCCTGCCCTTTTTTAATTACCAGCCTAAGGAGTTGGGTTGCGACTGGGAGCTGTGTGGCAGAAGCCGAACGCACAGGCAATGTCCTGTAGCAATAGCGGCTTGAGTGTGGGCCCGTGTGATGGCGTTGGATCGAGAGCGCGCCTGTACAGCAGTGAGAGCAGGCTAGTGAGGCAGTGGCAGTCAGCAGCGACAGTGGGCCCTTAAAGTAGCAGCAATCAGCGCCAGGAGCAGGCTGGTAAAGCAGCAGCAGTCGACAGCAAGAACAGGCCTTTTTTGCATGGTAGCAAGAGCGGCGGCCTCCTGCGTGTCTTAGTGATTGCAGCAGCACCTGCACCTTTGTGGAGATGAGACTGTTCTTTTTATCTTGCTTACGTTTTGGCTCTGTCAAAATCTTTGGTTCTTGTTTTTTGTAGCCAGTGGGCACCAGTGAATGCTGTCTTTGCGCACTTTCGCTGTACTTACATATTCCTATGCTTAGGACATGTCACAAATGAGTAAATAAATCTAAATTCATTACAATATTCCTAAAGTGACAAAACATATTAAGGTATAAGAGCAGAGATAGCTTGAACTTACATTTGATGAAACAGTAAATGAACTAGATCTCAGAAGACTTTCTTTAAAGTCCTTTTTAGATAAGGTGAAATCTTGTCTCTACATGGTCATTAGAGTGTGGAACTCTCTTCCCCAATAGGTAGCAGAAGCCAAGTGTTTAAATTTACTCAAGGCTGAGTTAGATCTTTCACAGACAAGGCAGTCAGTGGTTACTGGGTTAAGATAGAAAATTGGGGCTGTGACCACAGTCAGATCAATTATGATAGTATTGAATAGTGAAGAGAGCTTTAAGGACCAAATGGCCTATTCCTGTACCTACACCCAATGCTCACATTAATGATGTGAAGTTTATTTTGTATCATTAAGAATAAACTCACTTTTTAATGATGATATTCAAGAACTGGACACACATTGGAGAATTCTGCGGAAATTCACTTGTCAGTAGAATTGTTATATTCACCATCTGACCATCTTTTATCATGCTTGTCACTTCTGTAACCTAAGAAGATGATATTACTTTAATATCACACTTGAAATCAAAACAAACAAAATTCACAATGTTCTTGACCTAGAGAACTATTTTACCGCCTAAAACAAAAGTTTTGTTTTGCATCTAAAACTACAGCACCATAACTATCCACAATAATTTCATAATATTGCAGGAACTGAAAAAAAACTTTAAAACTGTCTCCAATACTAATAGATAGATGCTAAGGCAAAAAAAGCCCGTTGATATTATAAAACGAAGAACTGTACATGCTGGAAATCCTAAAGAAAACAAAAAAAAACTGTAACTGCTGGAGAACCTCAGCAGGTCTGGCAGCATCTGTGTGGAGAAAATAGAGATGAAAGAAAGAAGTGAGATGACTGGTAGAGATGGAGGCCAGACAGAGAGAGAGAGAGAGAGAGAGAGAGACAGAGAGAAAAAAACAGGAACAAAGGGATTATTGACAGTAAACAAGGGCAGAAGTAAAGTGAGAAAGGTGATAATGGGGGCTACAGGTGGTTCAAAATGAATTGGCATGTCAGGAGGTGTGAAGATAGGCAAAGACATCGAAGTAGATGTTCAGGACACAAAACATTAACTCTGAGATTGTAGGAACTGCCGATGCTGGAGAATCTGAGATAACAAGGAAGGGTCTAGATCAGAAGGGTCGAGACCTGAAATGTCAGCTTTCCTACTCCTCTGATGCTGCTTGGCCTGGTGTGTTCATCCAGCTCTACACCTTGTTATCTCTAAAACATCAGTTCTGTTTTCTTTCCACAGATGGTGCTAGACCTGCTGAATTTCACCAGCACTTTCTGTTTTTGCGGCGGGCCATTGACATCACTTGGGATTAAATACCTATGGATATCGAGGAAATGTATCAACAGAGCTTTTTTCCATAGAACATAGGTTTAATAAAGTTTGAATGCAAACAAAGGAGGTGAACACTTTCAAATCCAGATTTGGGTGTAAAATCCACCTAAATTAACAGGAAGAAACTGTCGACTGCCTACTTACTGCCATAATCCTAAATGAAATAAGCTTGGACAGTCTCAACCTAGTCGATAGTAAATGCAAGCCTATAGTCCAAAACTGAACCTGATTGTATATACAAACGAAATATGTTTTAAGGATGGCTAATGCCAAAACAAATCTCACTGGTTATCAGAGGTTACTCATATTCAACAGGATGGGGATATGCAAGTTTGACTAGCTATGACTCGAGATGCTTTTGTTAGCAAGGTGTCATTTTTCATGCAGCAATGTGTGAAATAAAACATTCCAGGGAATTTAATAGCTTATAATCAAAAATGATGTCAGATTACAATAACATAAAACATAAAGACTGCTTCCAGTGGAGACAGAAGTCTGAAAGTTTATTAACATCACTAACATAGAATCCCTCTGCGCTTACTTTTTCAACTGTGAGCCTAATCCTCCCTCTACTGATCCCTTCTCCTACCTCCAACACACACCTCCTCCTGGACACCACCACAAGGCCTCCTACCCTCTCTCAACCTCTTCATCTCCAACTGCTGTTGTGACATCAATTGCCTCAACCTCTCCACCCCTCTCACCCACTCCAAACTCTCCCCCACGGAACATGCATCCCTCAGCTCCGATCCCAACCTCACCATAAAACCTTCGGACAAGAGAGGCACAGTTGTAGTATGGCGCACTGACCTCTACATTGCTGAGGCTGGGTGCCAACTCTGACACTTCCTCCTACCGCCCTCTTGGTCATAACCCCACCCCGACCACCAAGCTATCATCTCCCAATCCGTCCACAACCTCATCACCTCAGGTGGCCTCCCACTCACAGCCTCCAACTTCATTGTTCCCCAACCCTGCACCACCTGCTTCTATCTCCTTCCTAAATTCCATAAGCCTGACTGCTCTGGTTGCCCCGTTGTCGCCGCCAGCTCCTGCCCCGCTGAGCTTAACTCCACCTATCTTGACTCCATTTTCTCCCCCTTGGTCCAGGAACTCCCCCACTATGTCTGTGACACCCCCTCACCCTCCACCTCCTCCCGAACTTCCAATTCCCTGGTTCCCAACACCACATCTTTACCATGAATGTCCATTTCCTATGGTCCGCATTCCCCATGCAGATGGCCTAAAGGCCCTCTGCTTCTTCCTGTCCCGCAGGCCTGACCGGTCCCCCTCCACTGACACCCTCATCCGATTAGCTGAACTCATCCTCATCCTCAACAACTTGTCTTTCAATTCCTTCCATTTCCTACACACAAAGGGGGTGGCCATGGGTACCACATGGGCCCAAGCTATGTCTGCCTCTTTGTAGGTTACGTGGAACAATCCCTCTTCCATAACTACACTGGCCCTAAACCCCACCTCTTCCTCCGTTACATCGATGATTCCCACAAAGAGCTCGAACAGTTCATCCACTTCACCAGTGCCTTCCACTCCAACCTTAAGTTCATCTGGACCATCTCTAATACCTCTCTCTTTCCTTCCTGGACCTCTCTGTTTCCATCTCTGGCAACCACCTAGAATATCCATTTCAAGCTCACCGACTCCCACAGCTACCTAGAATACACCTCCTCCTACCCACCTTCCTGCAAAAATGCCATCCCCATTCCCAATTCCTTCACCTCCGCCGAATCTGCTCCCAGGATGAGGCATTCCACTGCCATATATCTCAGATGTGCTCGTTTTTCAAGGACCACAATATCCCACCCCCCCCCCCAAGTGGTCAAGAACGCCCTCAACCATGTCTTCCGCATTTCCCACAACTCATTCCTCACACCCCCTCCCGCAATAACAACTAAAACAGAAACCTCTTCGTCCTCACATACCACCACACCAACCTCCACCACACTTCCGCTATCTGCAATCCGACTCCACTATCAAAGACATTTTTCCCTCCCCACCCTTATCTGCTTTCCGGAGGGACCACTCTCTCCCAGACTCCCTTGTTCGCTCCACACTCCCCTCCAACCCCACCACACCCGGCACTTTTCCCTGCAACCACAGGAAATGCTACACTTGCCCCCACACCTCCCCCTCACCCCCATTTCAGGCCCCAGGAAGATTTTCCACATCAAGCAGATGTTCACCTGTACATCTGCTAATATGGTATACTGTACCCACTGTTCCCATTGTGACCCCTCTACATTGGGGAAACCAAGCAGAGGCTTGGGGATCGCTTTGCAGAACACCTACATTCGGTTCGCAGTAAAGAACTGCACCTCCCAGTTGCGAACCATTTCAACTCCCCCTCCCAATCCTCAGATGACATGTCCATCCTGGGCCTCCTGCAGTGTCACAGTCATGCCACCCGATGGTTGCAGGAACAGCAACTCATATTCCGCTTGGGAACCCAGCAGCTCATGGTATCAATGTTGACCTCACTAGCTTCCAAATTTACCCTCCCCAACCACATCCCAGTTCGTCCCACCACCCTAACCTGCTCTTCCTCCCATCTATCCCCTCCTCGCACCTCAAGCCCCACCCCCATCTCCTACCTACTAACCTCATCCCACCCCCTTGACCTGTCCATCCTCCCTAGGCTAACCTATCTCCTCCCTAACTCCCCACCTACACTCACTTTTACTGGCTTCATCCCCGCCTCTTTGACCTGTCTGTTTCCTCTCAATCTGTCTTCTCCTCCATCCATCTTCTATCCGACCCTCCCCCTCTCTCCCTATTTATTTCAGAACACCCTTCCCCTCCCCCTTTCTGAAGAAGGGTCTAGGCCTGAAACGTCAGCCTTGCTGCTTCACCTGCTGTGTTCATCCAGCACCACGCCTTGTTATCTCAGATTCTCCAGCATCTGCAGTTCCTACTATCTCTGTAGATTAGGGGGAATGGGTCCGGGAGGGATGCTTTGAGTGTCAGTGTGGACTTGTTGGGCAAGAAGAGTTTCAAAAATATGTCTCTTACTTGATTTTGCAGTTTGTTTGGAAGGAATAACGTAGCTCCATCAAATGCCCTGATTGTTCCTAGAAGATCACTGTGGCAGAACAGCAATGCCATTCTTAAACGTTTAGATTCAATGTCAGGCATAAAGGTCACTTGGTACTGGTACAGATACCATTTTGTGGGTGATCTGAAAGCAAAAAGATTTGGAACAATCTTCACTGGAATCCCACTGGAACCTGCAAGTATCCAAATGAATTAGTCAGTCACATTATCAAACTTAGAAGAAACTTGAACTAGTACTAGAAAGCACCAAACAGTGAGTTATATCCTATAAGACCACACGGCAAGCACGAGCCTATGACTGACCCTGTCCTCAATTTAAACAAAGAGCTCAGAAAGTCAGGGGATTCATCAGGAAATACTTTCAAGGCAAAAGCAGAGTCACAAAGGTCAAAAGGACAGAAAAAGGCCCTTCCGCCCACTGAATCGGCACCAAACAAAAACAAGCACCTACCTATTCTGATTAAAATCAGTCTTCCCCCTGTTTAGAACTTTGATTTCAGACCCATCCTTGCTCTCTTCCAAAACAACGTTGAATCTCAAGGAGTTACGATCGCTGTCTGCAAAATGCTCACCCACTGACACGTCATTTTAGATAGTGAAGCCAGGTAAGTGGGTGAGGTTTAGAACCATATGCCCCTCTCTTGTCATGCCTTCTACACACTTAAAATATCTCTTCTAGGTGCATTTTAAAGATTTTGCACCCTCTAAACCTTTCACACTATGACTATTGGTTGATGTTTAGGATGTTGAAATCTCCGACCATATTTACCCTATTATTTCTACACTTCACAAAGTGTGGAGCTGGATGAACACAACAGGCTAAGCAGCATCTTAGGAGCACAAAAGCTGACATTTCGGGCCTAGACCCTTCATCAGGTTCTTTTTTTACCCCAAAACTTAGGAGGCTGATAGTACAATTCCAGGCATGTGATTGCTGCTTTTGGCTTTAACGTTCTACTCCTATGACTTCGCTTGAGGAGCCTTCTAAGATGTCATCCCTCCTTGCTGCCATATTGATTCTTTGGGATTAATTTCTCCATAGACAGTCATGTGGAAATATTATACAGAACCTGAATAAGCTAAAGCCTGAGTACTGTGCAAACTTCTGGTTTTCACATTACACAAGCGAGGTAGGAATTCTGGAGAAACTGGAACTTGAATGTTTTCAGCCATTTGGAAATGGAAATTATACAAGTACAGGGAAAGAATAGAAATATGGGCTGAAAGTTTATGGTAGATCAAATAAGAGGAGGCTTGTGTGCTGTAGAAGCATCTGTAAGGCATTGTTGAGCCAAATGACCTGTTTCTGTGTTATAGAGTCAGAGAGCTATACAGCACAGATACCAGTCCTTCGATCCAACCAGTCCATGGCAACTTTAGTCCCAAACTAAACTAATCCCACCTGCCTGCACTTGGTCCCAATCCCTCTAAACATTTCTTATTCATGTACTTATCCAAATATCTTTCAAATGTTGCAATTGTACCCACATTCACCACTTCTTCTGGAAGTTCACTCCACACATCAACCGCCCTCTGAGTAAAAAAAGCTATTCCTCAAGTCTTTTTAAAATCTTTTTCCTCTCACCTTAAAAATATGTTTCCTCATCTGAAATCCCACCATAGGGAAAATAAATCTGCCATTCAATTTTTAAAGCCCCTCATGATTATATAAATCTCTATAAACCTCAACTTCTTAAGCTCCAGTTAAAAAATTCCCAGCCCATACAACCTCTCTTTATAAATTAAACCCTCCATTCTCAGCAATATCCTGGTAAATCTCTTCTGAACCGTCTCCAGCTTAGTAATATCCTTCCTATAACAGGGCAACCAGACCCAAGAAGAGGCCTCAGCAACATCCTGCACAACCTCAACAAGATTTCCCAACTCCTATACTCAAAGGTCTGAGCAGCGAAGGTAAGTGTGCTAAACACCTACTTAACCATTTAACTACATGTAATTTAATGTCTATTTTCTAAGTAACTACCACTGTCAACATTTGAATATGTTAAAGTGAGTGCATCAAAACACCTGTTTTACCTTAGATAACAAGATGTAGAGCTGGATGAACACAGCAGACCAAGCAGCATCAGAGGAGCAGGAAGGCTGATGTTTTTCTTTTTCCTCACTACAATATTCCATCTTACCTCCAGCAAAACGCCCACAAATGTGGAGATAATTTACAGATCATGGGGAGGTGACAGCCTAGTGTTATCATGACTGGATTGTTAATCCAGGAAACCAGGTAATGTTTTTACCTCATCTGACCTACACCTGACTGCAGACTCACACCCACAGCAATATGGTTAACTCTTAATTGCCCTCTAGGTAAAAAATGCTGGCCTAGCCAGTGACAACTTCATCCCATCAATGAAAAAAAAAGGGAATTGTTCAACCTATATCAACCTCATTCTAGGACTAACATAATTCAACTTCAGCCATTGTATGTATTTATACACAACACAATGTGCCAGGGAATGACAATTTCATGCACATTGCCAGCCTGTTGTTTTACAAAAGAAGGGACCTCTGCATTTCTGTGGGATTCCATTCATGCCTCCCTTAGAAATGCAGAGATGTACTTCCATTCTGACGGTTCTTTCATACAGCAGAACTGTCAGGGAATGTAAACCATGCACCACTTTCATGTCAGCAATGATGACTGTCTGGTAAGCAGAAAATCCACTGCAAATGTGTACAGTATCCTGGGAGCTCAGAAGTGCAATCATATTGCTCAAACACTACTTGCCCCAGTATAACTCATGATTAATTAAGTTGGTGCCAAAGTTATGTTATCAACAACCTACCTGTTCTCAAGTAATTTTTGATTATTTCATCTGCTGCCAAATAATAAAGCTGCTAGATAATAAACATGCAATCATGATCAGGAATATATTAATGATTTCTACAGTAGCTGACTGAAAAATTAAAATATTTATGCTGAAAATATTTTTTCACCTGATTTAGTATTTTCCACATGACGCATTGTTTGCCTGATATTTACACCAAAATCAAAGAAATTGCTTCTCTTGGAATATCGTCTCTCCATTATTAATTGTTGTTCAAAATAGCAGGTACTATCTGTTAAACAAGCAAATGATTACTATTATGCCAGATTTTATGAATCTCTTGTCCACAGAACGTTGTGCACTTGGAATCATGCATTTGTAAAACTGCTCCTGAATGTAAAAATGAGCAAACAAAGGTTCATAAAATTCCAGTAGTTCTCCTGTTCTCCTAATAATATTTTGGCAGCTGGCAGGGAAAGGGAGTAGATTTAAGTCAAATCTTGAAGAAATTGAACACGGCTGCAGTAAAACTGGCATGTACAGAAACATTAAAAACCATTTATGTCTATCTGGTCAGCAATGGAGTTCAGAAAAATAAAGTTTGCTATTTATAGCCCTTAATTGATTTTCTTACTACAACAGGTTATAGTCCAACAGGTTTATCTGAAATCACAATCTTTCACAGTGCTGCACCTTTATCAGGAAAGAGCAGCACTTCAAAGATTATGATTTCAAATAAACCTGTTGGACTATCGCCTGGTGTTGTACGACTTTTGACTTTGTCCAAGCCAGTCCAACACTGACACCTCCACATCATGATTTTCTTACCAAATATCTTTTGAAAGTTCTGACGTTATCAGCTTTATTGTACTGTGAATTCCAAACATTTCCTCGTGCAAACATGAACACTGCCCTGTTATCTTGAACAGCGAACTGAACAATTTATAAATTACGCCAGTTCATTCAAATACTGTAGGATGGTAGAGGGTTGATTAGGTTAACTGGCTGGTTAGCAATGCAGCACAGACACCAACAGTGCAAGTTCAATTCCCACACCAGCCAAGGCTACTATGAAGATTGCACCTTCTCATCATCACCCGTTACCTAAGATATGGTGACCCTCAGGTTAAACCAACATTAGGTGTCTTTTAATGGGTGAGCAGCCCTGTGGTCCAATAGAATGATGGCAACTTTATGTTTACCTTTTAATGTGATTAATTCTAGACGTGCACTACTGCAATTTAATAGTTATTAACACATTACAACATAATTGCTATAAATTTTGTACAACATAATTCTATAAATATTTGGCAATGTTAATAACATTTTTATGAGTGGAAAGTACAAAACGAATGGCTATCATATCTGATGGTGAGCTCTAATAGTTCAATCAATACTAATAACATTTAGTATGAGTCATGAATAGCAGTTTTACCAAAATACTTTCAATAGCCAATAACTGAATTGTGAAATAAAAAAAGAGGGAGGAGAGGGTGTGGAATATTCCAGTAGTACTTCATCCAATATTGCGTACAGAAGTCACAAACTGAGAACGGGAGGGGTTTGTAAAGGCCCTGGTAATAAGCCCAGCACTGAGTTAATTCAAACCACAGGCCCATAATTTGAGGAAAGGCAGTAAAATGCAACACAGTGGCATGGAAGAGCTGAAAAACTCACAAAACCACAAATGCGGAGGTTTTGCTCTATTTAAAAGTTGATCATT